>NC_056522.1:332511516-332590575 GCF_019175285.1 Sceloporus undulatus
TCATGGCAGGGGGTTGGACTGGATCCCTTGCGATCCCTTCCAACTCTTTATTCTATGTCTATGATTATATAGTTAGTTTTTGGTTATACCTTCAATTTTATTTAATAATGGTGCGTTACACATGCGCCGAAATACGCGTCCGCGGTGTACGGGTTAGGAAGGGGCGTATTAGGGTTAGAAAGGGGCATCTAGAATAGACACCCCTCTAGCCTAGTATGCACGGAGCATGTAGAAAATGGTGGCGCCCTTCCACACGGGCGCCACCATCTCGATGTCGCGAACGCATAGTGTCCAGACGTCGCACGGCAGAAGTGACACTGCGAGTGTGCGACTACCATCTCACAGTGCCGCTTCCGGGTCACAGAAAGAAGTGCCGGTTTTGGGCTTTTTGCTGCGTCCGGGAACCGCGCGGTTTGGCAGACCGGCGACCGCCGCTTCAGGAGGTCTGTAACGCGCCAATATGTGACAATAGATTTTAAAAGCAATATTGGTCAGCTCTAATGACATGGGATCAAACAGATTGGCAGCTTGCAGTGCCAGAGGCCACTCCAGCCCTGATCGACCCTCGATCATTATGGGACTGTGGTGACTGGATACAGTGGTCCTGAGGCTGGCCATGGTCCTCCAAAGACACTGGCAAGGGGTTTGTTTTGTGCTCCTTTTCTGATTGGCTTTAGGCTGCGTTAGTTCTCCTAGGTGCGGCTTCCAGCTGATCTGGGCATGTGTCATTTCCTGCTATGTCTCTGGATTGGCCTGAAGGCTTGGGCCCAGGGTACTGGAGGACCGCCTCTCCCCATACATTCCGCCCTGCACACTCAGATCTGTTGGGAAGCAATTGTTATGAGTCCCAGAGGTAAGATATTCTACCACCACTCAGAGGGCCTTCTCTACCTTGGCCCCAACCTCTGGAACTCGCTTCCGGACGACCGCTCGGCCACCTCCCTGGACCAGTTTAAAAAGGGGCTTAAAACTTTTCTGTTCCAGCGGGCCTACCCCTAACATTCCAATGTAACCCCCTTCTCTCTCCTCATTGTTTTTTGTAAATCTGTGCTAGTTGGATAATTCTTACCTGTATTTAATAGTTCTTATATTTTGTAATTCTTGTATTTTTAATTTTATTGTTTATTGATTGTATTGTGCTTCTCGCTGTTGTAACCCGCCTTGATCCCAGGAAAGGCGGACTAAAAATAAAGTTGTTGTTGTTGTTGTTGTTAAATAAAGTTGTTGTTGTTGTTATTATTATTATTATTATTATTATTATTCTGCCCATCTGTTTCGCCTCTCTGTGAATATTAAAAATATTTCCTAGCTAAGGAGGAATCCTGGTGGTGCAGTGGTTAAATGCTGGTACTACAGCCACAGTGTTGTAAATTTGATCCTAGAAGAAGGCTCCAATATCCATTTAGCCTTCCATCCTTTTGTAAGTCGATAAAATGAGTACCTAGCTTGTTGAGGGCAATTGGCTTACACATTGTAAATTGCTTAGGGAGTGCTAGTTCACTGATAAGCTATATAGAAAAGTACTTGCTATTGCTATTGTGGGAGAATGGTTGCATACTTCACTAAAGTCACTTAGCAATTTGATGTTGTCTTCTTCTGAACCTTGTTATCATAAGACCTTTTACATATTATGCATAGGATATTCATTTGCCATACATAGTCGCCCCTGATAACTCATGGATCTCGGATCCACAACCAGCGACCTTGAATACTCATGGAGGGGCGACCTCTTATTTTCAGTGGGGCGTGCCCCCACTGCGCACACCCTGCGCACACTCGCAGGCATGCACCCCATGCAAGCCTGTGGGCTTGTATATGCGCGAGCCTCCGTTTTCGTGGAGGGGGTTTGGAATGGATCACTGCGAAAACGGAGGGCCAACTGTACAAGTTAGAATCCTGTTGGTTAGTTTTAACCAGAGTAGATCCATTTGAATCTGTTAAATAGTGTGTCAACATGTTGATTCAATGGTCCTACTCTAATCAAGATTAATAATGCAATTTAGGCTGGAGTATCTGTCTGACCTCTCTTTAAAGATTTGGGCTGCATCCATGCTGCAGAAATAATCCAGTTTGACATCACTTTAACTGCTATGGATGAGTGCTATGGAATTCTGAGATTTGTAGTTTATTGTGGCACTAGACTGCTTTGATAAGAGATGGTTAAATGTCTCACAAAACTACAGTTCCCAGAATTCCTTTTTAAAAATATTTTATTCCACAAATGCTCACATATAATACATATAAAACATAAAACATAACAAATTAACAAGATAACACACCTTAAAAATAACTTACATTGTCTACTAACTTACATATTTTTGTGTACATATCTAACAATACCAAAAAACATTCTTTCTTAAATACAGTATATAAAAACATACAGTTCCCAGAATTCCATGGCATTCAGCCATGGCAGTTAAAGTCTTTAAAGAGAGGTCAGACAGATACTCCAGCCTAAATTGCATTATGTCAAACCGGATGTCAAACCGGATTATTTCTGCAATGCAGATTCAGCATTAGACATTTGAGAATTGCTGTGAGTCATAATAGTGTTACATTCACATACTACATGGATTATTCTTGGGGAAATGATATTTTTCTTGCTTCAGTGTTTAATTATATCCAAAGTTTATAGTAATTTTGAAATATGGATACTAGTTTGATGATAAAATAATTTCATTAATATTTACAAGAGTAAAACAACTCATATCTGCATCTAGTATATCTAATGTAAGAGGGAATTTTGTAATTATGGACTGAATTGTTGCCTCAGTGACAGTTAGTTTCATTAGACTATACATATCACTTCAAAAGGGGATTCAATAATGTTCCTTCATGATGATTCAATCAATAATATCTCATGAGGGAACTTGTCCGTGGAAGGCCTTTGTTTTGTGTTGCTTCCACAGTGGATACTGGGTATGAGTGTATGCTCAGCATGCATATTTCAGACACAACTACCAACTGTCACTTAGGGGGCTTGAATGACTATCAAGAATAAGGAATTAAATGTGTAGATTTTACAAACACCTCTCAGCATAGTGCAGGATGGAATGTGAGTTATACTGAACATAGGGCTGTTCCAATTTTTCACCTAGTCGAGATAACATAGCTGAAGTACTGATCTAGTCCCTGGGAGCAGTAATGAACTGGTTGTGAGTGAATAAAATAAAACTCAGTGCACACAAAATGGAAAATAGATGTTGGGAAGCTCTGACTAACTTGTCTAAGGTGGGACACGACAGTGCCAATGTCTTGGTGTTTTTCAGATTAGACTCTTCATAATGCAGTCTCCATGGGGCTGCATTTGAAAAGTATTCAAAAGTTACATTTGATATAAAATTCTTCAGCAATATTACTGTGCCTGATGTTTTGAGTATACACATCACAGTTGTTATTGTGTGCCTTCATGTTATTTCTAAACTATGGTGACCCTAAGGCAACGCTGTCATAGGGTTTTCTTGGCAAGATTTGTTCAGAGGAGTTTGCCTTGGCCTTCCTCTGAGGGAGTGTGACTTCCCCAAGGTCACCTAGTGGGTTTTCCTGGCTGAGTAATGATTTGAACCCTGTGATTTGAACCCAGAGTCATAATCTAACATTCAAACTACTACACCATGCTGGCTCTTGTATAGATGTATGATAAGTCCTTTAACATCTTTATTTATTTTCTGTTGATTTACCGTATATACTCGACTATAAGTCGACCTCATGTATAAGTCAAGGGCAGGTTTTGAGGCCAAAATTAAGAATTTTGATACAACCCTTGGATAAGTTGAGGGTACTTAGGGGCATGCAATATAGGATGTAAAGGATGAAGGAACCTTACACGATTCCAGCATGCATAACTATTTGTACTCTTACTAAAGGCTAGATGGATGAGAGTAGAAGGAGGTCAGTGCTTCCAGGGCAAATTAAACCTTTCACCAGGGGATGGTTTTTTATACACATATACAAGATTTAAAGTTCAGTACTTACATTGACCCATGGATAAGTTGACTCAGGTTTTTTGGGTCAATTTTTAAACCTAAATTTCTAGACTTATACATGAGTATATACAGTATTTGTACATTTAAGGTGCTGATGTTGCAATATCTTTAAATTGTACTGTTTAAAACTTGTTGTTAGCTGCCTTGAGTCCCTATATTGGGAGAGAAGTGGTTAATAATAATAATAATAATAATAATAATAATAATAATAATAATATCATCATCATAATCATCTGCGTTCTCAGATCTCAGTGGCCCATCCATGTCAGACACCAGGTGCAGGAGACACTAGGGAGAATTTGATTTGTAGTGATCAGATTCTGGAATGTACTATGCCAAGGAGGTCTGGCTATGCCCCCAGTTCTGAAGACTCGTAAAGATGCATGACTGACATTTTAAACACCCCGTCCCCTGGAAGTGGCTCACAGTTCACCTTAGGGTTTGAAGCATGGGTATTTTTTATATTGAGCTGTGTAGAAGGACTGCAGCCTATTTAAAAAGTGAATCGCAGTTCCTGGAAGTTGCACTTTTCTCACCTCTACTGTAAGTAAAATGTTCTGCCATGGTAAATTGCTATACTAATTTTCATGCATTCATGCTTTTGAAACTAGCTTGTCTGGTTGACTTTCAGCTCTCTCAGGGAGGAACCATTTGAACGTCATTTAAATGTATAATATTGCTACCAGGAAGATTTTATAAAGTGTATCAATGTCCTTACATCATTTTTTTGTTAAAATCAGTTGAAAATTTTCTGTAAGTTGTGTTCCAAAACATCTGAAGGACACCATGTTTTCTATCTTTAGTCCAAGTTATGAAACAATTTCAAATTGGATTAGAATTGAAATCTAGCATGACAAAAATGTTTGTCATAATCAGTATTAATGCAGATGCAGTCATAGAATCATAGAATTGGAATAGACCACAAGGGCTATCCAGTCCAACCCCCTGCCATGCTTGTATATGATGCACACTCCAACCATGTCTGGAAGCTGTGCCGAACCCAACTCAACCTGGAGTAGCCGGCACAAAAAGGAGCGGCAAAAAGACACTTCTTGCTTGCAGCTGTAATGAGGACTGCCTAGATAGAGTGGCCTAGATTGGAGCTGAGTGTGTGCAGATGCACGGTTCTGGTGCCGGGATAGCCATGCACCGCTCTTTTTTGGGCCCACCTGCATGACCCCATTTTTAGATTAGTCAGCAGTGACTTTCTGGGTTATGGCAGTGCAGAATGTAAAGCTAGTAAAGATTCCTGCAACACTGATTTGTCATAGAGAAAGGTTATTACAGATGTTCTTAATTTTAAGAAGAAAAACTGCTGTGTGCATTTCTACTATTGAGAAGGTAAGGATCATGATGACCTTGAACATCCTTGCCTTCCATTCAGCTTAGGAATCTAGAAATAATGCAGATTTGTTTGTTAATACCGATTTGAGAGTTATTGTGGTAAGCCTCATAATACAGCAAATGAAAGAGACCAACCAAAGAGATAGGAAGTTCAGAGCCAGAATGGGAATCACACTGTTCTCCAGATGTTGTTGCATTGCATATCCTAGAATTTATTACCCTTGGCTATGCTACCAGAGCTGGATTTCAACACCTGATGTAGAGGGTTGAACATTGGGTGTTGATGATAATAACCCCCTGAATAGCCTACATGAGATGCTGTGCTAGCATGAATATCTGAACAGAGACATGATCCAACAGTTATTTGAACAGAGAACCTGCCTCATGTAGGAAGTCAAATTTTCAAGAAAGGCCTAGAAAGCTGGGCCAAAGCTAACAAAATGAAATTCAACACGGAGAAATGTAAGGTACTGCACTTAGGGCAGAAAAACGAAATGCACAGATACAGGATGGGGGACACCTGGCCGAATGAGACTATGTGTGAAAGGGATCTAGGAGTCCAAGTAGACCACAAGTTGAACATGAATCAATAGTGTGATGTGGCAGCTAAAATGGCCAATGCAATTTTAGGCTGCATCAATAAAAGTATAGTGTCTAGATCAAGAGAAGTAATAGTGCCACTATATTCTGCTTTGGTCAGGCCCCCAGTTCTGGGCACCACAATTCAAAAAAAACATTGAGAAACTGGAGCGTGTCCAAAGGAGGGCGACTGAAATGGTGAAGGGTCTGGAAACCATGCCCTATGAGGAACTCCTTAGGGAGCTGGGGATGTTTAGCCTGGAGAAGAGAAGGTTAAGAGGTGATATGATAGCCCTGTTTAAATTTGAAGGGATGTCATATTGAGGAGGGAGTAAGCTTGTTTTCTGCTGCTCCTGGAACAATGGATTCCACCTCAACATTAGGAGGAACTTCCTGACAGTAAGGGCTGTTCGACCGTGGAACACACTGCCTCAGAGTGTGGTGGAGTCTCCTTTGGAAGTCTTTAAGCAGAGGCTGGATGGCCATCTGTTGGGGATGCTTTGATTGAGATTTCCTTCATGGCAGGGGGTTGGACTGGATGGCCCTTGTGGTCTCTTCCAACTCTACGATTTTATGATTCTATGAGGTTGAGATAGCTTGGAACATGTCTCAGTCTAGGCATTCATTTTTTCCTTCAGTGAAGAAAGTAATGAGGAAAATTGGAGGCTGTCACATCCCTGATTCTCCTGCTTCTGATTGTTTTTCTGTAGGGAAGTCTACATTGGGGACTAATGTCTGAAAAAGCTTTTTAAAAGGACCCATTTGACAGATAAGAAAGTCAGGAAAAGACAGTGCATTGGTAGCTCTAATAGGAGAGGGATTTTGTGATCAACAACCATAGCTTTAGTTTATTTAATTTTGCCTTGTAACTTACACTATTTTGAATTTCTGCCTGTGCATATGATCTTTAGCATTCTTTCCCTTATTGACTAAACCATCAAACAACAAGTGGATGTTTGGCACAAAGATGGTCATCTTTGGCTCATCCAGGGGTCAGTTTTCTGTTCCTGTAAGCCTCCTGGGCTATATGGTAACGGGCTGAATGAGGGAAAACAAACTCAAGTTGAATCCAGAGAAAACGGAGGTATTTGCAATAGTTACCCCAAGTCCAGGGATGGAGATTTGTCAACCAGTCCTGGATGGGGTCACACTTCCCCTAAAGAACAACATTCGCAGTTTGGAAGTACTCCTGGATCCATCTCTACAGTTGTCATCTCAAGTAGATGCGATGGCCAGGAGTGCTTGGTACCAGTTTTGGTTGATACGCCAAATGCGCCTCTACCTGGACCAAAAGGACCTTGAAGCAGTGGTACATGCACTGGTAATCTCACGTTTAGATTTCTATAACGCACTCTACATGGAGCTACCTTTGTACCAAGTCCAGAAGCTTCAATTGGTTCAAAACACGGCAGCCAGACTGATCAATATAACACCTAGATCAGACCACATAACACCAGTGTTAAAATCCCTTCATTGATTGCCGATTAGCTTCCGGGCTCAATACAAAGTGTTGGTTATTACAGTCCGCCCTTCCCTTACACGGGGGATCCGTTCCAGACCCCCCCCCCCCCGTGTAAAGGGGAAAATGGGGATGCTCAAGCCCCATTCAAATGAATGGGGTTTGTGCTTGTGGTGGTGTGGTGGTGGTGCGCGGGGCGCACGCCACGGGAGCACATGCCATTGTTTCTTTCTGGCGTGCAGCTCCCTTCCATCTAAGCTTCCAGCATATGCTGGAAGCCGCATAAAATGCACCCGTGTATAACACGGGCACACTATGCTTTTAAAGCCCTTCATGGCTTGGGCCCAAGTTACTTGTGGGAACACCTCTCCCTACACAATCCACCCCACACTCTCAGAACATCTGGAAATAACCTACTGGAGTACTCAAAAACTAGGCTAACAACAACTTCTTACAGAACATTCACTGCAGCAGCCCCCAGATTGTGGAACAGCTTGCCGGAGGAGATCCGTCTTATCACCACCTTAGATGCCTTTAAGAAGGCACTAAGGACGAATCTCTTCCGGCAGGCCTACCTACCTGATCTTTTATAAGAGATCTTAAATACTCCACTTCTGATCTGATTGTATGAATATTAATATGAATGTTAGTTGATGATCTGTTATTTTAGAGAATGAACAGTAATGTTATTGTTTTAACGATTGTATTTTATAAGGAATTGTTTTATTGCTGCAATCCCACCTCGATTTGCAGGGAGAGGCGGGAAATATAAATAAAATAATAATAATAATAATAATAATAATTATTATTAAAAAATGCTGGGGGAAGCGGCACAGAATTTTAAGTGGTCAGGCACTTGAAAAGTGGATATTTTGTGCTGTTAAGCAGTAAATGTGGTAGTGTGGGGTGGGAAAACTTTGAGAGGCAGAAATGACATCCCCTTTTTGCCAAAAGGTAAGTACAGTGTGCCCGTGTTATACACGGATGCGCCTTACGCAAACTCCAGCATACGCTGGAAGTTTGCGCTGGAAAAAGCCTTGGTGCATGCAGAAATTGTAATGGCGCACACGCCACTGTGTGCGTGAGCCCCATTATCTTCAATGGGGCTCAAGCATACGCGGAATTCCCCTAAGGGGGGGGTCCGGAATGAATCCCCCGTGTAAATGAAGAGCCCACTGTAGTGAGGTCTGTGTGTTTAGGGATACAAAAGCAGTCTTTGGCAGCTCAGACCTGGATTTTGCCTGATCATGTTTGAACATTCTTAACAGCCATTTGCTCATGTTATATTAGCAATTTTAGGATACCTGTTTGTCTAAAGAAATTACATTTGTGGCACTCTGTATGTTTCCATGTAGATGGCAAGACAGTAATTTCATATCATGCAAATACTGTGTCAAAGCAACAATGCTATCAATATTCTGAGCATATTAGCCAGCATAATCCAAATTCTGTGCCATACAGGAGAGCAGGAATGAGCAAGCTAGGCTTTTCTAAAGTCTGAGGAATATGTTTTAGTAAAAACACTTCATGGTACGTAGGAAGACAAAGCAGCTCTCCATGGTCACTAAGCCATCTGTCATGTAGGAAACTACATCTGTCCTTCCTGACTACTAATATGGCAATTAGTCTCTGAACCATGAAAACACATCTCATCAACCAAGTTCCCCTATGAAAAAGCCAACAGATCTCAAATGTAAGCTCCAGTTCAGGAGCAGTTGATATTCAGTTATTTCTTTCAGAAGTACTGAACTAAAATTAAATGAGTCATATTAACATGTTATTCAGGGTAGTTTATAACATAAAGGATAGTGTTGAATGTGGACCACTGGATATTAAACCAATGACTTGAGGTGAAGGCAATAAGCAAAAGAAGCTCTGTGTTTGCTGTAAATGCTGAGTGAAGGGTGATCAGCGTATAGGCCACATGTGTTTCAGTCTTGTCTTTGCATCCTCTAAGCTCCCTGAAGGATTTCTGCGCTTCCTCTGGTGAATTTGGAGTGGTGATAATAACTTAATAATTACCCTTAAAATTTTGCTAAATAACCAAGATGCATGCAGCATGAACATACTCAGATACTTCTTTGCACTCAGACATTTATTTGTACAGTACCAGAAAAAGGTGGCAGGGTACACACCTTGTTTATAAGGCTGATAGCACTTACTGTAATCCTCTTTGTGTCTCAGAACTTCATGAAACAGCATGATAAAGTAGTATGATAGAATCAGTAAATGGGAAAGTTTATGGATTTACTTTCTCCCAAGTTCTCTTCAAAGAGCCAGTGCTTGCGATTTAACAGTTTCAATAAACAGTGAGGTAGTTAACTCTTAGCAGTATTTGTAAGTGGATCTCTGCAATCGTTGTTGCCTTATGTTGCTGTACTCGTTCTCTCTTACTATGTAAGTGGTGAATTAATCATCCCCGAATATTATTGTCTGATATGAATCTTTGGTGAAACAGGATGTGCTGCATAAACCTATCAGTACCTGTCCTCTGCTTAGTCATGCTTTTCTTATCTTTTACCCATCATGCTTTGAGTCTGGGTGTGTTCTACAACTGCATCAGAGTGCAGGGGGAACTTAACTTTGGAATCCTTCAAGTAGTCCTTTGACCACCATATAATTTCTGTGGTCAGTCATTAAAGAGGAAACACAATAGAACAGTTTCTAAATGATGTCTGCTGTTTGGTATAATTGATACATTTTAGTAATTACTTCCAGTGCTTTTACACAAATGATTAATTTCCAAATCTTATTACCATCTATGTATTAACAGTTGTCTTCTGCATGGAATATCAGTTAACTGAAGTGAAACCTTTTTTTACATTTTCTTCTTCTACATACTGTATTTGCAGGAGGGGGGGATTGGGAAAATATAACCTATTTCTTCAGAACCTCCATTTTACTGGAAATGTTTGACAAACTGGAAAATAAATAAAAGTTTAAGAGGCAAAATACTTTGTGTACAAGACATTGGTTATGTATTTGTTTGTTCATGGAGTTCCTGAAGTTGATCCCAAAGTACCATGTATACATTGATAAATTTTGGGTGCTATTTTTAAGCAGCAGGATCCTATTTGGTTAAGTTGTATTAGTTAATTGTGATTGTCACTGTTGGATCAGGTTGTTAATTGGAAACAAGTTATACTGATATCAGTGAAACATGCTGTGTATTCATAAGGGCCTATAGTGCATGAACTTTTCTTCAATACTTCAATATGGTATTTTTTTAACTCAACAACAAGAAAACTTCACAAGGATCAGCATTAAGAGTTCAGTGCACATTGTAAAATTAACCCTAAGAACTTTACAAATCTTGCAGTTTTATCAATAGCAAAACAAAATAATGTTTTATAAAGTACTGTGGATAATTTTAGAAAAGTAGTGCATAAAGTAAGAGTGAATTCTAATTTTATATAGCTGCAATTTACCTTTCCCATCTAAATACACTAATGCCACCAGATCCCTTCTGTTCTTGGAGTGCAAGTAGGGTCAGCTCTCATTGGATGGGAGACTGCCAATAAATACCAGGAGCTGTAGGCTATATTTCAGAGGAAGGAACTGGCAAAATTACCTCTCAGTACTCCTTGCCTAGGAAACTCTTGTCAAATTCATTGGGATGCCCTAAGTTGATAGTAAACACAAAATATTCTTTTAAGGTTTAAATGAAGCTATAGTTGGCTCTCAACTTTCATGGGGGTTAGGGGCACAGTCCCTACAAATGTGGAAAAAACATGAATATATGCTCTGTATATGTGTGTGTGTGTGTGTGTGTGTGTATTAACTGAAGAATACTTTTCTAGGCATCTATAGTCTCTCCAATGCAACTGTGTGGTCAACATCCACTGGAAGGGAATCATTGAATCATGCAATTTGCAAATGTGGAAGGACAACTGTATAGGTAATTGTAATTGATAAACTCTCTCTTTCTTCTTTTTTAGAACTACCGACCACTTGATCATGGACACCTAAGTTTATTACAAACATGATGATCCTTGCAGAACTGAAATCAATTTTACACAATTTGAAGATAAAATTTTAGAGTGTAGAAGCACTTTTAAGAATGAACACTACACCCAGTTGTGTTGGTAAATACAGAAGGATGAGAAGAACACTATGATGGCAAAGAACAAAGAGCCTCGTCCCCCATCCTATGCTATTAGTGTGGTTGGACTTTCTGGGACTGAAAAAGACAAGGGGAACTGCGGAGTTGGAAAGTCGTGTTTGTGCAATAGGTTTGTGCGTTCAAAAGCAGATGAATATTACCCTGAACATACCTCTGTGCTTAGCACAATTGACTTTGGTGGACGAGTTGTTAATAATGATCACTTTTTATACTGGGGTGACGTAATACAATGTGGAGAGGATGGAGTAGATTGCAAAATTCATGTTATTGAACAGACTGAGTTCATTGATGATCAGACTTTTCTGCCTCATCGGAGTACGAACTTACAACCTTACATAAAACGTGCAGCTGCAACCAAATTGCAGTCAGCCGAAAAACTTATGTATATTTGCACAGATCAGCTTGGATTAGAGCAAGACTTTGAACAAAAGCAAATGCCTGAAGGAAAGTTAAATATCGATGGATTTTTATTGTGCATTGATGTAAGTCAAGGATGCAATAGGAAGTTTGATGACCAACTTAAATTTGTAAATAATCTTTACATTCAGCTATCAAAATCTAAAAAGCCTATAATAATAGCAGCAACTAAATGTGATGAGTGTGTGGAACATTATTTACGAGAAGTTCAAGCATTTGCTTCAAATAAAAAGAACCTTCTGGTAGTTGAGACATCAGCAAGATTCAATGTAAATGTAGAAACATGTTTTACTGCACTGGTACAAATGATGGATAAAACTCGTGGTAAACCGAAAATAATTCCCTATCTGGATGCCTATAAAACACAGAGACAGCTTGTTGTGTCTTCAACAGATAAATTTGAAAAACTTGTACAGACTGTGAGAGACTATCATGCCACTTGGAAAACGGTTAGTAATAAACTGAAAAATCATCCAGATTATGAAGAATACATTAATTTGGAGGGAACAAAAAAGGCCAAAAATACATTTTCAAAACACATAGAGCAACTTAAACAAGAGCACATAAGAAAAAGAAGAGATGAATATATTAATACATTACCAAGAGCATTTAACACACTTCTGTCAAACCTTGAAGAGATTGAACATTTGAGTTGGTCAGAAGCTTTGAAATTAATGGAGAAAAGACAAGATTTTCAACTATGTTTTGTAGTGCTGGAAAAAACACCTTGGGATGAAACTGACCATATAGATAAAGTGAATGACAGGAGAATTCCATTTGACCTTTTGAACACACTAGAAGCTGAAAAGGTGTATCAAAATCATGTTCAGCATCTAATATCAGAAAAAAGAAGAGTTGAAATGAAGGAGAAGTTCAAAAAAACACTTGAAAAAATACAGTTCATTTCTCCTGGACAACCTTGGGAAGAAGTTATGTGTTTTGTGATGGAGGATGAAGCTTTTAAATATATTACAGAGGCAGATAGTAGAGAAGTGTATAGTAGGCATCAACGGGAAATAGTTGAAAAAGCCAAAGAGGAGTTTCAGGAAATGCTTTTTGAACATTCAGAACTATTTTATGATCTGGATTTGAATGCAACACCTAGTTCTGATAAAATGAGTGAAATTCATGCAGTTTTGAGTGAAGAGCCTAGATACAAAGCTTTACAGAAACTTGCACCTGATAGAGAGTCTCTTCTTCTTAAACACATAGGATTTGTATATCACCCTACTAAAGAAACGTGTCTCAGTGGCCAAAACTGTATGGACATTAAAGTAGAACAGTTACTTGCTGGAAGTCTCTTGCAATTGGACCACGGTCGCTTAAACTTTTATCATGATAGTGCCAACATTGATAAAGTTAATATTTTCATTTTGGGTAAAGATGGACTTGCGCAAGAGCTGGCAAATGAGATTCGGACACAATCCACAGATGATGAATATGCCTTAGATGGAAAAATATATGAACTTGATCTTAGACCAGTTGATGCAAAGTCACCTTATCAGTTATGGACTTCTGCCTTCAAACCACATGGATGTTTCTGTGTGTTCAGTTCAATTGAATCTCTTAATTTTATTGGAGAATCCATCGGAAAAATCAGGACTGAGGCATCTCAGATAAGAGACAAGTATATGGCCAATCTTCCATTTACATTAATACTGGCTAATCAGAGAGAGAGCGTTAGCAAGAATTTGCCAATCTTGAGACATCAAGGACAACAACTGGCAAACAAGTTGCAGTGTCCTTTTATAGATGTCCCTGCTGGTACTTACCCACGTAAATTTAATGAGACTCAAATAAAGCAAGCTTTGCGGGGAGTTCTGGAAGCAGTTAAACATAACTTTGATGTTGTAAGCCCTGTTCCTACAATTAAGGACCTTTCAGAAGCAGATTTGAGGATTGTTATGTGTGGCATGTGTGGAGATCCCTTCAGTGTAGATCTTATTCTTTCACCCTTCCTTGATTCTCATTCCTGCAGTGCTGCTCAGGCTGGCCAGAATAATTCTCTAATGCTTGATAAAATTATAGGTGAGAAACGGAGGCGAATTCAGATAACGATATTATCGTATCATTCTTCAATTGGTGTAAGAAAAGATGAACTTGTTCATGGGTATATCTTAGTTTACTCTGCCAAAAGAAAAGCATCTATGGGAATGCTTCGAGCATTTCTGTCAGAAGTGCAAGACACAATTCCTGTCCAGTTAGTGGCTGTTACTGACAGTCAAGCAGACTTCTTTGAGAATGAAGCTATCAAGGAATTAATGACTGAAGGTGAACATATAGCAACTGAGATTAATGCTAAGTTTACAGCCCTGTATTCTTTATCTCAGTATCACCGCCAGACTGAGGTTTTTACTTTGTTCTTCAGTGATGTTTTAGAGAAGAAAAATATGATTGAAAATTCCTATATGACTGATAACACAAGAGAAACAACACACACAAGTGAGGATGTTTTCTTGCATTCCCCCAGAGGAAGCTCTCTTGCTTACAATTATTATCCAGATTCAGAAGATGATACTGAAGCCCCACCTCCTTACAGCCCAATCGGGGATGATGTACAGCTACTCCCAACACCTGATCGCTCAAAATATCGATTAGATTTGGAAGGTAATGAATATCCTAGTCATAGTACACCTCTGAACTGTCATGACCATGAACGCAACCATAAAGTGCCTCCTCCCATAAAACCGAAGCCAATAGTGCCCAAGACAAATGTGAAAAAATTAGATCCAAACTTGGTAAAAACCATTGAGGCAGGCATTGGTAAAAACCCAAGAAAACAATCTAGAATGGCTTTGGCAGCAACTGATGATCTTGACCAGTCTGATAATTATGCAGAACCAATTGACACTGTTTTTAAGCACAGAGGTGTTACTGATGATATCTACGCAATTCCAGATGATAGTCAGAATCGTGTAGTTAAAATTAGAAATTCATTTATTATAAATAATGCCCAAGGAGATGAAGAAAATGGCTTTCCAGATAGAATTTCAAAGACTCAAGGTGAAAGAAGACCTTCAAAATATAAATACAGATCTAAAACGCTGTTCAGTAAAGCCAAATCTTATTATAGGAGAGCACATTCAGATGCAAGTGATGATGAAGCTTTTACTACATCTAAAACTAAAAGAAAAGGAAGACATCGTGGTAGTGAAGAAGATCCACTTCTGTCTCCTGCAGAAACATGGAAAGCTGGCATTGATAATCCTGCTATTACATCAGATCAAGAGTTAGATGATAAAAAGATGAAGAAGAAAACACAGAAGGTGAAAGAAGATAAAAAAGTAAGTTGTGTTTTTTTTAAAAAAAGGCACAATGCCTTTGTATTGTATCAGAATATTTTATAGTAATATCATTTTTAGTTCTAGTTAAGATTGGTGTATTCATTTATATCAAAAGGTTATTGAAAATAGTAACTTCACTGACTAGTGTAAGACTGTTACTAAAACTTATTAATCCTGTTAGTCATTATTACTGTTGATGAGAATAAATTTGGACTCACTTGGTGTTGCATCCAAAGTTATGGTTGCTATCACTTTCTGTCTTTGGACTAAATCAAATGTGGGATACCCATAAGTGGAAGTATATCAGTAGATTCAAGAGGACAATGTTCCCTTACCTTATAGCCCAAAAATCTGTGCAGGAAAGGTGAGAAACCAACCTTACCCAGTGTTTTGGTGGTGTTAACAACCGTAGGGAGGCAAGGGAAAGATTGATGTTCTTGCTAACACAGCCTTAGAATTAGGCTTTTAGTTTGTAAATAGCAGAAACTGTGTGTATAATTTTGAGTTTTGGTACTGTATTTTTGGCCATTATACGGAAGATAGACTATTGTATTATTTTCTGGTGTCAGCAAAGTTACTAGGCCAGCACTTAAAATATCACAGTTCTAAACTGAATGTACTGAATGTAACAACTGATGTTTTTACATGTTACTTAATTGTGTTTTGTGTATCAGCAGTGTTTGTAAATGCCTCCGTTATCTTGATGTATGAATGGAGAGTCAATTATTTTTTCAAATAACAAACTCCTGTGTGCAGTGCTGGGCCAGGTAATTTAAGCCAGTATACTGCTCTGTTAGGGTCAAGCCAAAAGGCCTATTCAGAAGGAGTGCTGAGCTGATATACAAAATTGTCTGATAGTCAGATAGTACTATTGTTGGACATAGAAGGTCATTGCATCCTGATCCAGGAGGAATCAGCTTGTAGCTTCTGTGTGTGAAATGCTTTTTTGGATTGGTTATATATTGTCCAGAGAAATTTATGTGGCTCTGAAAAATGATCCATATCATTATTTAACTCTGTCTTCAGATGATTGTTTGCCAGAGGCAGATGTAGAATTTTACTTGTGAAATGTATTTGGTTCAGTAGCATTACAAAAGGCTGCTTGTTTAATGGTATTTTTAACATGTTTAATAGGGCCAGTCTGGTTGGTTTTGGAAAGGCTTTTGTCTACAAGGAATGGAGGGAAGTTTTGTTTATAACTTTTCATTTAATTTGTCTAGACAGTAAAGCAATAATTTGATCATCTGTACATTCTTTTGGTGTGTCCTTATTTAGGAGTATAAAGTTGTTTGACACTTTCCTTGCATATTCTTCTAGGAGCTTCATTACAAGTGCAATATGCTGGATATATTATTCTGATTACAACTGACAGGGTAGAATGGGATTGGGGTTTCTTGGCCCTCCAGGTGATGGACTGTAACCCATACATGTATCCCTGAATACAGAGTCTTTGGGGAATAAAGCACCTCCTATGGAGAAAGTAGTTCCCCAGCCCTGGAGCAGAGGGTAGAAGAGGGTCATTTGCATAATAATTAGATTAGCCTTGGTAGAGGGTGAAGCTTTTCAGGTATGAGACTGCTTGCAGAAGTTACATCATACTTAGGGAGGAGCATAAACACTCTTGTTCATTTCCAGCAGATCATAAAGGTTCCCTAAATATTTCTGCTAGCCTTCTTGTGTTCCCACATGCAATCTCAGTTTAAGGCTCCAGGCACACTCTCATGACTAATCAGTGACTGAAGGAGGGGAGTTCTAGACATCATCTGGCTATAAGTTTGCTATCCTTCTCCTTAACCTCCAGCGAGTTTATTCATGTAGCGGTAGAGAATGTTTCTGTCAGTGTATATCTTTAAATGTGGGTGTAAGTAAATGAGTGGAGGCTAGAAGGAAGAACTCGTGTGTTGTATGCACCTGTAGGTATGTCTCTAGACTCTCCCTTTTGGCAAAAGTTTGTCTACCTGTTTACATTAAATACACACAGCAATTACACTCAATAAATTTCTTCTAGATATATATGAAATTGTAATATTTTTAAAAAGTGATTGGTATATGGCTTGGTATGTTAACTCCAGTTAAACTTGTTTCATTGAAGTTACAAAAAGATAAGGCATTATTTTGATCAGATGGTTTGTGTGTGTGATACAGTATGAGACTGGAGACAGTGTTCAAAATGAATGGGACAAGAAGTGGCCTTTTACTTAAGGTAAATCACAAAAAAAGTTCCACCATAATAATCTCAGATTTCCACTGTGTAGAAAAACAACACCTATTGCAACAATAGCTTGACTTTACATCCATGATCTGATGTTGTCTACAAGTGTGCCAAATGTTAAACTGAACCAGTGAAAACAGCAGCAGATAAAAAAAAACTTAAAATACTAAATGTGAACATACTTAATATTTTTCAAACACAATATGATAGATTTCTTTCACTTTTGGGTGAAGACTGGTGATGTTGTTCATTTTGTTTTGCTGAAGGAGATAGTCCTTGTGATTCAGTGAAGTTCTAAGAAGTGATTCAAATATGAAGGTTTTCCTGCCTCATGAAGGCCTCTGGAAGCAACTAGTGGCAAACTCTGCTTGTGGATAATAAATATTGTTATGAAGATACAGTGGTGCCTCGGGTTACGAAATTAATTCGTTCCGCGGCCGCTTTCGTAACCCGAAAAGCCTTCGTAAGCCGAATTGCCATAGGCGCTAATGGGGAAAAGCCGCGTTTCGTGCGAAAAAGCCGAAAAAAGCACCAAAAATTTTCTTCGTATCCCGAAAAAACATTCGTAACCCGGAACAATGATTTCCTATGGGATTTTTTCGTATCCCGAAAATTTCGTAACCTGGGTATTTCGTATCCCGAGGTACCACTGTAGAATGTTGTCTCTGCCACCTTGTAACAGAGACCCTCAAATCATGGGTTTTTAAGGACACCTTCCTCAAGGGTACTCTGTAAATACTTTTGATTGATCCTGCTGTCAAGCCCAACTAATATACATGTAGTGAAAGATCATGGGTGAAGTAAAAAACAAAACAAAACACAGATGTCAAGGTTGGGAAGAATGTTTTGGTGGGTATGGTAGCTGTAGAAATGCAATTTTGAGCCACATGGCAGAATCCCATGTTAGTTTCCAAGAGGAACAACACTGGAATGGCAAGAAATTTCAATAGTTTCTTCATTATGTCCCACATATAAATGGAACAAAGTTGTTGTTACACCTTCGTAACATGGGAGGTGTCCTTCATTATATTAAAGTTATTAAAGTCAAAATAAAGGCTTTATCATTTTCAAAGCTTTTAAAATGTATACTCATAAAGGCTTGATTACATTTGAGAACAAATTGATTTTAGGGGTACATTATGAGAATTTGATAATAATCGTAGGTCCAAGAGTCATTGTCCAGAAGAATGCAGGGCACCATTTCTCAGCCTCAGTTCTCTATACTGCTCTGTGTAGTAGTGATGGGAGCAATTGATAGGGATATAGAGTGCGCCTGGAGCCATACTTTTTTAAAAAAAGTCTGTAGCCATTTTCTGTATTTTTGCTATTTATGAGTGATCTCATGATATGGGTTCCATCTGTGGTAAAGCTAAGGACACAGGACAGGACCAAAGCAAAGTGGTCAGGGACAGATATAATTTTTGCCATTTTAAACATTTTTTTTACCAAGCATAAAAGTACAACGCTCAGTTCAGTGCATGAATAAGTCTGTTTCTTGCTTACAAAACATTACTCATTTCTGTATGGGGATTTTTTAAAGTTTAGATCTATTTAATTTTCTACTCTTTCATTGGTGATCTGGAGCGGGTAAGTGTATAGGTCAGAGATTTCCCATTCCTGGTTTAGCATATGGCATGATGAGTGGTAGTAGTAGGAATTGCTTGAAATATTGGAAGCGAGGTCACCTTACATAAATGAAAGTGTCTTACGTTATTGATGTTTCAGCACATAAACCAAAGTTGCTAAGATGTGCATGCTTCATGGATGGGCTTCAGAGAATATATAAGAGTTTTTGTTTGATTTATTTCCTGTTGGTTTGAAAATTGTCTTTGTGTTTGTGTGCGTATAAATATATATATTTCAGTTCACATGTATGTGGGGTGGCAAATGATGCCACCGCTGGTGGTGAGATCATATACATCATGTTACAGGAAGGGGTTCCGTAACTTTCATGAGATTATTAGAGGAGCTATGACCCAAGAAAGGTTAGGAACCACTGCCCTAAATGCTATTGTTCCCTAGCTGTTTATAACTCTGTAGCCAGGCACAGCTGGCCTAATACTCTAAAGGCACCAGATCCTATCTGATCTTAGAAGCTAAGCATGAACAGTACTTGGATGAGAGACTGCCAGTGAAAACCAGGTGCTGTCGGCGATATTTCTGAGGAAGGAACTGGCAAAATGGCCTCTCAGTAACCCGTGGCTTCTAGGAAATTTGTGGGGTCGCCATAAATTGACAGGTGACTTGAAGGCCCATACACACAGCCAGGCACAAGAGGATGTTTAGCATAACTAAAAAGTCTGATTGATCTTTTTACCTGGGCATTATACATTAATCTATTCAAAACTAATGTTGCTGTTTGAGAATTTTTCTTGCTACAGCTGTTGTTATGTATATATTACAGTTTCAGTTACTGATGTTGGCTAAGGATTCTGTGGCTTTGTTATAGCAAAAAAAGAAAACGAAGACATTCAATCCACCAACTCGTAGAAATTGGGATAGTAATTACTTTGGGATACCCCTGCAGGATTTGGTTACACCTGAAAAGCCTATACCACTCTTTGTTGAGAAGTGTGTGGAGTTCATTGAAGATACAGGTAGGAAGGAAATTGAACTTCAAAAATATTTGACTGTTTTTCCATTCTGCCACTTACAAAGTCTTGTATCTTTTTGTTTTTAGTGTTATATTGTGTGTTAATGTAGAAATGTGTACAGAAAACTAATTGCTTTCCTGTATTTGCCAGAAAAGAGTTGCATTTAAATGAAACATAATTTTGGGGGTGGGGTGAAGAAGATTATATTTGAATGACAGTTAAAAATACTAAGCAGCTACTCACTACATCAGATACCTTGATTGGCTATTGGGATTCAGAGCTGGTGAGAGTAGAGATCTTTTGCTACTCTGCATGGTGGTGGTTGTCTCTGACATTTCTATCTTGTCTACTTTTTTCCATTCCCAGTTGACATTCCTCTGACTTTCCTCATACATCCCAGACCAGGCATTCAGTGTGCTGATCATTTTTTTAGTATTATTAATGAAAAATAATTTTAAAGTGCATATTATTAATGCAAATGCAAGTATGCAAAGTAGAAAGATATGTACAAATTACAGTAAAATAAGAGTTGTTCAGTTGCAAAAATTAAATTAATCTGTAACTTAATCTCTTTGATTCTTTCCATAATAACCTGATCTCTTTGATTCTTTCCGTAACGTGTTTGAAAATCAATTCTGGTTAAATTTTTAATTGTTGTTAAAGATGAGTTTTGCAGAAACACTGGCACTGAATTCTTTCCTTGATTATTCATCCACTAGTCATCAGTGTAAATAAGGAGGAAATTAACTGATAGAGAAACAGTACATACAGTGTCTTGTAGGAACCCCCCCTCCCAACCTTTCCACATTTTTGTGTTACATTCTGGAATTCAAATGGATTTAATTATCATTGTTACCATTTGATGTATATAAAGTAGTTAACATCATGAAGGCACTTGTTGATTGTGTACATATTCACCTCATCTAAATAAGCTCTGGCACCTCCCATTGTCTCCAGAAATCACTGAAATAGTTGAGTGAGTCCACCTGTACATAATTATAATTATCGTAATTAAAAAATTCAGCTTTGAATATTTCCTGGAGCACCATTAAACTCATTATTACAAAATGGAAAGAATAAGGCTTAATTGTAGTTCTAGCCACAGAATGCTGTCCACCCAATTCAATGACCAGGTAAGGAAGGCATTAGTCAGAGAAGCGACCAAGAGACCAATGGTAACTCTGTAGGAGCTGGAGAGATCTGCAACTGAGATAGAAGATATTCCCAAATTTTCCACAAAGCTAGACCTTGTGAAAGAGTGGCCAGAAGAAAGCCATTGCTGAAACAAACCACATTAAAATTTGCTGTGTCTCCTGCATGACTTTTGGCAAACGTGGACAAAGGGCAATCAGACTGATGAGACTACCATTGAATCTTTTGGCTTTGCCACAAAACGTGTGGAATGGCACAATCAAAGCTCAGGTGTCAATCTGATTTAAAATCTGATGAAAGAATTTCTGTTCATCAAGTCGCCAAATGAAGCATTTTGTCAAAAAAAAAAAAAAAAAAAAAAGGGGGGGTGCAAAAAAAATCATTCATTTATTTATTATGTATTTATTTCATTTGTATGCTGCTTTTCTCTCCGGAAGCACCCAAGGCGGCTCAAAATCAGATCCAAAATGTGCAAAGCTGATAGAGACTTACCCAAGAAGACTTGCAACTGTAACTGCTGTCAAAGGTTGAGTTAGTTATGCAACCAACAAGTACCAGTTTGTTTTTGTTTACTTAACTTTTATGTTACAATAAAAATATTTTGTACCTTCACAGCATTGAGCATTGTTTGTATATTAAGTGAAAACAATACAAACCTAAATACAACAAATTGTGGAAGAATTTGTGGCAGAGTATTGCAAGTACTTCTGCAAGGCACTGTTTTTCCAGAATATACTTGTTATTTGGAATATCCAACTTTATGTGAACATTCATCTTTAGAATTTTTATAGGACTAAAAATACAGTCAGCCCTTCTTATACGTGGATTTTTTATACACGGATTCAAGCATCCATGGTTTGAAAATGTTCAAAAAAAGTACAAATTTTAAATATCAAACCTTGATTTTCCATTTTTTATAAGGGATGCCATTTTGCTATGTCATATTTAATGGGACTTGAGCATCCACGGATTTTGTTATACATGGGAGATCTTGGAACCAAACCCCAGCGTATAACAAGGGTCCACTGTATTAGTATTCCTGAGACATTATGACTCATAGGAATCTTAGAAGTGTAGCTGTACCTGAACATACCTAGGGCCTGTTCTTGTTACAATTTAAAGCTTTCTTTATAATCAGTTGACGCTCCAGATTTACTACATTATTTATAGATTAAAACTGTAAATACTGCTTGTTCCTTAATTAGAAACTAGTCGTTTTTTTCCATAGCTAGCCATGGCAGTAGAATAATCTGAAAGTTTTGGCTTGGTGGAAGGGACTCTTTGATAGAAAACTGGATGGTAATGTCTTGGACTCACCTTGATGTTCCATGAGATTATGGATTCAAATATGAAAACAAACTCAGGCATCTAGACAGTGCTGACCTGCCACTGTGCTACAGCTTTCTATCATGTGCCTTCATTTTCTTCTTTCTTTTATAAAATGTTCTTTACTGGTGGTAATGAAATAGCCAAAGATTTAACCTATGACTCAAATTATAATCTTAAACACAAAAAGGGATTCATTCTCCTCTAGTAAATATATGGAGGCTGGTAAATGTATGTTTTCTTGGCAGTTTTCAAATTCACTTTCTAAATTTCTAAACTTCTAAACATGTTCCAATAGTTTAATGTTTAATAACTGCTGATTTTCTCCTGTAAGTAGACTAAATGGGTAATTTTATATTCCATGCAATATTATTATTTTTGTATATATTAATTATATTTACAGCTCACCTTTCTCCAATGAACTAAGTGCTGCTTGCATAGCTCTCATCCCCTCCATTGTGACTTTACAACACTCCTGTGAGGTAGGCTAGCCTGAGATTGTAGTTGACCCAAAATCATTAAGCAAGTTTCATGCTGAGTGTGGACTTTAAACCTGGATTTCACAAAACCCACTCCAGAGCTTGTAATCACTGTTCCACACACATACTCTCTAATAATAGTTTTCCATATTACCTTAACAATATTAAAAATAGTAAAATGATTGTTGTGCAAGATTCATAATAGGTTGTCATCAAATATTGTGCAATTCTCTGAATAGAGAAGAGGAGCAGTCCGCAAGAAACACTGCAGTTGGCCAAAACCCTTTTTGTAAATAACCTGTACTGAAGGGGGGGAAAGACATTGCAACAGGGGAAGTGAGGATCTATGTATCTATGGTGTGAAACCCCAAAGAGAGCTGCATTGGAGGCCGTGGTAGCCACATGTCGCAGTCTCAATCCGGCTAGCTTCCACCCCAAAAAGGAGTGAAAAAAATGCACTCCTTTTTTGTGGGGGAAAAAGCAGCTCCTTTTCTGCTGGAGTCAGCTTTACCAGGCTGTCTGTTTTGGCCCTATGTTGGATAGATTTTTGTTTTCCAGAATTGGTAAAACTCCATTGACTTGAGTGGTTTAGCTTTATATTGCAGGTTTAAGCTGGTTAATGCAAGTAACTTTTTGTAAGAAAAACTTGATCAAGTCTTACCACACATATCAGTTTGATTACTTTTGAGAAAATTTAATAGGTCTAATGCAGTTAGCAACAAATTTATGAGAATTTAATTTGGAATAGAATTTTTAAACTTGATGATTATTCATATTCTGAGAGAAACAAGCTTTGCAGGATAAATTTCTGTAGACTCAGAAGTGAATGAGATGCCCATGAAGGAGAGGCCTCCCAGCCCCAATCAGTCTGGTACCGTGGCCACCCGAAGACCCACTCCTGAAGTGGGCCGGTTCCGCAGTCCCAAGCAGTGCTGATCAGGAATCGATCTAAATCAGTTTCTTTTTAGACCAGCTTCCGGCTGCTTTGGGGACATGATCATCTGAATGTCATGCCCCCAAAATTACCAGAAGCTGCTTTATTTGGCTCGTTTTCAAATTACTCCACTGTTGAACAGCTCTTTCTGTTGGGATGTTCCTCCTAATGTTGAGGTGGAGTCTCTTTTCTTGCAGTTTGGATCCATTGCTCCGGGTCCTATTCTCTGGAACAGTAGAACACAAGCTTGCTCCATCCTCAATATGACACTTCTTCAAATATTTAAAAAGGGCTGTCATATCACCTCTTAACCTTCCAAGATGAAGATGAGCCATTGCTGAGCACCCTTTGGGTTCACTGGTCAACCAATTACAAATCCACCTAGCTTGCCTTGTCTAGCTCACATTTTACTAGCTTGTATGCAAGAATATCATGGGGGACCTTGTGAAACCCCTATTGAAATCAAGATATACTATATCCACAGCATTCCCTTCATCTACAAAGATGGTAATTTTATTTTAAAAAAGAGAGAGATCACATTACTCTGGCATGACTTGTTTCTCACAAACCCATGTTTACTTTTTGTGATTATGGCATTCCCTTCTAAATGTTCACAGACTCTCTGTTTAATGATCTGCTCTAGAATCTTTCCTGTCAGACTAACTGGGCTTACATTAATTTAAAAAGATAGACCTAAAACATTGATTACAAAAGTTAAAAAAATAATTAAATAACACTCAATATTAAAACATAAGTTAAAAATAGCATAGTTAAAACCACTAAAAACCATTAAAGTATTAAGATAGCACACCACACCATACTAACAAGTAAAATTATTCCAACATGGCTTACTTATAACCAGGCAGTGAGCTAATTCCTGAGGGGTATTTCCTCAGTGGTGACACTAAATATACATTCCTTGTCACTTACAGAGTTAAAAGCAAATAAACGTTTTCAGTGCTTTTGTGCAATGAATCTCCTTATGGCACTTGGGAGTCTTGTCATTGAATTGCTCCCCTGGCATTTTTTTCTCCAGTATAGCTATGAACTGAGATCCTAGGTTAATGGCAGTACCAACAAAGAAAAAAAAAATCTTCTCTCAGTTCCCTCCTTTTCCTTACTACATTCATAATGTAACATACAGGTTGTGTTTAGGCTTCAGATTTTTTTTTAAACCACACATGTTCAGTTTTTCTTTTGAAAGTCATCGCTTTACTGAGTACATGATTATACCAAAAGTCAAATATAATTTAAAATACCGAATTTGTTTTTCATACCCTTTGTAACTAAATTGTAGTGGGGAAAATTATTCCTCTGAAGCAGTGTAATTCACCCATGGGAAAAGTCACGCCAAGAAACACTGACACTGGATGGTGACCCCAGAGACAAATATTACCAGAGTTGATAAGGTAGCATTGGAGGATTACACTGGAGTTTATCACACAGGAGGAATTTCTCTTAATTTCGAATGAAAAGAAAGTGGGGCCAGAACACATTCATGTGAATTTTCTAGTTCAGCGAATTTACGTCAGTTCGAATTGCATCTGAACTGACTTCCCATTGCCCGAAAATAGCTTGCCATTGCCCGAAATTGCATGTGGTAGTCTGTCACACTATAACGTGAGACCCCATGATTGCGTTTAGACTGACTTCCCATTGCTCGAAATTGCGTGTAGTGGTCTATCACGCAATAACGTTAAACCCCATGATTGTGTTTGGATTGCCATGGGATTATATAGTCCGCCCTTCTCTTATGCGGGGGATCTGTTCTGGACCCCCCCCCCCCGTAAGAGGAAAAACGCAGATGCTCAAGCCCCATTCAAACAAATGGGGTTTGTGTCCGTGGCGGCACACAGGGCGCACGCCACAGCAGCGCGCCCCATTCATACGAATGGGACATGCTGCCCCATGCACTCCCGCACGGCTTTGAGTGTATGCTCAAAGCCGCATATAGAGTGCCCGCGTATAACACGGGTGCACTGTACTTCCAGTTTCCCTTGTCTCATAAACTCCATTGTTTTTGCTGTGCCACAGTCCATGTGAATCTAAGCTGAAGGCTTTAGGTCCCCTTCTGCATGTTTTAAGTTAAATGTGCTAAATGTATTATTTCCCCCAAAATTTGCTCCTTCCCTAAACAAATAAGGGAGACACCCTTGGTTTGCATTGCTTTGGGCCACTTCTGGGAGAAAGGAGGCGTTCAATGAAAATGATGATGATGTTTTTTAAAAAAATAGTTCTATTTCATGGATTATGGAAGATTATCAACATTATTTTATGATTCATTACTTTGTTCATTCAGTATGTTACATGTATGTAAAATGAACTCAACTATAAGTCGACCTCATGTATAAGTCGAGGGCAGGTTTTGGGGCCAAAATTATGGATTTTCATATAACCCGTGAATAAGTCGATGGTAAAACGTAGGAGCCTGCAACAAAGGATCTAAATGATGAAGCAAAGGAAAACAATGCCAAAGAACTTATAAAATTATAGGACGCATAACTTTCCCTAAAGGCTTGATGGATGAGAGAGTAAAGGGGTTCAAAGCTTCCAGGACACGTTACACTCTTGCCTTTCACCAGGGGATGGTTCCATTTTTTCAAAGAGTTAAAGTACAGTATTTACATTGACCCATAGATAAGTCGATCCAAGTTTTTGGGGTCAATTTTTTGATTAACATCTCTAGATTTATACATACATGAGTATATACAGTAATTACCACTTCATTTATTTATTGGTTTTCTGTTCATTCATTCTTCTTACCTCAACTGTCTACACGTTTTCTTTTTTACATCATGTCAACTTGAGCTAAATCTCAGTTTATCTGTTGAAGTTGACTCAGATCTACCAAAGCTTATTCCTTAATAAATGTGTTAGTCTTCAAAGCTTTTCATGACTCTCAGTTCTGAATAGTGCTAGCTATTGAATAATTTCTTTATTTAGTCCCACATTCAGAGATCCTTATAGCATGTGGCACATTTTTAAAAGCTTTGGAAAAAAATAAGGATGCACTCATCCAACCAGACAATTTTAATGCTCCAGGCCAAGTCATTACAAGTCATTGTAATGCTGTGGACCAAGGCTACCTTACTCATCTCTCTGACCACAGAGGTAAACAGTAGTTAATTTTAGTTTGTGATCAGAAGCTTTCCTTCCTTTCTTTCTCATGAAGGTGAAGTGACCCAGACACTGTATTGTACACTGGAGTCTAGCCTTATATGGGGGGACACCCCCCCCCCGTGTAAGGCAAATCCCACGTAAGCTTGTGGGGCTCGTGCTTGCTGCAGTGCGGTGCGTGCACAGTGTGTGCATGCACCATTCATTTAATGGCGATGCAGCTTCTGCGTAAACAGGAAGCCACGTATGGTGCACCCACATATGGAGCGGGCACACTGTATATTTATTCTTTCTTTCTTTCTTTCTTTCTTAGAAAAAAACCCTCTTTATTATCAGTTCTCAGGATGGCAGCATAAATAATCCACTGATATCTTGGGTTTTTTTGTAGCACAAATATTTTTAAAAAACATAAATACACATCCATTGTACACTCTCTGCAATATTAATTCATTTGCAATATATGTACTGCATATGCTTGTGTATAAGGTGACCTCATGTAGAAGTCGGTAGTTTTTGAGGCTAAAATGGATTTTGATATGACCCGTGGATAAGTTGAGGGTCAAACACTGGGGCATGTTATAAAAGATCTAAAGAGGGAAACAAAATATCACTTCCCTTCCCCCTTCTCCCTCTGGACCTCTCCCAAGGGTCATAGTTTCGGCATGAAAAATGGGGAAACAAACCTCCTCCCCCCCTCTCTCTCTCCCCTCTCTCCTTCCCTCCCTCCCTCCCTCCTTCTTCACCCCTCTTCATCAGCATACTCTCTATCTCCCTTGCCTCACCAGCTGTTTGCTAGCTCTGGCTATGAAGGAAAGCTGAGGGATAAGACATATACAGAGAGACAGGACAGTACACAGGGATTCAAGCAGGGAGGCAAACTCTCTCTCTCTCTCTCTCTCTCCCTTCCTTGTATCAGCAGCTGTTTCTTAGCTCTGGCTATGAAGGCGGGCTGAGGGATAACACACACACAGAGAAGAGTATGTGAGGACTCAAACAGGGAGACAAACTCCCTTTCTCTCTCCCTGTCTCCCTTGCCTCAGCAGATGTTTGTTAGCTCTGGCTACGAAGGCTGAGGGATAGCACAGAGAGAGAGAGAGAGTGCGGGGACTCAGACGGGTTGCTGTTTAAAGATCCCTGGCTATGAAGGAAGGGTGGGCACTTCTTTTAGGAACTTTATGAGCAGTATTAAACTTATTGCCTCGTATATAAGCTGACCCATGATTTTTGAGTAAATTTTGAGGCATAAATTTCTCAACTTATAGTCAAGTATATGCGGTATGTTACTTAATCACATTCATTCACTGCTTCCATTCTACAACCATAGAAGAGTTTCCACAAAATAACGTTTGCCCATTTTATCTTCCTTGTTGATAGCAAGTTTATCTTTCCCTAGTGCAGGGCCGGCTCATCCATATAGGCCAGCTAGGTGGCCGCCTAGGGGCGCCAACCTCTAGGGGGCACCAGAGAGAGAGAAAGAGAGAGAGTGGCTGGAACCAAAGGATCATAGAGTCAGGCAA
Source organism: Sceloporus undulatus (assembly GCF_019175285.1). Classification (NCBI taxonomy): domain Eukaryota; kingdom Metazoa; phylum Chordata; class Lepidosauria; order Squamata; family Phrynosomatidae; genus Sceloporus; species Sceloporus undulatus. The sequence goes on from NC_056522.1 coordinate 332,540,040, forward strand.
GCAGAGCAGCTAGCAGCCCTGCCAGCCTCCGAGTAGCAGGAAGAGAGAGCTGCTTGCTGAGGCTGGAAGGGGGGAAGAAGTTTGCTGCGCTCTGCAACTCCTGGGCTGCATCCACACTGCAGAATTAACTTGGTTTGGGACTGCTTTAACTGTTTCTGGCTCAAGGCTATGGAATTCTGGGAGTTGGAGTTGGAGCGCCTCCCTCCCTCCCTCGATCTTCTTTCCTTCCTCCTTTTTTCCCTTCCTTCCTTGCTTCCTTCTTCCCTTCCCTTCCTTCCTTCTCTCTTTCTTTTCTCCTGTCCCTCCCTCCCCCTTCCTTCTTTCCTTCCTTCTTTCCTACCTTCCCCATTTCTTCCCTCCATCTTCCTTTCCTCCTTTCCCCCTCTTCTCTTCCTTTCTTCCTCTCTCCCTCTCTTTCTTGCCAAGAGAGAGACTTTCAGGGAAGGCTTGCCATGGCCTTCTCCTGAGGCTGAGAGAGTGTGACTCCCCCAAAGTCATCCAGTGGGTTTCCATGGCCCCATTTCTCCCTCTCCCCCGTAACTCCTTCCTCCTTCCCAGACTTTGGCTCTATTCTTCCCTATCCACCCACCTTTGCCTCCCTTCTCATCACTTGTTGTTATTGTTATTGTTTGTTGTTGTGTGTCTTCAGGTCCTTTCTGCCTCCTGGCCACCCTCTCATGGGGTTTCCTTGGCAAGGTTTGTTCAGAGGAGGCTCACCATGACCTTCCTCTGAGGCTGAGAGAGTGTGATGCCCCTACCATGGCCAAGCTGGGATTTGAACCCATAGTCCAGTGCTCAAACAGCTAGGCCACACTGGCTCCAATAATCCACTTTAAAAACTTGGTCTTCTTCCCATATGTCTTCACTGCAAAGGAAGGCACCACAAAATGGAAGACATTTAAGAAAAAGGGAGGACAGGACTCAGGAAAAGCTCAAAACACTCCTAGAAATGTAAATACATGCTTTTTAGTCATGCTCAAAATGGAGGATGTTTTAGAATACTTTCTGGACAGAAGGTTGGAATGGAGGACATGTCCTGGAAAAGGAGGAGGTCTGCCCTGCCCTGAGGTGAACCTACCATGGGGTTGTCTTGGCAATATGAGTTCAGAGAAGCTTTGCCATGGACTTCCTCTGAAGCTGAGAGAGTGTGGCTTGCCCACCCTTGGTGGTTGTGCCTACTCTATGTGTCTTTTCTTTCTCGCCCTGAAGCCATTCCCATCCTTTTTTCATAGGCTGCATCTGCACTGCCGAAGTAATGCAATTTGACACTGGTTTAACTGCCCTGGCTCCATGCTATGGAATCCTGGGATTTGGATTTTTGGAGGAGAATTCACCTTCTCAGTAGAGAGCAGTGGAGCCACAGCAAACTACAGATCCCAGGGCTCCATAGCATGGAACCAGCAAGAAGGCCAGTTGTCCTCTTTTTCTGTGGGATATCTTACATTTCAATCTTCTGTCCAGGAGGAATTCCAAAAATGTCCTCCATTTTGAGCATCACTAAGAAGCATGAATTTATATTTATATGAGGGGTTTCAGCTTTTACTTGGTCATGTCCTCCATTTTACTTGGAAGCCCTACATTTTATGGTGCCTTGTCCTCCTTTGCTGTTAGGACAGCCGGTCACCATGGGAGCCAAAGGCAGCTAAAGTGGTGTCAAATTGCAGCCCTGGTCCTCTCATCTGGTGACTCTACTGGTTTTCTTCTCTTTCGTGTGACACCCTTTTCTGCCCCTTGGGTGAAGATTTTTAGTTTTTAGGGATCATAGATGGACCACTACTATCCTATAAATTTATAGGGATGGGATCCAGATTTTTCCACATCATTAGAATTAATAATGCTTCCAGCTTGCAAAAGGTATATGTGTACATTAGTCTCGATTCCAAATATCACAGCAGTAAATAAGTCTTTAACCTGTAAAAATCTAATTGGCTTTTTGACTAATTCTCAATACTGACGAAAGATTGGAACCTACGTTTTATGTCATGTTTAGCTTTAACAAACGAAACAGCGGAAATCAAGGAGTGAAAATAATTATGAGGGGCGTCAGGGGTGCCAAAATATTTCTCGCCTATGGTGGCAAAATACCTAGAGCCGGCCCTGCCCTAGTGTACTCTTATTTTCTTCAGGAAATCTTTGATCAGGGCCCTATATTGCCAGTCACTATACACTGCTGTGATAACAATTACACAGGTGGTTGTACTTTTTAGAAAGTTGTGCAAGTGCAAGCCTAAATATGGTTGCACATGCAGTACTATATTGCATTTGAAGCCTTCATAGTATATTTATAGAAACGTTTTGCAGGTAGTTGTGCTTTCTTAGAAGTGCAGTCTTATCTAGTACTTACGTAGTACTCCTCAAGAACAGCAATTACTTTCGTGCCTCCAATCTTTCACTTGTTATTACCATTAGTTCTTCCTAATGTATTTAATTCTCACTGTTGGTGTACTTTGGTTTCTGTTGCTTTCACCTTCCTTTCCTTTTTTCCCCTCCCTTTCACTTCCCAGTTGTGATTTTCTTACTGGTTCCTCAGTCTTTTTTCCTTTCCTCCTTTCTCTATCCTTATGACCTAAATCCAATTGTCAGGCTTAACTGAAGTAGGTTCATTGACTCAATCAAGCTACGTAAGTAATGACATACCAAGTTCACATTAATTCAGTGAGTTTATTATAGTTGGGACAAGCAGTTAGATTTAGGCTAAACTCTCCCATTTGACTGCATGGGTAGGAAAATTTACTGTTGCATGGCTGTGTGCGTGGCCCACATATCTGATTGCACAATGTTCTAATCCATTGAAAGTCTACTGCATGTATTTAGGACGTGCTAAAAGTGTGTAAGGTCCTGGCTTTTCTTTCTATTTTCTACCTTAGTACATTACAGTTCATTGTTGTTTTCTCAAGTCATTTATCAAATTTTAGACCTTTGTATACTGAGGTATTTGAGCTACATCCCATTCTTTGAGTAGGGGTAAATAAGTGTGAGGAATATGAAGAGTGATTATAGGAACTGGAAACATACTAGAGCTGGGACTTCTTCATGAGTTTTCAAGACTGTAAATTAATACATTCTCTTTTTAATTTTATAATTAACATATTCAACTTGGGCAACAAGTAACTGATTATGCTTTGTTTTATAAGCGTTGGATAATTCATCAAGCTATGAATTAGCTCCTTATTTCTAATAGTGGTTACACCAAAGTAAGCTTCTGTCAATTGAAAGTGAGACTGGCTTTCTTCTAGCCATGTTTTAAATTGCACCTTTCATGTAATAAGAATTTAGAACATAATAATTGTGGAAATAAATAATCTTACACGTTTTAAATGAATGCTGATTTTATTTGAATTCTGCAGTATTTCAGTGTCTGTTGCCTTTAGTAAACTACAGTCATATGGCATTGTCTTTCTTTTCCCTAAGGACTTTGTACTGAAGGTCTCTATCGTGTTAGTGGGAATAAGACAGATCAAGACAACATTCAGAAGCAGTTCGATCAAGGTAATGGGACAAGTTGTTAACATCCAAAGCTATTGTTATTTGATGAACTGCTACTGTATTTTTATGTATTATATAAAAATCTAAATCACATCCTTTGCATTATAAATAAATAGTTAAAGAAATTGGGGAACAAGCACCTATATCATTGGTTGTATTAAGTACTAATTATGATTTAGCAGTAGCTCTTACCATATTGCTAATGTGTCTCTAAGGCCTAACCTCATGCAGTGTTAAAGTGAATGATATACTTGTCTTACTAGATTTGGGATCTGTATTTCTCCACACGACCTGAATTTATTATAGTAAACCAAAGCAAATAAAGCTTTGAGGAAAAAATCAATTTGAAAATCACAGTAATGTAGTAAAGAAACCACATCTTCTGTAAAAATTGTGCCCTTCCATTTCCAACCTGCTCCTAGCAAAGTTAATCTGTGTATCTGTGTTATTGAACTTCTGCTCTTCAGTTGATAGCTACAGTATTTTGAATGTGAAAGACAAGAATGCTATCAATTACCCTCTCTTGATCTGAGTTCTTAGTTTTTTTTCTCTTGCGCTTAGTTCCTTGTATAAAATTAAATTATAGGCAGAGTACAAACCGCCAGAAAGAGGCGCCTCCCTGGCGCCTGTCTTTGCTCCGCAGGAGCGTCGCTGCAACCAAATTGCCTGGCACTGCTGCAGAGCAAAAAAGGAGTGCCCAAAGTGGCTCCTTTTTGCGGCATCGCTGCAACGCCTCAAAGCTCCAGAGATGTCATGATGACGTCGCAGCTGCACTAACCCATCTGGAAGTGGCACAGCTGCAACGTCATCATTACACGCACCCTTCTGTTGGGCGTGCTGCAGCTGCAGTGCCCTTGTCACGTGCGAGGGTTGCTGGGCGTGTGGGCGCTCTGCCCACCAGGCAACCCTTGCACGTGGTGAGGGCACCTCAGACGCCCGTCTGTTCTGGGCCCTAGATAATGTAGCCGGCACAATTCATTTGTATTTGCTTTATAGACCAAGGTCAAGAGCCTTCTCAAGGCAGGTTACAAAATTCAGAAAACCAAAAAATATATAGTTACAATAATGTTGACCGATTAACAACTAATTAAACCAAACATCAAAACATTTTCTGTAAGTGGTCCAGGAAGAGAAAGACACAGAAAATAAATTTGATTGGGGCTAAGCCCTGAAAAGATTACTTCTGGAATGTTCTAAAGCTTTTCTCTGGCAAATTCCTGAACATGTGGCTAAAACTGAGAGTGGGGACGTGGATGGCAAGTTAGTTCTGCCTTCCTGTGCATTTAGAAGCAAGTTAGATCTTTGCACAAAAAGGGCACTGCAATTATACAGTGGGTCCTTCATATTTGTGTTTTGACTTTCATAGTTTTGATTATTTGCAGATTTGATTAATATGATATCTCTAGGAATCACTAGGTCCTCCAGAGAAATTTTGCAGGAAATTGACCACAGAGTTGTGCTGGAGGAACTAGAGATTACTAGAGGAAACACTTCTCTAGGCATTTCTAGGTCCTCCAGCATGATTCTAAGGTCAACTTTTGGCAGATGTTGACCACAGAGTTGTGCTGGAGGACCTAGAGAGGTGGTCTCTCAAGTAAAAATGTGGTCTTTTATTAGCTTTTTTTTTCACTTTCATGGGGGTCCTGTGCCCCTAACCCCAGTAGATATGGAGGGCCTACTGCATTTAGTGAAATGAAGTTAGAAAATTTCCACGAGTGAGAATAACCATATTCAGCCAAATATTACTATCGAGCCCTTTATAGCAGTGATCTCAGAAAATGGGTGGGACCAGTGGGGGGAGGGGTGCGAGAGTTGTTCAAGAGGGCGCGAGACTTAAGAAGCCCTGATCCTTCCTATACTTTTTATGTGTAAAATTTACACATGCGTTGCATCAAATATTACATTTATTTATATTAAACTATTATAATTTGAACTGTTATTTCCTTATAAAATATTAAAATATGAATATACATGAATATATAAATATTATATGCAAACTATATAAACAAAATATTTTTATTCTTGTGTTGCATCAAGTGGCAGGGTGCAATGTCAACATGTAGATGTAAAGGATGGTACTTTGAGTACTACTGCTAGTGATCCTGAGAGAAGGTCTTATGTGCACATTCATGTTTCTGTTGCCGGTTTCCTCCCAGATGCCTGAACAGTCTTCAAGTGGTCTTGAGTTTGTAACTGTGGTGCCACTGGAGAAAAAGGTTTATCTCTTCTGTCTGCCAGTCTGATTTAGTGGTAGGAATTACTTGTCCCTTCCTCAAATTGTGAAGCTCAAAATAGATTGTTTGTGGGATTGGTGTGTGTATCATTAGGCTAAAAACAGTAAGTTATAATATCTGAACAGATGCTAAATAGTATTAGTAACTGATCAGTACTTACAGTACATTATGCAGTCATAGCATATTAACTCAATCTATTTTAAGTTCAATATTAAAGTAGCATTTTGTATTCATAGTCAGTATATGATTTGGAGAAATGTAATACATGTCAGTTCTCATATTATTAATAAAGTTTTGGTTTATATCACTTATAGATCATAACATCAGTCTGGAATCCATGGATGTAACAGTAAATGCTGTGGCAGGAGCTCTGAAAGCTTTCTTCGCAGATCTACCAGAACCTTTAATTCCTTACTCACTACATCCAGAATTAGTTGACGCATCAAGTAAGCAATTGAATTTTCTTTTTATAAAGGCTATATTGTGAATAACCAATTAAAATTATAAACCAGCAAGAAAAATATTGAAAAGTTGTAAATAAAAATGTACTGAAATAACAGATACGATCAAGGGGTGTCTATCCACCAGTGGAGCAGATACTATTGTGGAACACATTTCCCTTCTCCCTACATGATGGAATTGTCAGCATCTGCTGGGCCCCATAACCATTGTCAGCATCTGCTGAGCCCAATAACTATTGTCAGGAAAACTGCTGGGCTTATAAACCAATTCTGGAATATAGCAGAGTAGTTGACAAATTTGCAGAAACGTGGTTCACAGTCCTCAGTGAAGATGACAGGCACTGGATGTCTTCCAGAAGTGAAGGAATTGCAGGAATCTCGGGAACTCTCCAGCAATTGCTGCTGCTCCGGCTCCAGCTGAATAAACGACCAGAGAAGCCAGGCTCCCGAAAGTGCTATCTTTATTTACAGAGTGCTAACCATAAATCACCAATGCTACTATACAGATCAAACGAATACCAACTCCTGCTCAAACCCACAAGCAATTACTGGTAGCCCCTGAGTTTATATACACTCCAGACCATGCGGTCTCCCAAACTCAGTCACTTCCTGTCCCACACTGTAAAGTGTCCTCCTGTCCATGCAGACACATGTTTCATCATCCAGGCTTTGCTGCACGTAGGCAAGCAGAGTGACCTTGTGCCTATGAGCATCAGCTGTGGCTAATTAGCCTTGTCCTTCTGGTGGTGGATGCTCATGGTCACACACACATCTAGGCATTTCTCAGTTTGCTGTCTTTAACCCTTAACAGTGATCAGATCTGGGGAAACAGACAGGACAGGGAAAGAAATTTCCTTTTTTAAAAAAAAGCACAAGGCTATACACGGCTTCCAGCATACACTGGAAGCCGTGCCGAAAAGGCTTCTCCCGTGCCCTGGAAGAAACAATGGGGTGGGTGCCAGGTGCATGCCACCGGAACGAGCCCCATTGTTTGTAATGGGGCTTGAGTTTACGCAGTATTTCCCTTTTGTGGCGGGGTCCGGAATGGAAGGGAAGGGCCAGCTGTACTACTGTACAAGCACCCATTTGTTAATATTTTTTTACTGTATATGCCATACAGACTATAATACAAAAATTTTTTGCGAAAAATTGACCTTAAAATCCTGGTTTGACGTATATACAGGTCAGCAGTAATCCTGTTTAGAAAGGTCCTGAATGAAACACTACCCCATGTGCCTTGGCAGTGATATTTGAAAGAGCTGCCAGGCAGGAGTGTGTGTGTGTGTGTGTGTGTGAGAGAGAGAGAGAGAGAGAGATGATTCCCTTTTCTATCTGGCATTAATGTTCTCCCCCCATGAAACAAACATCCCACCCCACCCCCAGTTCCTTCCCTTTTCAATCCGGTATTAACTTCCTCTTCCCATCAAACAAATAACCCATTTCCCTACAGTTCCTTCCCTTGCCAATCCAATGTTCAAACTTTGTCGTCCAGCACCAAGGAAGTGGTGCTAGGTGGTCAAGAGAGGTCCAGAGACAGGAGGGAGAGAAGTGGTGTTTTTCTCTTTAGATCTTTTGTTTGATGCCCCTAGGTTTTACCCTCAACTTATGCATGGGTCATATCAAAATCCATGATTCTGGCCCTAAAACCTTCCCTCCACTTACACACAAGGTAGACTTGTACACAAGGATAAACGCTACTCGACCATAAATTGACCTCATGTATAAGTCAAGGGCAGGTTTTGGGGCCAAAATTTGAGTTTTGGTATGACCCATGGATAGGTTGGGGGTAAAACATAGGGGCATGTAACAAATGATGTAAAGATGAAGCAAAGGAAAATGATGCCAAAGAACTTAGAAAGTTCCAGCAGGTATAATTGTTTTGTGCTCACACTAAAGGCTGGATGAATGAAGGAATAGAGGGAGGTCAGTGCTTCCAGGAAACATTATGCTCTTGCCTTTCACCAGGTTTTTTAAAAAAAGAGTTAAAATACAATGCTTACACTGACCCATGGATAAGTTGACTCAGGTTTTTTGGGTCAGTTTTTTCAGACTATACATGAACTTTCACTTTCTTGTAATTTATCTATGAAAATAATGTATGCAGTTGTACATACTGTGGCCTAAATCCAATTTCTAGTCCCCAAAAGAGTAAATCCGCTGAATTAACAGAATGTGGAATTAGTTGATTATAGTTAAGGCTAACAATTGGATTGAGACCTTCATGTTTTTCACAACTTTTCACATTTGGTTGGATCCAAACTGAGTTAATTAAATTTAGATTTGTACTATGATTGGAGGTTTACAGATTATTAAAACCATGACAGATTAAAAGCACACAAAAAAATCAGGTGTTTGTGTGTGTGTCTTAAAAACAATATACAGCTAAAGCCATTTAAAATCCATTAGAATGTAAGAAGTCAAGAAAACATTAGACATTTAAAAGCCCTCCATAGTCAGTTCATAAAAGTCCGATGGAATAGGAAAATTTTCATCTGCTGATGCAGGGAGGGAGCCATTCTATCATCCCTGGCAAGGGAGTTTTGAAGTCTGGGAGCATGTTCCTATGAAATGATCTTGGAAAGTAGCAGGATAGAGAGAAGAGCCTATCCAAAAGATCTTAGAGCTTCTATAAACTCATATACAACCATATACACGATTCCTTCCAGTGTTTTAGATACAAGTTGTATAGAACTTTACAGTCATAACCAACACTTGAGATTGTGTTTGGAATTGGACCAGTTGTCAGTGGAGCGCTTGAAACAAGAAAGTTGTATGATTCATGTAGCCAGCGTGAAGTAACAGTCTGGCAGCAGCTCTTTGAGACAATGGAAGTTCCAACTTTTCATACCCAATAAAGCACATTACAGTAATCCAAATCGGGTATAACCAAGGCATGTATTACTGAGGCCAGACAGAATATCTCCAGGAATGGGTGCAGCTGGCATACTTGCTTTAGCTATGTGAATGTGCTCCTGATTACCACCAAAACCTGGGTATCCAGGCTCAGGGCTGAGAGTAGGTGTACACTCCAGTTGCAAACCTGCATCTTCAGGGAAAGTGTAACCTCATCCAGCACACTTTAAATTTGAAGTCTATAATTGTTTTCAAATTTCTAATGTTACCAAATCAAGCCCTTTGCCTACTATTTCACAAATTTGTCATGGGATTCTACCTCACCTGTCACCTTTCTCAGCAGTGAAGGGGTGGGGGGGGCATCCTTTGAATGGGTTGCTCTTCCCATGTGCTCCAGTAGGCAGGAATAAGGTAGACATTTTTTGTGTTTCCACGAACCTACAAACAAGAACTCACATTGCTACCCATACTTGAGTAAAAGCTAACCATGACTGTTGGTTGGAATAAATATTTGCATCCCATCTTATATTTGCTTCCTAGCCCATCAGTTTCCAGGAGTAACTTGGGTCCCAAGTATGGAGAACGGCTGCCTGCTAGCCTGTATGCTCCTTCTAGAAGGCCAAAAAAAAAAAAAGTCCTAAGAAATGTTATTGTGATGTCTGTTGACTTTGTTATTGCGGCCTTATTCTAGAATAGATGTGGGCAAATGGCATGCAGCTGGTGAGCTATTTTTTGTTTCAGTCATTGTCCCTCCTTGACTACCTTTATTCTGTTAAAGAAGGGTGAATTGGCTCTCTTGAAACATCTGAGAGTAATAATATCCCTTTGAAATTAATCACAAGGCATGTATAGATTCCTTAACATTAAACCCCACAATATTTAAAAACTTGAAATAGAAATCTGCTCCCTGTATGTTTTGCCCCACATTTTTAGGCTTTGGAGGGGACAGTTCTTTTGGCCCTCAGTGTCCTAGAGGATATGTTTTTGGATCTGCTAGAGTTGCTTCTGTTTTAAGGAAGGAAAATAGTACATGTAGTGTAGAGATGAGAGCTAGCATGTTGTAGTAGCTTTGAGTGTTGGACTATGTCTCTGGGGGCCAGGGGTTTGAAAACCCACTCAGCCATGGAAACCTACTGGGTGACTTTGGGCAAGTCACACTCTTGTAGCTTCAGAGGAAGGCAACGGCAAGCTCCATCTGAAAAACTGCTGTCAAGAAATCTCTGTGATGGGTTTGTCTTAAGGTCATTATAAGTGGTAAATTAATTGGAGGCACAGCATATCACTATCTTGATTTCCAGTGAAATCAATCTTCTCTGTTTTCTAAGAAAATTCTCAAAGAACAAATGATTCCTTCCAGTCTTTGTGGTGTCCCTAGCCTTCCTTACTACTCAGACTGTGGGGCTTTACAGACTGTCCCTAAGGAGGGCGCAAAAAGAAGCCGCAAAACGGGTGCCATAGCTGCGGCGGCGCAGCTGTATGGCGCCCCTTCGGTGCACCATGATGCTACACGCTGTCTCGAGTGGCGCACAGTATCATGATGCACTGGATCAGTCTGTATAGGGCCTGTATCTCTTTTTCAAACTGAGAGTGAGGGTGAGAAACCATGGAATGCAAGAAAACAGAAGGCTGTTGCTTAACTTTCCAGTTTTTATACTGTTAATTAGTTTTTATATATTTCTAAAATCTTACTTCTACAGAAATCCTTGATAAGACTGAGCGGCTGTATGAATTAAAAGAAATAGTGAAAAAATTCCATCCGGTGAACTATGAAGTCTTCAGATATGTAATAACTCATCTGAACAGGTATATACTTGACAAAATATTAAAATAATTGACTAAGAACAGAAGAGTTTAAATTATTCTAACATAATGATTAATGAAAAAAGTTAAGGAAGAAAATGCACAAAGGGTTAAAATGGTATGTTGTTAACTGGTCTCAGGTTAACAACAACAACAACAACAACAACAACTTTATTTATATACCGCCTTTCCTGTAGATCAAAGCAGTTCACAACATAGTAAGCATGTGACACATGTCACAGTACAAAACAATAAAATGGCTCAGTAATCACAATCACAATTTCATACAATTTCCTAAAAATCTGAACCATGTACAAATCCTTAAAACCATCAATTATGGGGGGGGGGGACTCCTTAATCTAAACAGAATCGGGAGGATATGCTACTTGAAAGAGGTGGGTTTTTAATGCCTTCTTAAAGGCTTCTAATGTAAAACAGAGTCGGATTTTTTCTGGGAGTGCATTCCAGAGGGTAGGGGCTGTCGCCGTATAAGCCCTCCGGTGAGTTGCTGCTAGTTTTACCTTGGGGCAATCAAGTAAAAATTTCCCCGTTATTCTGAGGGTGCGGGGTGGATTATGTAGGGAGAGGTGCTCCCTCAAGTAACTCGGGCCCAAACCATGTAGTTAGCTTTGTCTCATGGGGTGACCCCATGAGTGAGACACCTTCATGACCCCCTCTCCTCAGGCATTCTGCTCAGGGCTGAGGTCTTGTTGATTGAATCTACCTTTCCTAGCATTATTGTTTTTTCTAGTGATTCATGTTTTCTCATGATGTGGCCAATGTATGACAGCCTCAATTTAGTTGTCATCTCTTCTGGGGAGAGTTTAGGTTTGATCTGTTCTAGGACCCATTTGTTTGTCTCTTTTGGCTGTCTATAGTATTCTCGGCACACTTCTCCAACACCACATCTCAAATGAATTGATTTATTTCTGTCAGCTTTCTTCACTGTCCAACTCTCACATCTGTACATGGTGATAGGAAATACAATACTTGGATGATCCTAACTTTAGTATTCAGTTTTATATCTTTGCACTTTAGGATTTTGTTTTGTTCTTTCATAGCTTCCTTCCCAGTCCTAATCTTCTTTTTTGACTGTACCCTCCCTTCTGATTGATCCAATGGATGGGAAATATTTATTTTGATTTCTTCATCATCTGTATTGAATTTATGTAAATCCTTGTGGCCATTATTTTTATTTTCTTTATGTTCAGCAGTAAGCCTGCCTTTACACTTTTTTCTTTTACTTTCCTTAGTACACTGTGTCCTTGCCTTACATGGGGGATCCGTTCCGGACCCCCCCCCCCACACACACACCTAAGGCAAATCCCGTGTGTGCTCAAGCCCCATTCACCTTATTAGGGCTCACCGTCCGCATGATCTCGAGTCTACATATGGCGAGCCTGCATATGGTGCGAGTGTGCTGTAATTGTTCCAAGACTGTGATGTTTTCTGGTTCGCATATCTTAAATTGTTGATGTTACTTCTTCCTATATTTACTCCTCCTCCTTCTGAGTTTAAATCTGCTCTTCATATATTTTCCACAGAGAAGTAGAACATATAGATTGATAAAATGCTGCCTTACCTGACCTCCTCTATGATTGTAAATAATTTTGTTTCTCTGTATTCTGTCCTAACAGTAGCCTCCTTTCTTTGAATACAGGTTACACATGAGGACAGTCAAATGCAATGATACATCCATTTCTTTAAGATTAGTCCACAACTTTTCATGATCTGCAGCCAAAGGCTTTGCTATAGTCTATAAAGCACATACTGATTTTCTTCTATAATTCCCTAGAGCAATCATATATTTACAGTGTGATTCCCAATGGCTCTTCCTTTCCTGAACCCAGCTTGCACCTCTTGAATTTCTTGCTCCTTATTATGGCAGGAGTCTTTGCTGCAGAATTTTTAGCATGTTTTTGCTTCCATAGGAAATTAATGCAATGGTCCTGTAGCTACTACAGTCTTTTAAGTCTCTCTTTTTGTGGATGGGGATGTATATTGATCATTTCCAATCTGTGGACCATTGTTTTGTTTCCCATATTTGCTGGCAGATTTTAGTTATAACTAAAGTTGATTCTGTCTCTGGATTGTAGCCGTTTTATTGGTAGGTCCTATGGTGATTTTTTTCCATTCTCAGTTGCTTTGAATGCAGCTTTCACTTCATTTTCCAAAATTTAGGGCTTGTCTTCGTATAATTCTACTTTCCATGTGTCATTCATCATTTCATTTCTTTTATGTAGCTTTTCTGTGTATTGCTTCCATCATATTTTTATTTCATCTTGGTGTAGACTACAGAAGAATTATATAGATTTAAAATTCAGGATGAAGATATTGAAATTGTCAAGCTTTTCTGTACTGCAGTTGTCAAACCAAATCTAAGAGTGTAGTTGAGAAATCAGAAGGCTAAGACTTTGAAAGGCACCTCTGAAGGACCTCAGATATACATAATTGAATGTATGTTGAATATGGATAAAGCAATATGTTAAATATTGGTAAATTATTAAATGATATAAGAATACACCTTTGATTTAACTGCAAGTTGTTTCTGGAATGTGGTGGGTAGAAATAGTCTCTGGCTCACGTATACCCATGTTTTAGTCACACTAGCCTGTATTGTTGTTTGTAATTCTCTTATTATCCCAGTGAATGACAAATATTCCTGTCCTTTCTGTCCATACAGACAGATGGTTGATTCAGGAGATTGTGGGTAAAGCTCTGTGCTGTAGTATTGTTTACCTAGGGGATGAATGTATGTGGAGATTAAATGAAACCAGTTCATTTTCATACTGCTTTCAGAATGTAATGTTTTAACAGATCCCCTGACTAAAAGGTTCTTCTGCTTAATATGTTGAATGTCATTTGTGTAATATGTTTTCAGATACACTTCTTGTTATCTTCAGTTTTACTTAAGTTACTTAAAATACTTAAATTTACAATATTTTCTTTGTATTCTAGGGTTAGTCAACAGAACAGAACCAATTTTATGACTGCAGACAATTTATCTATCTGTTTTTGGCCAACATTGATGAGACCTGATTTTGAAAACAGAGAGTTCTTATCAACCACCAAGATTCTTCAATCAGTAATAGAAACATTCATTCAACAATGTCAGTTTTTCTTCTATGGTGGAGAAATTTCTGAAGCTTCTGACAGTCTGGCACATCAGCCTCCACCTCACAACCCAGTGCAAATGGTGGATCCAATTTTACCACTACAGTTACCCCCACCTCTACAACCTCAGCTGATACAACCACAATTGCAAACAGATCCTCTTGGCATTATTTAACTAAAACAACTGATAGTAAAGAGGAGGTTGCAGGCAGCTTGGCACTGGATAGAAAAGAAAAACTGCACATGCATGTTCCAAGAAACAAAAACAACTTTCATAGTTATGAAAGAATTTGGATTCAAACTCAGACATTTTTGTTGTAGTCATACTTTACACCTTGTGCATAAACACTACAGGCCAAAATTATGTGATTAGCATGACTGGAGAGGTTTAATTTTTTAAAACAGAAATAACTAAAGTGCAAAGCTGCTGTTGCATGAACGTTTATTGCAATCACTATCATTCCTGTGACAGTTTGTCACAATATATTGTGAATAAAACTTTTCTATAGAAATGTAATGATTAAATAAATCATGTATGGAACATTCAAAGCTTACAGCCTGCTTTAGGGCTGTTTTTGTTATTTAATGCTCTTTTTTCCTGATAGTTTCATTCTCATGTAGCCCTTTGCTGTGAACAGCCAAAATACAGCTGTATCATGTTTGTACATTCTGAAATACTTATGCTACATTACGGTTTCTTATAACTGCACTGTTATAAATACTACACTCCCACACTTTACATTTTTCCTAAAGAAACCTGTGGACATTTTTGTTTAAGGGGTTGGTAAAATTATTTTTTCTTACAGCACAATACCAAGGACATGCTTATTGTAAAAGTGAGTTTAAAATTGTGCAAAAATATTGCTATTACCTACTTTCCCCTTATTTTGCATTAATGGATGAAACATTTTGTAATACTGTTATTTCTGTAAACAGTTGCATGTTTGAAAGATCATTGATGATCTTATAAGCCAATCTAATATATTTTAGATATTTTAATTTTTCCCACTGAAGAATTCATCTAGTATATAGAAAACAAGTTTGACATTTTCATATACAGCTATATAACTTTTCATACATAAATGAGAACTTTGTTGTAGTGTAAACTTGCTAAACCAAACAATCTAGGTCTTAAATTTAACATATACACTATATTTTTCTGTGACCCTTTAAAGGTATAAAAAAGCATTGCTAATATATAGCAATAAATACTTTGGGTACTGAAGCATCATGATATGTACATAAAATGACATTTGTATTCATGTAGGTTCCCCCCCCCCCCGGGTACTCTCTTGTACTAAACATTCAACATTATTATTATTGCAACATTTTTTTTACCTTGGTACATGTTTTGCTGTAAAAGAATGCTGCTTAAGTTTTCAACATTCTTGGTTAATCGTTGATGTTTAGTAACTGTGATAACAAGCTAGTAATGATGAAACTTGTTAGAGTAAACCTAAAATATTTGAGTTGGACTCAGATTTTGCCATCTGCAAATGGAAAGGTTCCTTCCATTCACAGAAGGCTTTTGATCCAACCAAGGGTCCCACTGTAGAATTGTGTATGGTTGGAGGGGTGTGTGAGATAACTTTTATCCATTTCCTTATGCTATCCCCAGAACCACCTCCACAGTCTAGCAGAGGTTTGGAAGCAACAAAATACATAATTCTGCAAAAATGATTTGCCTTTTCCCACCAGTGAAAATGGTTTGGATCTAAGCATTTGTGTTTCCTTACTACCCTTTTCTGTCATATTCAGACTATGTTCAAAAAAGAAGATCTTGATTTATTTAGATGCTGGGATTTCTTGAGTTGATGAAAAAAGTTTACCATGGCCACTGTAATTTTTCATAGTTTGCTGTGTATTATTGCTAGTAGAACCATTTGAAATACTAAGGTTCTTCTGAAAGTTCGACCTGCAAAGATTTTTAAGAATTACGGTTCCTAAGAGCTTTGCTCCATTTCTCTAAAATAAAACATGGCTTTTTCATTTGTTATGTCCTAGGTATTGTACTTCTACTTAAAACCTGAATTATCATTCTAGTTAAGATATCGGAACACAGGCTGCTGTTAGAAGTATTTGTATTTTATAAATTATCTTGATATTTGTGTTATATTCTTGCAAGTAGTTATCCTTTTTAAACAACAACAACCCCTCCATTCTAATTCACAGCACACAGGATATAAATACAATAATAAAAAATTGCCCTGTAAATGTTGTAGCATTAACTTGTTTTACATTACATCCCTTGTTTAAATAGCTTTTATTTATAATCACCAGTTTAACATAGGCATGCTAAAAGAAGAATTAAACTTCAATGAGTTTTATAAACTGTTTCTAGGTTGCTAAAGAATTTATTTTTCTACTATAGATGGTATAGAAAAAAGCATCAAACTGTACAGAAAAAGCTTATTTCTATTGCAGTTAGGCTTAAATTTTTTAGTGTTATACATATGAAGAATGTTGTCTAACATAATGCAAGTTGAGATTTCCCCCCCGTTTGGAATCATCTTTTTGTATGTCAGTATAATTGAGTTATTTTGCATTGATACACTATTTTGTTACCCATTTGGACCAGTTTGCAGAACTTGTTTTCAAATCATTATAGGCAGTGATTTGAAACTACTGATTCTGAAACTGCTTATTTTAAATGCTTTTAGTTGGCCTAGGACATTATCCATCACGGTCATCATGGGCACCTTGATGGAGTAATGCATTAGTATGTCTATGTCTGCATATCCCACAACCAGTCTATAATTTTAGCACCCCATGCTGTGATTTAAATCTGAATCATCTCCATTGATGGCAAGCTTCATTACGAAAATATTTGCTCATATCACCTATGTGTCATTTCTTCTGTAATTTTTACATTAAAATTAAAGTGCTATGGATGCTATCCAGGAGCTTCTCAGCAGCATCTATTTTTTTGACTTGCTTTTCTTCAGCATCTTCTTATACATACATATGTGTAAGTGTGTGTCACACTCATCACTTCCCTATTAGAAACATTAGGAGGGGCTGACAGGAAGCCTGGAAGATAATTGAATAAAACGTTTGTAGGTTGAGGGCATTTCATAATCTATGAGAGCCTTTTGCATATCACAGTGTTAAAAAAAATAGATCTACACTGAATTGCTACATTTAGCAAATTTGCTTGTTCATTTTGTCTAATGAATTCCCTTCTAATTCCCCCCTCCCGAAATTTCAAGACACAGAAAATTTGTTGATATTGTGAACCCATTCAGTTTTACAGTGAGTTGATCAGTGCGTAGCATTTGTCATTTTGACTTCTGCATCCTTCATACTGACCTTTGTTATATTTTGTATGTTCCTGAAATGTATAGCTTTCTGTTGTACTCCTGGGCACCACTGTGCTTGCATAAATCCCATTGAGTTCAATGAGATGGATTATAGCCTTAGGCCATGATCCTGAGCTCGGTTACTGGAGAGTATTTCTAAATAACTGGTTAGTAACAAATAGCTGCTCTGTTTTCAATGTGTATTCGAACATTTTAAGAATATAGTTTCTGACATAACACATTAAGTGGCTTTTTATATTAAATGATGTTTTACAGATTATTTTTACATTACATTCAAACTTTAAGGATTTTAACATAGTGTAAATAGATATACAACTGTAATGAAGAACAACAATTTTCCATGGTGTATTTTTTTCTGCATTACTTGAATATTGGTTCCTAGAAACTACCACTGACTTGTTTATTTTTGAGGTACTGGAGTTTAGTTTCTGATTCCTTTAAAACTGTAAAGAAATGAATCAATTGGCATTTTTTTTTAAAAAAAGCCTTAGTTTCCATTAACTGTGATACTGTATCAGCTGAATATATATACATATATATAAAAATATAATTTTAAAGTTGGTTATACTTCATGTAATCTTGTCACCACCTACAGAATGCTACAGTGAATTAAATCTCAGTGAAGCTTATCTGTATGCAGAATGCAATGAATAAAACATTAAGATGCCTACTGTGTATAATGTTTAGTTGCATATTCAACTTCTGAAGGGCAAACCTATATCTAAGTAAACACAGTGGTGAAATTTAAAAATGCTGCTCTTAGTTGGAAAAAAATGGGGTTTGATTACAATAACAAATAGTGAATTGTTTTAAAGTAACAGTTCAAGATTATATTTATATGTAATCTAAACATTTTGGGAGAAGGGCACATTGGGTTTTTAATAAATAGGCATGTTTTATTCTTTAATTTATATTTACAAGATTTATTTAATGAGGACATAGAAGTTGCAATATTTTTAGTTCTTACCATAATTTTCTGCTTGGAGAATTTTAAGAAAGAAGTACTGTATAAATATGATATGTAATTCATGTTAATCTGGATGAGATTTACATACTTGTAACTATTCAAATTGCTGTTTTACACTTAACGTTGTTACTGGTTGCAGTAGCTTTCTCATATACAGTACCTTACAGAAGTATTCAATCTCCATTGATTTTTCCACTTTCGTTGTGTTGCACCATCAAATTCAAATGGATTTACTTGGCATTGTTGCCACAAGATACTCAACTGTATGTAAGTGGAAAAAATTTATTATGGCACAAAAGTAAAAAAAAAACCTAGCATGTGTTGATTGTGCAAATTTTTCTGTGACATGGCTAAACTCTGGCACAGTCAGCGCCTCCAAAAGTTGTTGAAAAGAGTCCATTTGTGTCGATTTCCAGTCCTATATTATTTCTTGTTTCTGGAAGTCATGTTTGTTGGAGAGTTTGTAACATCCTCCACAGAAATGTTGAATGCATTATTTCAAAATGGAAAGAGTACTCAACCATGACTGCTGGTAGTTTGATTGAGTCACAGTCCACCAAAACTCAATGGCCGAGTATGAAAGGCAAGCATAGAAACAACCAACAGGCCAGTGCTAGTTTTGCAGGCTGGTGCTGGAAAAAGCTACAGCTGTATGACACAAACTCCATGGGACAGCTATCAGCCTGGTGCTCAGAAAGCTGGTTTTTATGGAACAGTGGCAAAAAGAAAATCACTGCTGATGGAAAAAAAGGTATGTGAGAGACACCAAACATGGACAAAGTTTCTCTTCTCTAATAAGATCAAAGTGAAAATCTTGACCTTGCCACAAAATGGTCTGTGTGGTGCAAAGGCAAAAGTGCGGTTTTCCTGAGAACATCCTTACAGTCAAGCATGGTGGTGTGGCAGCATTGTGGATGCCTTGGCAGGGACTGGGGAATTGACATAATGGCGGATGAGATGGAAGGAGCCAAATCCAGGGCAATTTTAGAAGACAATTTATTTCAGACTGCAAGGTATGTTGAAATTGTTCACCTTCCAGCAGGACAGTCATAAATTCAAAGCCCATGATAGGCCATTTGTGCTAACACATAAAAGTGCAGTTTCTCCCAACAATCCCCATCTTCAAACCTGACGGGGCTGGAGCAATTTTGCCAAGAATTAAAAATTGCACCATCCAGGTAATGCAAAGCTGATATCGAAGGCTTGGAGCTGTATTGTTGCCAATGGTTCTACCAAGTATCAATGGGGGTGGGGGGGGGGATATACTGATGGAGCCAGGGAGTGCCAGTTTATTTTTGTTTACTTTTGTGCCACAGTAACAATAGTTTGTATTTTCATAATGTTGAGTGTGTTGTATACACCAAGAGGTAAAAATAACAAATCCATTCCACTTCCAGTTAATGCAACAAAATATGGAAAAGTCAAAAGGAGGTTGAATAGTTCTGCAAGGAACTTACTGCAATACATGCATATTACCAGAGAAGAGTTCACTTCTCTTCATATCATTTATTGTGAAATATAAATTGTATGCAAAATTTAGTATAGACAATTTCAAAAAATCACTGGGTAGCTGGAGATCTACCATTTGATTATTGGAATTTCTTGTTTTCATACACAAAATCTTAGCATTATTTTAGATATGCAAAGCAAAAGTGTTAAAATGCTTTCTTTGTTTATTGAGCTCAGTTAAGTATACAGATTTTATTGGCTTTTGAGTTTCCACCATTATTTTTGAGTTCATTTAAGTACAGCTTTTCTCCTCATTCCCATAGATGTTCAACGTAGAAGTTCAGTTGTCCTGCAGTTCGAAATGGTCATAAATCTTTGCCCCAAGTTGTCGTTGGTAACTAAAGAAAAAGATTACCTGACAAGGATTACTGTTTTATGGTGCTTATTATGCTGACAAAATTTGGCAAACCAGTACAGACCCTCAGTGTCTCAGTAATCCATTCATTGATGTTTAAAAGCTGTTGCTTTTTAGATCCTTTTTTGGTGTCACTCTAAAGGGAAAAATATTCCTGAAATTCTGGGAGTTCTTTACAGTATATTCTGAAGCAATCTACAAGTTGAAATATATTTCAACAAAAGTGTAGTAGATGTTTCCTCTAGAATACAATTTCTAGTAGTCTTCTGTCCTGTATGTTCATTTTTATGTTGAAAACTTTGAAAACTGATTGTATCAGTTCAGTCTATAAATCCACCCTCCTCCGCCAAGCCACTGGCTGAAGTGCTATAATGTGATAGAATTCTTAAACATACCTATTTCTTAGCAAATAATTTACCTTTTGAGGGACTTGTGCTGAAGGATGTATCTCCATTGTGGAAATCACAGTTGTGTTTGCCCTCTCCTGGTGACTAAGATCAGTGGGCCACACCAAAGCAAAGGGATCAGAGGTACACAGGAAAAAACACTTCCATTCAAAAACTTAGCAATGCAAGGACATGCTGTTGACAGTTGAGTGGAGAAGGAATAGAAAAAGCAGAGATTTCCTTTGCTTTCTACAATTCTAAGAACTGGATGTAAATCCGATTTAACTCATTTAGGCTGGCTTCTTGAAAAGAAAGTGCGTACTGTATTTGCCTCCAAATCACCTGTCAACTTATGGCGACCCCATGAATTTCATAGGGTTTTCTGGGGAAGAGATATTCAGAGGTGGTTTTTCCAGTTCCTTCCTCTGAAATATATAGGATTGTCTTATTGATCTGGGTTTTTTTGTTGTGGTTTCTGCTAATTTGGACTCCTATTTTTTCTGCCATGCTTATCTACTACTATGTTTTTCTTTAATTGTCTCACTTTGATGAGATAGTATATCACTATCTCACTTTGCAGCACTCTCCTGACAACTCTGACATCTCTTCTAGTTTTTTTCAAAAAACTGCTAACCCTTCTCAACGTACTGATGTATGTTGTTGTTTCTTACTAATTATGGTTCTGAGCTCCAAATTATTCCACTTCAACCTCGAAATTTATTCTTATTAATTTGTATGGGATGAAAAATACAAATGGGCAAACAAGTAAGTCTTTTACAACTAAGGCTGGAGTGTTGCTGAACCATTTTAGATACTGATTCTAACAATGGTAGCTGATTAAAGTGAAGCACACAATATGGAAAGGAGAAAAGTGAACTTCCTTTTTGCCAAAGGTGTCTTTCTTGTAAAGTGTTTAGCTTTCCTTACACCACACTTTATAGGTTGTTTTTTTTTTAAAGGACAAACTATTGAGAGCTTGCAAGCTTACAAAATATTCTTGTGTGAATACCTCTCAAGGTATACTGATCAAGTGTGTCTAAAGAAGTTTCGTGTTCATTGTGTGTTCATGATTCTTGAGGTAGTTTGCTTATTATCCCACCTTTCCTGATGGCAACTTAAACTGAGCTCCCCCAGACTTGTTTTCATTCAGGAGCCTACTAGGTACTACCACCTTATATTTAAGTGTCAAGTGCTTATAGATGACTTATCTGCTGAATTGTTTGTGATTTACATAATCTATATGGGGTAGAAAGCTTTTGGTCCTCCACATGTTTTGAAGTGTATCTCTAGAAGTCCTGTCATTGGCCATGCTGTCTGAGGTTTCTGGGAGTTGGAAGTCCAAATTATCTGGAAGGCCACTTATTCTCACCTTGATACATGTTCTTAATTTGAAAAGTGTGTTAGCCTCATGAGATGTAGATATCCTGGAGCGTGAGAAGGTCATACCATCACTAAGGAATTTTGTGGTTCGTTTTATTTTCTTTCTGGTAATTTTGGATGAGTTTTCTCTCCCAGCTATTTGCTCCTCCTTTCCAATGGGGAACTAACACAACAAGATGTCCCAGTTCTCTTATTGGTGCCTTTGTGGTCAAATAATCGCACTATGGAGAGCTCATTCAGAGACAACCTCTAAACAACCAGCCATCTCCCATGAAGTGCTGAGAGAATACAAATATTTGCTTTCCTGTGTTTCAGTGCCTATTTAAATGTGATCCTTGCTTTCATATGTGCCATCACCTCCAATTTGAGGCCAAACATTTGTTTTAGTTGACGGAAGAATGCAATATCCTAGGCTTTTTGAAGATACACTTCAAAACGTGCGGAGGACCTATACTCATTATTGATAACAATAACTATTATTATTATTATTATTATTATTATTATTATTATTATTTCTATTTTCCCACCTCTCCCAGATGGATCGAGGCGGGATCACAACCTGGTATAAAATACAATACAAAATGAAGTATACCAATTCAATAAAATTCGTGAAAATTAACAATTAAAATGGGTAACACAAAGCAACAGTGGAGCAAGGATGTTCTCATCCAATTCAAGGAGGTGGATCTATGTCTTACATGAAGTTGGGTGGATATGCTCCCCAGAAGAGCTCCGTCTTAACTGCCCTCCTGAAAGTTTCCAGGGAGGTGGTAAGACGGATCTCTTCCGGGAGACTCTTCCATAATCTTGGAACAGCTATAGTAAAGGCTCTTTGGGAAGTTGAAACAAATTTGGTTGTTGTTGATTCCAGCAGATTCTTCCCCGTTCTAAGAGTGCAGGGTGGATTATATAGGGAGATGGGTTTCCGCAAGTAACTTGGGCCCAAGCCATGTAGGGCTTTAAAGGTGACATGTTTCTTAACAACATCATATAAGGAAAATGCCAGGAGAGGAGAAATGGAACTGGGTTTGCTCATTGGCGGCTCTAGCTTCCAATGCAGGACAAGAATCTCATCACCATTCTCTGGTCAAAGTGCCTAGAAGGAGGGGGTTGCATTTATGAACTGTAGTTACAAAATTCTTGCTTTCCCTTGTGATTTTCTGTTAGGTTTATCTGTTAGCAGAAGAATGTTCTGAAGAGCATTGCTGGCAATTTAATTACTTTCTGTAGCCTTTGTGTGTTGCTTTTTTTTCCTTTCATCCTACCAGTACAAACTTTTGCTCCTCTATTCCTGTTGCTCATTTCCCCTGTTTAAGCAAGTCTGTATTTGTCTCAGTTGTTACTTTACTAGTAATAATGTCTACAATAATTTAATTTTATTAGACAATGATGTTTCCCCTCTCCTCTTGACATCCCTGCTTTTTTTGTTGGGGGGGGGACTTGCATAGCTCACAGACTACAAGAGAAAAATGGTATTAGGAGGAAGCAGGATAATTTCAGGCACTAGTTTTTAGTTACATAATGTGTGTAAGATAAGAATGGCTAGGAAGGTTAGTATGATAAAATGGAAATACCCCTACTAGCACTGTGGCAACTGAAATTTAAAGTGCATATCTAAGCTTATAATGTAAACAAAACCTTTTACTTGTACTCTTCATCACTGCAGACCTTTCCAGAAATAAGAAGCACCATTAGTCCCAATTAACAACCCCTTGTTTCCAGTCAGTGACTGCATATGTGACTTGTCTCATTTCATTCCAAACTTAATGAATTTGTGCTGATTAAGCAGGCTTGCTGAATGGCACACTCACCATAACTATCTTGAGTCAAAACATGCACATACAGAAACATGGCTCCATGCAACAAACAACTCTTTGTGCTAGTTAGTTTTTACTTCCTATTTTCTATTTATAGGAATGTGGCAACAGTCCATTCCAGTTAAGGTATATCAATAGCTGTCACTATAAAATAGCTCTATCTGAGAGTTTTTATTCATGAATTCTGTTTATTGGTATAGTATTACAGGTCTGCTAGGCAATTCTTTGGGTGAAAGAATGGTTTTTTCAACACTAATGAATGTGAGGAGTGAGGAAGGATGTATTTGGGCTTTTAGATTCATTCTGTGCTGTATTGGATCTAACCCATGATTGTATTGGATCTTGAGGTGTTCTGGGCTATATAAATGTTGGTATTCATTCTAGCGTATCAAGGGAATTTTTGTAGTGTGCAGTTAGACTCTACTCTAAGGCATTCATCTTCTAAGGCAGTGATTTCCAGCATTTCCTCACCCAGTGTTGGACTCAAACTCCCATCATACTCAGATGATATGGCCCATGGTCAATCAGTGATTCTGTGGACCCAAAGTCTGCAGATTCAATGCTGCAAATTAGGCCCGATACAGACTAGCACAAAGTGCCAGCCTGTAGGTAGAGTCATGGAGGACCATCCGCACGCTGGATGACATGACTTCGCCCCTCCTGTGCCACGATGCTGCACAGCATTCTAGATGGCGTGGCATAATGGCACAACCCTGGTGCTGTATCTAGATGCTGCGCCAAAAGGGTGTCACAAAGCCATGCTACCATGGCTGTACTGCCCTTTAGAGGGCGCAAAAAGGAGCTGCATTTTGTGGCTCCTTTTTCCGCCTTCCAGAAGCCAGATCAGGGCTGCAGCATGCAGTGGCCGCGGCTCCAATCCGGCCAGTAAAGGGGCGGCTGTATGCTACCCCTTAGGAGCTGTTTGTACAGACCCTTAATGTAATAAAGTACTCTGTCATTTTAGCTCCATAGCAGACCTTGGCCTTTAAAAAAAAGTTCTCCCAGGATTTTAAAACTAACTTCTTTTACTGATGCTAATTTGCTTCTACTTTGCATGGTTGCACTTTTTTAATTGTGTTTCTTTTAATTTCTTGGATCTGGAGAAGCTACCAGTGGAATACAATGGATAGAATGTACTTCCTACCCATGGTCTCAAATGCATAGTCCCAAAGTCTGTCTAAGGTCTGTTGACCCTTTTGAATGGAGGAGGAGAGTATGGTGTGGGGGATGAGGCAAGCAAAGGGCTTTGCTGAAATTGGACAGAGGTAAATTCTGTGAGCAGAATCTTAAAAGGTTGTGACTCTCCAGTCTGTGGATCTCAGAGGCTGCCAGTGGGAAGTGGGAAGGGAAGGTAAACTTCCATCTTTCCCTTTTGTCACCTCTCTAGATATAATATCTATCTATCTATCTATCTATCTATCTATCTATCTATCTATCTATCTATCTATCTATCTATCTATCTATCATCTATCTATCTATCTAATCTATCTAGAGAGGTGACAAAAGGGGAGGGTGGAGTGTGCCTGCGCCATATGTGGCTTTCAGTTTACACTGAAGCTACGTTGTTAAAAAGAATGGTGTGTTGTAATGAAAAGAATGGTGCATGCATCCGTGTTGCACATTCTGTGCCGTGCTGTGAGAATGAGTCCCTTTGTATTCAATGGGGCTCAAGCATATTTGTTTTTTGCCTTACATGGGGGGGGGGGGGGGCAAGGGCCCACTGTGTGTGTGTGTGTGTGTTGAACTGTGTGGGGTATTTGGCAAAGAGGATAAATCAATGTGGTATTATAACATGAACCTTATGAGACAGAGGTTAAAATTGATTCTTCTTCATGGTCTCTGCAAATCACACAAATGGGTTTATTCTGCGCCTGCGCAGCAATCCTCGGAAACTTCTAGAATCTCTGGGCAGAATGTAATGTATCTTTCTGCAACTTTTTGGTGGTAGCCCCGCCCACCCATATATAAGGCCCCTGGCGGCCCGCTCCTCTTCAGTTCCTTCATTCCGCCGCGCTAAGCAGCTCAGGGAACTTCGCTAGCGTTACTGCTTATTCTTCATATTGGAATCTCGGCTTGACCTTCGGACTTTCACCTGACCATTCTTTGGACTCTCACTAATTGGCTTCACTTTCTTCTGACCTCACGGCTTGACCTACGGACCGGTAACGGACTTGTTTACCATGGCCTCATTCAAGCAGTGCACTAAGTGCGGGGTTAAAATCCCCAAGGCCGATGGCCATGAGAGATGTGTCCTCTGCCTGGGGGAGTCCCACATTCCGGGCAACTGCCCCCACTGTAAGGCGATGTCTGCCCAGGCACTCAAAAATAGGGACCGGACACTCAAGGCCGCGCTCTATGAAAAGGTCTTGAGCCAGCCTGGCGCTTCTGGGGATGCGGACGCCCCCAAAGCCCCCAAGAGAAAAGGGGACAAACATGTGGACAAGAAGTGGGCTCGCTCGTCATCGCCACCCGCTAAGAGCTGTTGCAAGGGTCCTCTGAGCACGGTCTCAGTGCCTCCGCCCGAGTCGAGGTCGGTACCGTCCACATCTCCGGTCACCGAGTCGGCGAAGACCCCGACTCCTGTACCGATTGCCTCCCGGATGGTGCCTCTCGAGCCCAGGATCTTGCTCGCTAGCCATCTGTCTGCACCGGCGGACGCCCTGCAGATTGTGGATGTGGACTCCGAGTCTGAAGGGGAGCTCCACGACTCTGATCCCCCTTGTCTCCTCAGAGGATCAGAACCCGTTCTCCTTCCCCTGAGGCAAGGCCACAAGTCCCACCACGGGATAGAGAGCGTCCTCGTTCCCCCCCCAAGGAAGGATCGAGCCGCACTGGGGGCCGAGGCGGACGCTGCCTTGAAATCAGGCCATCCAAACTCCACAGAGCGTGACCAAGACTTGTTCGACGCCTTCCCAGACCTGGTATTCGACCACCGTACAGGTCAGTACCTAATCCCCGTGGACCCGTCCCGCCTGCGACGTAACATACGGGCCCACTCACGGGACCATCACCAGACTGGATGATTTGGGCATCACTGACCCTTCGCCCAGAAGGCGCAGCAGATCGCCCTCAAGGTCCAGGTCTAGGTCCCCGCGCTCTGTATCACCACTCTCGGAGGAAGATGATGCTCCGTTTGTCCCAGAGGGACCGGCAGTCCCATCGCCCACGGACGACGTTAGGTCTTTCGCTGATAGGGTTATCCGGATGGCAGATGCTCTGAAGCTAGAAGTGGCCCATCCAGAGGATGATGCCCTCGATCCTGTGGAAAGGAAGATCCACGGTTCCGCACCAGCTCCACCGGCCTTAGCATATCTGCCGTCATTGGAGAAGATTGCTAAGCGTTCATGGGACGCACCGGCCACCATCCCGTCCACGTCCCGTAGGATCGAGAACCTCTATCGGGTCACTCCTTCTGCTCCATCTTGGCTCTCCAACCACCCTAAGCTTAACTCTGCTATAGTGGAAGGAGCCCAGTCCACCTTTGCTCCAAAGTCCTCGTCTTCTCCGATTGACAAGGACAGTAAAAAGTTGGATGGATTGGCCAAAAAGTTTTATGCCTCAGCGGCCCTGGATTTAAAGGTGGCCAACTACGCGGCCTGCATGGGAGCTTACGTGCAGTACCTCGTGGAAAAGATGGACCCTACTATCGCCGACCTGCCAGATGACAGAAGGCGCATGATGTCTGCACTCAGAAATGAGATCCACCTGATAGGTCGACAGCAGATCATCTCCGCCAGACACTCAACGGACTGTGCGTCGAAGATCCTCTCTGGCTCCATAGCCCTCCGACGCTACGCTTGGCTCCGATCTTCGGATCTCACCCCGCAAGCCAAGGCAGCGTTAGAGGACATGCCCTTCGACAACTCGGGCTTGTTCCACCGGGACACAGACGAGAAGCTCAGCTTCCGTTATAGGATGAAGACCGCGGCCAGAAAGCACGGTATGTCATCCACTGCACCCAAGGCCTCACGCCAGAGGTACCCTAGTCAGCACCCTTGGCAGCCAGGTGGCCCAGTACCGCTTCCAGCCCCAGGATCGTCCCTATCATCATGACACCCAGCCTCAAGGCCGGTCCTCTCGGTCACCTGCCTTACCAGCTGACAAGCGCCAGTCTTCCCAACCCACATTCCAGCAGGGTTACAGGAAGAAAGATGGCAGAGGAAAGAAAAGATTCTGATGTGTCCCTGCGCACCTCGTCACCTCCAACAGATTGAGCCCCTTCTTTAACACCTGGGCCGCCATTACTACGGACTCTTGGGCACTTAACATCGTCCATAGGGGCTACACCCTAGAGTTCTCTGAGCTCCCACCAACTGGAGCTTTTATTTCAACTGTCCCCTCGGACACCCTTCTTGACGAAGTGCGCACTCTTCTAGACAAAGGCGCTATTGAACCCATCTCCCCCTATGAGTTCAAGCGCTGTTTCTTTTCCAGGTACTTCACTGTACCGAAGAAAGACTCTGGCCTTAGACCCATAATGGATCTTCGGGCCCTTAATGACTTTATTGTTTATAAGAAGTTCAGGATGGTAACCCTTGCTTCTATCTTACCACTCCTACAGGAGGGCTACTGGTTTGCGACACTGGACCTGAAGGATGCCTATTTCCACATCGCGATCCTGGAGGACCACCGCAGGTTCCTTGCCTTCGCTGTCGGCCACCAGGCCTATCAATACAAGGTCCTTCCCTTCGGCCTTTCAACAGCCCCAAGGGTTTTCACCAAGTGCATGGCACCGGTGGTGGCATACCTGCATCAAAGGGGAATAACAGTCTTCCCATACCTAGACGACTGGCTCTTCACAGCATCCTCAAAGGACACTCTTCTCAACCAGCTGCAATTTGCCCTGTCTCTACTGCAAGCACTGGGACTACAGGTCAACCTCGACAAGTCCAACTTGACTCCTACCAAGCGAATAGATTTTATAGGAACGACACTGGACTCTGTACGAATGAGGGCATTCCTACCGCAGTCAAGGTTCCAAGCCCTCTGTACATCCCTGCATCCCTGCCTTCGCCAAAGGCGCCTTCAGGCCCATGCAGTACAGGTCGCCATGGGACACTTGGCATCCACCACCTTCGTCACACCCTGGGCCAGGCTGCGCCTCAGGCCCATTCAATCTTGGTTCCTCTCCGTGTTCGACCCCATCCGAGACACGCCTACCAAGCTTCTCACCATCCCGAAGACAGTACAGAGGTCCTTACGATGGTGGCTCCAATCCGAC
The DNA here is from genome assembly GCF_019175285.1 of Sceloporus undulatus. Lineage (NCBI taxonomy): Eukaryota > Metazoa > Chordata > Lepidosauria > Squamata > Phrynosomatidae > Sceloporus > Sceloporus undulatus. Next base: position 332,568,943 of record NC_056522.1, read on the forward strand.
AACGTCTGTGTCGGGATGCCGTTTTTACCCCCTCAACCAGACCTCTCTCTGACAACGGACACCTCCCTGCAAGGATGGGGCGCCCACACGCGGGACCTTACAATAAAGGACAAATGGTCGTCGGCAGAGGCTACTCTTCACATCAACGTTCTGGAGATGCTTGCCGTCGAAAAAGCACTCAGAGCCTTTCAGTCGATCCTCGCAGGCAAGGTGGTGCTCCTCCTCACTGACAACACCACCGTTATGTACTACCTCAACAAACAAGGAGGTACAAAGTTGAGGACTCTACTGTCAGTCACCACCCGCATCTGGGACTGGTGCATAGGTCACAAGATCTTGCTACAGTGCATCCATCTGCCCGGCGATCAGAACGACCTTGCAGACCGACTCAGCAGGTCATCCTCCACTTGCCACGAGTGGAGGCTACACCCAGAGGTTATGACCCAACTCTTCAACCGTTGGGGAACCCCCCTCCTCGACCTGTTTGCCTCCCGGCTGAACACCCAGACCGCAAGATTTTGCTCACGGTACAGAGACCCAAGATCGGAAGGGGACGCCTTCCAGCTCAAATGGACTCAAGGCCTCCTGTACGCCTTTCCCCCATTTCCTCTGATCACGCGGGTCCTCTCGAAGATGTTGGCCGACCACACGGACGCAATCCTAATAACTCCGTGGTGGCCCAGACAGCCTTGGTTTGCTCCGCTCCTACAACGAGCACAGCACCATCTCCGCTTGGAACACCGGCCCGACCTGCTCTCGCTCCACGGCGGGCAAGTCCACCATCCCAAGATGGAATCTCTCCCATTGGTAGCATGGAGGATTCGATCCTGAGGACACTTCCATCCGGTGTACAAGACATCATCAAGGCAGCACAGAGACCATCCACTCAGAGGTCCTATGCCTACAAATGGGATAGGTTCCTAACCTTTCTACAAACAAAGGACGTTCCACCATCCCGTGTCTCCATCCCTGTAGTCCTGGACTTCCTCATGACTTTAGCAGGTTCAGGTCTCTCCTTGAGCTCTATCAAATGCTACCTGTCGGCTATTTCATCTCACTACCTGTTTCAGGACAAACCCTCTCTCTTTAGGGACCCTCTCATAAAGAGGTTCCTTAAGGGATTCAATAATTTGCATCCACCGATTCTAGATCCTACGCCACAGTGGAGTCTAGACACCGTCCTGGCACATTTGGTATCCAAGCCCTTTGAGCCCTTAGCTACCACGGACCTAAGACTCCTGACTTGGAAAACGGCCTTCCTGGTAGCCATCACGTCAGCCCGCCGAGCTGGTGAATTGTGTGCCTTGAGGATGGACCAACCCTTCCTCCGTTTCCACAAAGACAAGGTGGTGCTCCACACAGACATCACTTTCTTGCCAAAGGTGGTGTCTGCCTTTCACATCAACCAGGACATTGTTTTGCCGACTCTGGCTCCTAATCCGACCACAGACTCTGATCGTCAGCTCCATGCCCTGGATGTCCGCAGGGCGCTGGCGTTCTATCTGGACAGGACATCTGCTTCCAGGCGTTCGGAGAGACTTTTTGTGTGCTACTCCGAAGCCAAGAAAGGGCTGCTGGTATCACCGCAGAGGTTCTCCAAATGGGTGGCCAGCACCATCCACCTCTGCTACGAACTGGCTGGAAAGCCTCTGCCAGGTCGGGTTAGAGCCCATGCAACTAGGGCGGTAGCTGCATCCTCAGCCTTTTTGACGGGGATTCCCCTTGAGGATGTATGTAAGGCAGCTGTCTGGTCCCAGCCATTGACATTCATTAGACATTACAGGCTGGATACAAGATGCAGCCTTTGGGAGGGCAGTGTTAGTCTCTGCCACGCAATAGACCCGTTGTACTGTTAATAAATAACACAGTTGTTTGGTTTACATAGTTTATTGATTATGTGATTTATTGTTTATTGACACTCCCTCCTCCACTGACTATAGCTCGCTAGTCTAAACCCATTTGTGTGATTTGCAGAGACCACGAAGAAGAAGAACAGGTTGCTCACCTGTAACTGTGTTTCTTCGAGTGGTCATCTGCGAATTCACACAAACCCGCCCATCCATCCCCTCAGTGTCTGCTCATTTGACAACGCTTGTTGCCGCGCTGATTAGCGGCTCATTCGGAACTGAAGAGGAGCGGGCCGCCAGGGGCCTTATATATGGGTGGGTGGGCGGGGCTACCGCCAAAAAGTTGCGGAAAGATACATTACTTTCTGCCCAGAGATTCTAGAAGTTTCCGAGGATTGCTGCGCAGGCGCAGAATAAACCCATTTGTGTGAATTCGCAGATGACCACTCGAAGAAACACAGTTACAGGTGAGCAACCTGTTCATATCCCACATCCATGTAATTTTAACACAGGTTGGGGATCCTTTGGTCTCCCATTATGTTTTAGATTTCATTTTCCAGGAAGCCCAGCTGCATTGATCAGTGGTAAGGGACTGTGGACATTGTAGTCCAAACTACTGAGGGGGCAAATATATGCTCATTTCTACTTAACCTTGTGGCACCACAGTGGCTCTGGAATATTGAGCCAAAGAATGTTTGACTCGAAGCACAGTTACTAATATATCCTACTGGGAACCATTTGGACATATGTGAATATGAAGAAGCCATTAAGTTGCTCCAAATTAATCAGGTTACAACTAGTCAAACTGCATCTGGGGAAGTAGGCTCTAATCTATCAAAGCTCATGTTACCAGCTTCTTTCTTTGGTCTCAAAGGTGCTACAAGATACTGATTTTCCAGACTAACAGAGCTATGCCATTGTATTTGAATATATTATCTGGGTGAATCTTTCTGAGCTATAGTTCCATAGCAGATATTGTAGTGTCAATGCTATGGATGCAAATACAAAATGTAACATTGAAAATGACTGGTAGTAACAGTTAAGAAACGCCAGGAAACAGACTATGCTGAGGATTGGCCACCTTATTAAAGAATTGGCATGTTTCCATGAAGATAAATGAAATGGGAAATAGATGGCAGAAGACACACAGAGCATGTCCCAGGGATATTTTATTGTATGGTGCTCACATTTATAGAAATCATGACTTCTTGCCAATCATTTTCTTTGCCAGTTGCATCCTCTTATGTTTTTATTCAAAATGTTGCAAAATCATTGTGGCTGTTAACTTCATTTTGGTTGTTTTGCAAAATGAGACATGTATTTACTGATCTCTGACAACCAATTAATGCATTTCCTTGACAACACTGTGAGTAGCTTTACTAAAGAAAGCATTACTCTTTTGAGGTGTAACTGTGTGGCCTTTTACTTCTATAAATAACAGATTGTCTATACGACAAATAAAAGACAATGAAAGCCTTCACTTGACTGATAAGCACTGTGAGCTGTCTGGCTTTGGTAGGTCAAGGCAAGAAATACTGTGTTAAATTGCCCTTGTACCTGCACTATTTGTGGGAAAACTGGCCTGTTGGCAACCCATTCAGAGACACCTAAGTTTGATGTTAGCGTTAGAGTCTGAAATAAGATAACAGCATCTGAGGAAGTAGACAAGTCTACAAAGGCTCATGCTGCCAACTTCTTTCTTTTGATTAGTCTCAAAGGTGCTACAAGATCTCTCTACATATGATTCTACAGATTAACACAACTATACCTTTGAAGAAGTCTCAAAGTTAGGGTACATTGCAATGGGTCAGTAGAAACAGATTAAATCAGCTGTAAAGGAGAGATTGGCAGTAGATTTGTACATTTCATATTAGCCATGTTACATGTTGTTGTGCATCTTCAAGTTACTTCTGACTTTTAGTGACCCTAAGATGAAGCTTTCATGGGTTTTCTTGGCAAGATTTGTTCAGAGGAGGATTGCTTTTGTTGTCCTCTGAGGTGGAGTATGACTTGCCCAAGATCAGCCAGTGGATTTCCATTGCTAAGTAGGGATTTGAATTCTGATCCCCTGAGCTGTGATCCAATGCTCAAACAGCTACACCATGCTGGCTCGCATGTTATATGAGCTAAGGACCTATTTAAAATTTATAATCTTGCATAGAAAATGCTTAATCTGTTTCAGAGTAGTGTGCAGTTGTGGTGTTGTTGCAAAATCAGTCATTGTGTGCACCAAATTTTCTAGATGCAGTAGAGCATCAGGAGAGTATGCCTTTGGCCAGTGCACTGTGGATAATTCCATAAATAAAGACTAGTGTAGGCAGTGTGTCTTTTATAAATAAGATGGCAATTGCATAAAATCCCAACCCAGGTAAGTCTTTTCCACAGAGCAAACTTGTTGAAACTTGCCGGAAGACTATCCAAGATGGTAAAATCCATTCTAGAGGGCAAAATGCTGAGTGTTGTGAATCAATCAGCAGAGTCTTTGGAAGGAAAAGCATAACAGAATAAATACTGTTTTGCAAACAGTGACAGCTGGTGGTATAGTGACAATGAGAATGAGTTGTGAGTGTCTGGTTAAAATCTCACTTTCAATCTTAATGGCTTTAAGCAAACTTCAGTTTAATCCAAGACAGCTATAAGCAAACCACTGTCCTTTCAGGCTCTCCGCACAGATGCCATAAAGGACTTATCCTGTTACCAGGGTAGGGTGGGGACTGCAATGTTATGTTATTTTTAACTAGAATTTGATTCGTTTAACCAGCATATGTCTTGCACCACATCAACTTAATACATTATCATAATTATGTCAAATGGTTATCCCTATGATTTGTTATTCATGGATGGATGTATAGCTTTATATAGTACATACATTGTTTACTCTAGGACTGTGTGTAGCCCTTAGATCCAATTTGGAACATAGTCCAGCAGTTTAGATTTGACCCCATTTTGCTCTATACTGACCCAGGTCTGCCTCAAATTAGTCCAACATGCCTATTCACTTTACTGGGAAATCTAAAAATCGAACACTTTTCTCTTTCTAGATGAAACGAGATGAAGCATGATAAGCCAGGAAGTGAGTTGCCAAATTACACACTCAACTCCTGGGGCTTGCAGGTTTGGCAGCTTCAAAGGTCAAGTTTTTACCTGTTGTTTTGAAAAGTATTAAGTACCAAGAACAGCGTGGATGCGAACTGTTCCTGAAAGTGTGCTTTCATTATACAGTTACAGAAGGTGCATGCCATTCTATCTGACATGGCTCTAACTTATCGTTCCTGGGATTTGTATTTGCTGAGGTACTTCAAATTCTGTTAGTGAGCTGTAGTCTACTGTAACCTTCAGTTCTCAATGTCTCCTGCACGCCTTGCCTGCATTACAGAATTAAATTGATTTCATCCTCAGTTTTTATCTTTTAAATACCTCATCAAACTACATGTGTTAGGCTTCCTTGGAATGAAACTATAGCCATCATGAACAAGTCCGGCTACGTACATACAAGCCAGGCTGAAAGACAACTGTCCAATGCCACATTTTGCAGAATCCTCTCTAAAAGATCCCACTAATGAGTATCTGAAGAAACTACACAAATTACTCAATTCTCCACCAATGTACAGATCTGAATTCAAATGGACATGCTCCAGGAGCCCAAACCAGATGTCTTCTACCTGTTACCCAAAATACCACAAATGAGGCCATCCAGGAAGACCTATTGTTTCAATCATTAGAACTCTTACTGCTGGGGTATGTGGATATATGGTCTCATTAAAGTTGCATGTGATTGATGTAACTATAATAAAAAATATCTCCAGCAAAATCTCTTGGTCTTCTAAGAAATAGTATAGCAAGCATTAATGGAGGAAGATTTTAATGTGATATATATGCCTGGAAAACCACCACCTTTTAAAAATATGTCAGTCACACTTCAGATAGTCGTTAGAGGTTGCAACTGTTGATATTGACCACTCTGTAAAGCCACTGCATGCAAACTAAACTAGATTAGGAGGATAGAACTTGTACCAGAAGTAATGTGCCTTTGCTCACAGAGAGAGACAGGAGCAGGATGGGGTGTTGGGTTGTAATATTCCAGTCCCTCAAAACTGGACATCTAATTTTGCAAATTACTATAATTATACAGATTATTAATTCAAATTCTAATTATCCAAATTCAACATGTTAATAGTATTTTGTGGGTTTTTCAGGCTATGTGGCCATGTTTTAGAAGAGTTTCTTCCTGACGTTTCGCCAGCATCTGTGGCTGGCATCTTCAGAGAACGCTTGCCTGGAAAAAGTTGGGTATATATATATACTGTATGAGCCTGGGAATGCAGGAGTGATTTGTATTGTATGTGTATTGTTCTGTGTTAATGGCCGGCCTCAGGCTGGGAGGCTAATACAAAAGAGGATTAGTGTCTGCTAATTGGTAATCATTATCTGCTGAGAAAACCCCTGACTCTGAGTGGTTTCCCATTTGCATTTGCTGAGTCCTCATTTTGCTATTCTTCAGGACTGGTAGCCAAATTTTGTTCACTTTAAGGGTTTATTCTTTCCAGTTGAAATTATCCAGATGTTTGTGGATTTCAATAGCCTACCCACTGTTGGGTCCCCAGCCACACTTCTCCATCCATCCATCCATCCATCTCAGGGATATCCCAACCCAACAACTGTTTTGTGTTACACTAAATTAAAACCATCAACCAGCATGCATTTTAGAGACCATAAAACACTTGTGTTTTAAGAACTGCACTGACTTTCAATTTGCTTCCACACTCCAAGGTGCTAGAGTTGACCTACAAAGCCCTAAATGGTTTGAGGCCAGGATATCTGAAAGACAGCCTCCTCCCATATGAGTCTGCCATTGTTGATTCCTGGGACAAGTCATTCAGACTTTGTTACCTGGCCAGATAGCCCATCACTTGAGGCTAGATTTAAGGTATAAATATGGTTTCAAAATCTAATCTCTGCACAGACAGATAGCACACTGCTCAGCCTGCATACACACCAGCACTCTGTATATGTTCTGTGTCAGCCTCAGACCTCTCAAGTCAGAGTAACTCCAGCTTTCTGAGGTCTCCTCTTTGGACAGAAAAGTATAATCTCACTGCAACCTCTTAAATTCTGTTATCTTACCATATTTCCTTTTCAGTTAACCCTGTATGCTGTGTCTGTTTGAATTACTGTCTTGTGTTCTATCTCCAGTGTCTCTCATCAGTAATGGACTAAATGAGGGCAAACGAGTTGAAACTTAATCCAGACAAGACAGAACTGCTCCTGGTTAGTCAGAAGGCAGATCAGGGAATAAGGATCCAGCCTGTGTTAGATGGGGTCACACTCCCCCTGAAGACACAGGTTCGCAGTTTGTGGGTACTCTTAGATTCAGCTTTGAACCTGGAGGCCCAGGTCTCTGCAGTGACCAGGAGTGCTTTTGCGCATTTAAAGCGGCGCCCATTCCTTGAGATGCCATATCTGGCTTTGTTGGTACATGCCTTGGTTACATCCATTTGGACTACTATATGTGGGGCTGCCTTTGAAGAGGGTCTGGAAACTCCAGCCGGTCCAAAGAGCTGCAGCCAGGCTGTTAACTGCGGCAGGTTATAGAGATCATACAATGCCCCTGTTCAAACAGCTCCATTGGTTTCCAGTTTGTTTCCAGGCACAATTCAAAGTGCTGATTATAACCGATAAAGCCCTATATGGCTCAGGTGCACAATATTTGGCAGACCATATCTCTTGGTATGAACCAGCCAGGCCCTGAGATCCTCTGAAGAGCCCCGTCTCTCCATCCCACCATCATCACAAGCACTGTTGGTGGGGACATGAGAGAGGGCCTTCTGGGGGGCTGTTGCTAGACTCTAGAACTTCTTGCCTAGGGAGATCAGAATGGCTTCCTCTTTGTTGGCCTTCCACCCGCAAGTTAAAACCTTATGCAGGCAGGCTTTTAAAACTAATGTTCTTAAAGGACTAGGATGTTGTATCATTTTAAGTGTTTTAAAATTTTATCTTTTTAACTATATTTTATTATTTTAATAAGTGATCTATTTTAATGTTTTAACAATTTAATTCTGTTTTAATGTATCAATTTTCTATGTTTTTAATTGTATTGTTTTTAAATATTTTGAAGCTGCTCTGAGTCCCAGTTCTGGGAAAAGAACAGGATACAAATAAATATAACAACAACAACAACAATTACAAGAACAATTGTGTATGTGACTGCATTCTTCATTTTTTTAAATAAAACCTTAATTTACCCTAAACCTGGAGTCCTCCCCAGTTAGTACTGGTATACATGGTGCAAATGGTCCAAAGGTTACCCAAGCTTCTTGCAAAAGCTAATTCTCCCAACATTTGAAGTAATGGTGACAGTTGATGGGGACCCCCCAGTCCCTCCACCTGTTCTTTAGGTAACAGTTACCGCAATCATCATAATCGGCAAAAAACATTTTTCATGCACAGGCATTTCTGATGCCACTGTGTTCTCATCAGTTCATTATAGAGTTATAAACTCTATAGGATTACCTGGATCCGTTCCAATGTAGGTTCACATTTGGTTATAGGACAGAAGGCTTGGTCATCTTGGTGGATGACCTGCAGTGAGAGTTAGACAAGGGAGGGCATCCCTGTTGGTCCTCCTGGATCTTTCAGTGGCATATGATATCACTAACCATGGTATCCTTCTGGGTCATTTGGCTGATGGGGGGGGGGGGCCTTGGAGGCACTGCTTTGCAGTGGTTCCCATCTTTAATAGCTGAACATTCCTTGAAGGCGCTGCTTGGGGACTGTTGTTCAGCCTTTTGGCCTTTAGTCTGTGGAGTTCCTCAGGGGTCAGTACTGTCCTGTATCCTTTTTAACATATACATGAAGCTGCTGGGAGAGGTAATCCAGAGCTTTGGGGTTGACATCATTAATATCCAACTCTTATCTCTCCTTCACAACTGATTCCAAGGAGGTTGTGATAGTACTGAATTGTCTGGATGCAGTAAAGGACTGGGTGCAGGTGAATAGATTTAATCCAGACAAGAAAGAAGTGCTGCTGGTCAGTAGGAAAACCAACCTGGGAATGGGATCTCAGCGTGCTCTGGATGTGGTTGCACTTCCTCTGAAAGAACAGGTTCATAGCTTGGGGATGCTCTTGGAAACAGTGCTATTTCTAGAAAGCCTTGTTCCTGCAATTGCCAGGAGTGCCTTTGTCTGTATTTGGCTGGGGTGCCAGCTGTGCCCTTTCCTGAAGAAGGGAAATCTGGCCACAATAGTTTATGCCTTAGTTGCTTTCCAGTTAGAATACTGTAAATCACTCTACATGGGGCTGCCTTTGAAAAATATTCAGAAACCTCAACTAGTGAAACTGCAGCAGCCAGACTGGTGTCAGGCATGAATTTCAGAGACCATAAAAGCATGTGTTTCAAGAATTGCACTGACTTCCAATTTGCTTCCAAGCTCCAAGGTGCTAAATTTGACCTACAAAGTCCTAAATGACTTGAGGCCAGGATATCTTAAAGATAGCCTCCTCCCAAATGAGTCTTCCAGAAATTTGAGAGGAGGCCCTGTTGTGTGTCCCAGCACCTCATGAAGTTAGGTTGGTGGGTACATGTAATAGGACTTTCTGTTTAGCAGCACCTGCCAAGGAAATTTGGCTCGTCCCATTGATTTTAAGCTTCTGGCAGGCAGCCCTAAAAGTGCTGTTCTACATGGCATTCAGTTTGAAAGCACTTTTTAAACTGTTTTAAAACTGGATTGTAGAATTGTTTTTAGACTTCTTTTAGCAGTATTTAATATTTTAATCTGTTCTAATCTTGGTAATCTAAATAATAAAGTGTTCCCCTATCTTGGATCAAACATTGATCAGAATGGAGACTGCAGCCAAGAGATAAGAAGAAGACTAGGAAAGGGAAAGGCAGTAATGAAAGAAGAAGACAAGATCCTAAAGAGTAAACTTTAAACTGTGACAAGACTTTAAACATTTCATTAAAGTTTGTGGAAACTGAAACAAGGAACCATTTCTTGAAAATTTACTCTTTAGCTGTCAGATCAATCACCAGAACTGTAGGCTGTTTAGTCTGCAAGGACAATTTTCTCCAAAAGGGGCGATGTTAGTTCTTAGGTCAAGAATTCATTATATATATATATATATATATATATATATATATATATATATATGCCTCAGTGCTACTTTCCTTTCCCTTTTTTTTAAATAACACAAGAATGGGAAAGGTTTTAACAAGTTACACCCATACTTAAAAATGTTGCATGGGGATTCTCAAACTATAATTTCTTCTTCTTAGACACTCCTAGATCCCTGACAGCCTGTCACAGCCTGTGGTATTTCAAGAATTTTACTCTCAAGTTAATTTTAGAGCTGAGATGACTTCACAATCCACAGGTTTTTCCAAGTGTGAGGATTTCATGGTTTTATCGTTTGATGCCCATCTGCTGAAATAAATACTTCTGTTTCAAATAAGGCAGAACAAGTGTAGAGACCAGATTTTGCAATGAGTGTATCTGTTAAATGACAATTTAGTGTATTTTCAACTTCCTTATTATTTTGTTCATCAGTTTTTCCACATGCGTCCAAAGAATTGTAGGAAGGCTCAAGTTGCCATTTCATGGTAAAAGATATCTACCCTTTTTGCCCTTTTCTTCAATATATTTTGCAATGTTCATATTCCTCTATGTAGTCTGGCTCACTTATTCCTTTTGCCTTTAAGAACAGATATGCTGGGTTGATTGAGGCCCATGACACAATGCTAGCAGAAGCAGACTTCCTCACTTCCTTCTTCTCATGTTTGCATCCCCAGTCAGTGCTACACAGACACGCCAAATGGAGTAGGTTATAAGGCAGGTAGTTGGAGGGGGTAAAGTGAGGCCTTGGCAGTCAATTGAAGGCATCTTCTCTCCTTTTATAGAAACTTCCTTTGCTTGATTTTTCAGGAACTTCCCACCTGAACTCATGGCACCATTGGAACAGGGTATTGGAGAGGCCACCATATTTAAGAGAGGATAGGAGCACTGTTTCCAGTAGTCCTGTTACCTTTCCAGAGCCAAATCAGTGTGTCTCCACTTTATGATATTATTTGTGTTTTAAGAAGTTTACGGATAAGCTCTATGTCCCTCTGCTGTGAATGATGGTGACATTGCAGTTAGCTAGCTTCTCTCAGCCAGTATGTGCATCATTATGGATTGCCACCTTGTTTTACACATTAGAATGTAGATTATGTCTTCATCATGATTTTTCTAATGCAGACAGATGGCGAGTAACTGAGTCTAATGAGGGGATAAGTTGGATCACTGTGCCAGTGTCAAAGGGGATATTACTGGATGTCTGCTTCACCGAGGCTGAGAGTGAAACGAACACACATTATAGCAGAAACATATTGTTCCATTTTTTCAATGTCTCTTATTGCTTACCCGCCTATGTTTTTACAGCTGTACAGGGCAATAAAAGGCAGTCTCTTATATTTGTATTTATCAGAATCAATCTCCTGCTTTCCTATCATCCCAGTTCTGTTGAATGCGTATGGCTATTTTAAGCAGCCGTTAGTGAATGCAAGAGCAGTTCCATGAAAACATATATATGATGGCGAGGGAAGAACTAGTTACTCGATGTTTTGTAGTCCCTTTCTTTTAATAATAATAATAATAATAATAATAATAATAATAATAATAATATAAAAAAAAACCAAGACAGCTAACAATGTAAGAAATGAATTCAGTTTCTCAAACAGTAATGTAAATAATTTTGAAACTGAAAAGTAGTCATCACATTATGCAGTCAAAGGCCTCTTTAAATTTAAACTGCCTCTACTTCTGTTGTAAAAACGTGTGCACCAGGTTTTGTTGCACCTCTTAAGGGACAAAGTTCATAGAATCACAGAACTGTAAGATCGGAAGGGACTAGAGCAGGGAGTTTATCACACCTCAAATAAACCCAACTTACATCTCCCAGGTCAGATCGATTACGGGATGTAGTCAGGTATTATTGCATGCAGAATGCTGCCAATGCTGCCCCCTGATTGCATCCTGCCTAAAACCTGGCTGCAAGCTGTGCTCAGCTGATTTGCAAAGTCGGGAGCTTCCTGTCTTTGCAAATCGTCTGGCTGAAAAGTTTCCACGGGCTGGCTTCCAGTGCCACTTTAGATTGCAGAGCCTCCTTGAAATTTAACATTAGAACCTTTATTAAGAGCCCAATGGTATTTTATTCTTACGTATTTTTTAAAAAGTGTTTGGGGTTTTAAAAATAATAGCTTCAGGTAATTGCTGGAAACAATGCTGTATAGCATATGAAGAATCTCAACACAGGCAGGAAGATGCAAATAGGTTTCACTTTTAACATTCCTATGGTTTGAAAAGTATACATCATTAGGAAAATCTTACTATGCTGTCTTTGTGGAGTTGAAAGCAGCTTTTGATCCAGTTAAGAGAGAATTGTTATGGGCCAAACAATTTAATCTCTGTATGTCATCTTCATCCTCTATCTTTGCATGACTTTCGTTCTGTTTTCCAGCAGTGAGCAGATACTTGTGAGGGTGTGTTTTCTTTGGAAATTGTACAGTTAAACATGTGCCAGTAGTTTTTCTTTTCATGTTGTTTTTGTTTTACAGATGTCACTATCAAAGAGTTCCTCTGCTAATTCTCCCACCCAAACCATGACTGCGTAGCTGTTTCAAACACTGAATTTCTGTTAGCTTAATCCTTCTGCTGCTAAAGCTTCTCTCTTTTTGCCTTTCATTTTTTAAAAGACCTTGAAAGCGATGGAAGCTTTAATTTGTTTTGAAATAGACAGGGCTGTTTCTCAGTCTTGCCAGCTACAAACCAAATGAGAAACAGAATATGTAACAGTTTCCCCATTCAGCCAGCCTGAGAAAGAAAAGCACAATTTCTTTTATAGGAGACCAGACACTTATTGCTTCCCAAATGGAGCTGAAGGTCTGCAAAAGGACTTGGATTTAGTTCACTTTTGTTTTTGTTTCAATGACAGTATGCATGAAGTGCTCATAATGAGGTAATAATGCACTCTGCATCTGAGTGCTAACATTTGGCAGGTATATTTGGCACGATCACATCACATTCTGGTGACACTGCTGTGTTACAGCACAAAATGAATGATGCTATTGGGGAAATCATTTCTTTATTTACTTGATTTATATCCCACTTCCCCCACCCAAACAAGGACTCAAAGCAGTTTACACTATATAACCTAAAACAAAATAGCTAAAACGGTGTGTGGTAGAGAAGTTAAAACAGCATTAAACAATTAATCTAATTAAGACATTGATTTTAAACAATTCAAATCACATGAAGCACTTATTACATATTAATAACAGCACACCCATAGCACATCATTCTGTCACCCCACCACAAGTTAAAGGCTGAAGGCCTGTTTAAATAGGTAGATCTTTGCTAGCTGACAAAATGAAAACAGAGAGGGGGGCAACTGTCTCCCTTGAGAAGTAGTTCCATAGTCTAGGAGCAACTACTGAGAAGTCTGTCTCTCTCCTGTGTCCTTGCCAGATAAGCCGGTGGTGTACGCTGGTTTTCTCGGGAGTAAAATAGTGCATGGCAGCAAGGTAAGGGGCATGGTCTTTTGGTTCCATGCTCCACAAGCACCTCCCACCCCACCCCACATTGGGTGACACCTGGTGACAGAAGATCATAAGACTTGGAACAGGCTCTGATCAGCAGTGTAGAAACAGAATTTTGGACCTGCTGAAGTTGTGAATAGTTTCGAAAGGCAGCCCAGTGCAGAGTGTGTTAGAGTAATTCAAACAGGATATAATCAAAGCATGTGTTACCAGGAGCAGGCACAGCTGGTACACTAGCTTTAATTGCACAACTACACTCTTGACCATCTCCAAAACCTGGGCCTGTACATTCTGGACTGACTCCAAGCATACACCCCAAGCTATAGACGTGAGACTTCAGGAGGAGTGTAACTCCATCCATCCCTGACATGCTTTCCAAATGATCCGTAGCACCTCTGTCTTGTCTGGACTAAGCTTCTATTTGTTTGCCCTTATCTAGTCCATTACTGACAACAGACACTGGTTTAGTATAGAAACAGCTTACTCAGAGGTAGATGGAAAGGAGAGATGTAGCCAGGATTATCACTAGGCAGTTGGGGGAGTGCAAACCACACTGGGTGACTCTTCAGCGCAGGGTTTCACCTAATGTGTTGGTGGGAATGGGCTGCATTCTTGGTCTGGCAGCTCTGCTGTCCAGGTGGTAGAGCATGAGGGACAAAGCAGACCCGTCAGGGACATCAGAGGACAATGATTAGTGTTCTGAACAGGAATCAGTAGGCACCACGTTTTGAGTGTGTCCCTCCAGGAAGGGCAGGGATCACCAAAACATTACTTCAAGTCTCATCCTATCTCCAGAGAGAAGCAGCTCCCTGTGAAAAGGCACTTTTCAGAGCTTTCAGGGCTGCAAAGTCAGATCTCCCTTGACTCCTCCAGCTTCCCTTAGGGCCATGTGAACATTTTCTTAAGTGGGAGCCACTGAGAACATAGGTGAATCTTGGTTTGGAGGAAGTATCATAGGAACAATTAGGTACATCGTCAACCTTCCTCCCCAAGGTACAGAATGCAAAATTTCTTGATGTACTTTCTAATGCAATATAGGCCTTCAGATTGCATACCTAGCTTGCCTAGATCTGTGGTTCCCAACTTTTGGTCCTTCAGTTTTTGGGCTTCACTTCCCAAAACCCATCAGCATTGGTCATGCTGGTGGAGAGTGGCGTTACTAGGGGTGTGTGAGGGATGCAGACTGCACCAGGTGACACTAAGGGGAGTGACAACACTGTTCCTCAAACATTTGCCTTTGGGCAGAATTGGACTGTGGCATTCACCTGTGTTCCTTTAAAATGCTAAAGAGATGGTATGAGTGGGGTGAGGCTTAGTTGGAGAACAAAGGAGAGGCTCCAGTTTTTAAATTTTAAATTTAAAAATTTAAAAAAGGTTTTTTTAAAAAAACCTTTAAAAACTTCACATTTTACCAAATTAGTGCATATGGTATTGTAATTTAAAAGCATACTTTTAATTTTGTTAGTTGTTTATGTTACAGCTATTACCATTACATTGAGCAATATACAGGAATTATTATTAATGAGTAACATTAATACAAACAACATTATTAATGTTTCTGTATGATGTGTGTGACATCATTTGTTATTGCATTGGGTGACACAAAACCTAGCTACTGGTGGAGGTTTCTGGAAGGTGAAGTACAAAACAGATGGAAGATGAATAGTCGAAAATCCCTGGCTTAGAGCATTATAAGGACTAGCATTGCTAGATAAAAAAAGAAGATGGAGTGCTCCTGTCTCTAACAGTTGTGTAGAGAAGTGAATTTCAGGTGGTGTAACTTTACTGTGACAAACAACACTTACTGAATGCTCTTTTACACAGCTATTAAAGACATGAATCCTGTCCTCTTTAGCATCTGACCTTAATAAGGACCTCATGGGTAATCCCCTCCCCCCCGCCCGCTGCTGCTAAGTAAAGTACTGGGTGTTCCACCGAGTTTTATGATGGTGGGTGTATTTTATCATAGTTAGATATTTAGTATGTGCCTGTTAATTAGGTTTGCATGCAGGCCTCCTCCTTGGCCAAGGAAAAATCAAGCCTCATTATCATTGAGTCTGAATGTTAAAAGGCAGTAGGTCACAATGATTTGCAAAGTTTGATTTGTATTTTTAGAAGCATTTGAATTTGCTGCCTTCCTTTACTAAACAGATCAGGGCTGTATCTCATTAACAGATGACTAAAGTTCAAGGTATTAGTGGATTTCAGAGATGCTCCTTGTTTGGTGTTATCCAAGCTTCTTTCTATGATATAATTAGCTATTCTACCATTTAAAAAGGTCATCCAATGTATAATGTCCAGTAAAGTCAGTTAACTGGGAGTAACATCTTTTGCTAACGACTACATTATTCTAAGTCTAGCGGATATCCAGTAGTTTCAACACGGAAGGTATTTGCTATATGTGCCTATAACTATATTGTTGAGGACTGACACTTTGTCAATTTATTAAAACATTTTTCTCCCTTATATTGTAGGATCTTGGAGTGGTATACAATTAAAATCAATTTGAAAATTTAAAATTTATAGAATAATTTAAACTAAATTCCAATTTAGTTTTTTTTAAAAAATTATTGAATTTAAACAGACTAAATTATCAAATAATTTAAAAAATTAAAACAAGTTCAAACTGACAAGTATGTGCATTGGAGATTTGGACAAACTCACTCCTCAGGCTTTAATAATAAACCAGATTTTAACTTGGTGCTGGAATATGTCACTACCCTAGAGAAAGTTACTGAACATGTCACCATGAAAATTAGTTGAGTCTGCTTGGTTGTGACATTTAATCCAGTTATATACCACGATTTCAAATGTTCAGGCATTATGATGACGTTATATTCCTCTGGTATGCTCCATGATGTATGGGATCATATTTGTAATCATAATGGAGGATATTACACGACTGAAATTGGAAGTATAATCCAGTGTCATCCTGAACGGAATCATGTGTATTGATGTTATTGCACAAAAGGTTACCACACATGATTGCTGGCAGTCCGAACGCACTCCGAATGCAATAATGCGTCAGTCCACAGTTAAGTAAATTCGGTGAACTAGCGAAGTCACAAACCCTGTTCCTAGGCGACTTTGCACTCAGTGTGCTGTTGTTTGGTGTGATGAGCATGTCTCCTTTGGTCCTGGTTATCCCCCTCCCCCCAATCTGGTTCCCATGAAGCCATGCTGCAATTCCGCTTCAATTTTGCTTCAGCTTGTCCTTCAGCATTGCTGGGGGGGGGGTTGCAGCCTGCTAATTAAAAGGCATGGACAGGGAGCTATTGGATAACTATTACATTCACATTTTTACTTGACAAGAGTGAATATATGCTCATTTTAATGTGAATATATGCTCTTTCAATCATTCTTCCCGCCCGCCCCTCCAACCTCTTTGGTAAATTGTGGGTTTCCTTGGTTCCTCTCTTTCATTCATCTAAATATACTTTGCTCCAGTCATCTGGAGTCTCACTGAGCATGCGCAAGGGTGCCAATTCACAATCAAGAACCCACAGATGTGATGGCTTACTTTGCACAGAATCTGGGTTGTGTTCGGGGAGGCCATTACAGTGAATTTAAGGTGTGATAAGTAATCACATAATTCTGTGAATTTTCGAATTGACCTCGCTATCTTCT
The DNA here is from genome assembly GCF_019175285.1 of Sceloporus undulatus. NCBI lineage: Eukaryota > Metazoa > Chordata > Lepidosauria > Squamata > Phrynosomatidae > Sceloporus > Sceloporus undulatus. The sequence continues at coordinate 332,585,987 of NC_056522.1, forward strand.
CTTTCGAAATTGAGAGCCTCCTGTCCCATGTGATAACTCCAATGTCTGTCTTAACAATGTTGTGTGGTGGTTGCCACTACTAGCACACTTTAGATATGGAGTTAATGTCAATCTCCAAACAACATGGTATATTAAAGTTGAAACTATCTGCTGCTTCTTTCAGTTGAGGATTGGGATTATTATTTTTATCGTCTCCCTGTGAAAGAAAATTTAATACTACCTCACCCATCTGTCATTTTATTGGTAATCTTCTCCCTGCCCCAGCTCCTACAGGGTTTACAGGGGAAAGTCTCTATTCGTGTGAACAGAGCCCTCTTGCACTATGGTGGGGAGGATTGATGATAAAATCATGACTCAGGAAAAATCTCCTCTCCCAATGGGATAATAGCCAGTGGGTGTGCATGAGTGTGTGTGCATGTACTGTATGTATATGTATGCGTGTGTATGTGTATATATGTTTTCAAGTCACCTGTTGACTTACAGCAAACCCATGAATTTCATAGGGTCCCTTACCAAAAAAAGCAGTTAGGAAAAAGGTGCTACAACTACTATCTAACACAACATACAGTTGGGCTGTCAAAAGTAGGCTCTCTAAGGATATATATATTTATTTCTAACAACCTCCTTCTGTGTTGGGGGTGCTTTGATTTCTGCATGGCAGGGGGTTGGTTGAATGGCCCTTGAGGTCTCTTCCAACTCTATGGTTCTATGAATATTTTAACTGTTACAGCTTCATCCTGTGGAATTCAGGGATTTGCAGTTTGGTGTGGTACTTAGAATTTCCTATTGGAGTTCTGTAGTCCACTTGCTTGAAAAGCAGCACAGGAACTCTTTATCTAGTTTAGCGGTGGAAGTGGCTCTCCAAACTATAAATCTTAGGACTACATACGATAAAGCTATGATAATTTAGCTCTAATTCTGTAATGTAGATGCATTCTAACAACAATAACACACTACACTGTTATGGCGCTATTATTCCACTTTTGCTGCTACAGCTATTTCCTGTGGAATTCTTGGATTTGCAGTTTAAGGAAGGGCATTTAGAATTCTTAGCCAGAGAACGCTTTAGGCCTCACTAAAATACAAACCGTCAGAATGGCACAGGAGGCAGCCACAGCAGTAAAAGTGGAATGATATTGCTGTAACAGTTTAATGCTGTAAGATTACCTTTGGAGAGGTGTTGGCAGAGGTCAGGTCTGGACCTGGGACAGCATGGTTTTGAGGTCTCAGTGTACACCACTCACTTCAAGTGTTTTTATATAGATGGAAATCTATAATTGGAAAGAACGTGGGTTGGGGAAAGCTTTGTTTAAAGCAGGAACTGGGAATTCATTACTCTCAAGATGATGTGTGACTGCAGTTCCCATCACTCTTCACTATGGCTGTACTGGCTGGCACTAATAGGAGTTGCAGTTCAACTGTTTCAACGGGATTATATACTCCCCATCCCCAGCTTGAGGGGAAACTTTTATTGAATTTGGTGCTGATTGTCTGGCTGTGAATCTGAAGATTAGTTATAGTTTCCCCTCACCCCCTCTTTTTTTTTTTTAAACAAAACAAAAGTGCATCAGGAGTTAAATGCCCAGGCCATACTGTACAGGTGTGCTACTGTGAAGTGCCAATTTGAAGGCTTTTAATGCTAGAAGACAAAGAGTTTCCTCAGCTAAAAATAACCCTCCCATTCCCCCTTCTCCTAATCCTTTCCCTCCCTGCAGATTCATTATGTGGCATATGTGTATTCAGAACCCAGAGGGATTTACTGAGGTTTAATGACATCACAGATTATAAACCTTTCTCTATGCCAAGGATTCCTGTGTGCTTAGCAATTGGCCTCTGCTTGTTTCAATGAAATGCTGTTAAATAAGGAAACAATGTGTGTTGCACATGTGAATGCTGTGCCACCATCTCTGAATCAGAAACGACTCATGCAAATAAAAGCAATGCATGACTAAATCTAATAACACATGTGCTATTCTAAGAGGAGCCTTGGAGATTGTGGCATCGGAGAGGGTTTGGAAACCATTTCCATCATGGGTCAGAGGTCACAAGTGCAAAGACTGTTAGAGGACCCATTCCCCCCTGACATTCCTCTGTTTTGAGGAGAAATGAATATCATGGGGCTGCACCAAAGGCGTGCATTCACTTTGGGTGAATGGTACTTTCAGAACGAAACTGGGATTCTTTGGGGAAAGTTTTGGCTTCTCTGAAGTGAGGCTGGTATCCTTCAAAGCAGCCCAAACTGCAAGCAGAGGGATACGGAGAAAGAGAGTTCATAGAGATAGAGAGAAGCACAAGCAATGTGCCTGCAAAATCATTTCCTTCCATCCTCTCCAGATAAGCAAACCTGAGGGGGCTGGAACGGAAAGAGGGGGATGGAAGGAATGTTACATTTTTCTAACTGACAACTCCAGCTGCTACTCATGGACTGACTTTACCAAGACTCCCCTTTTTAAATTACTTGTGTTCCAGCTGCAATACCTCTGAAAATAATTGATCAGAGGATGTGTTTTTCACAGCATTTTACAACTGAAGGGGCAGCAGCATTTCACAGGAATCCCAGGGGTTATTCACACTGTGAAAATAATCCAGGATGAATCTGGGTTGAATCTCCATTGTTCACAGGCATCCCAAATGCACCCGATTAAGTTTGGGAGGGGAGTTGCGAAAACCCCCCACTTAATCTGGGAGAACTGATATCAGGTTTTCCCCTGAGTTTTCAAAAAAGTCAGATCAAAGTTCAGATCAAAAGTTCAGATCAAAGTGCTAAAATCAACTAGACATTGAATTAGACCATTTGTTTTGGAATGGTACCACTTATTTTATAGTAAACAATTCTAGCCAGGTTGTGTGTGTGTATGTAAAAATGTGGGTGCATATGTCTGTGAAGTTCTATCCCAAACTGAAGTTAAAATAAGTCGTACATATCAATGTGCCTATTGTTGGCTATCATTGCTGAACCCGCAAGGAGGAAAAACAGGCTTAGATTAGAAATAGAATTCCACGGATGAGTGCAGGAAACATAGGAGAACAATGAACTCTGTAAAGAGAAGACTGTGTACTTATGGCACTTTGACAACCAGAGGTCAGTGAGAAATTTTTTCAAAAGTATAAAAAAGCACCCGCTCATGTGCGTTTTCCCTCTGAATCAGAAACCGCCTTGAGACATAGCTGCCTTTCACACTTCAAAGTGGTTTGAACTGGAAGCTTGTTACCAGCATGCATTTTGCATTAAATTATATTAGAAAGAGAGGGTATAATGTAGGGAACACCTGGTCTCTAGCTCTTGTTGGACTGCAGCTCCCATTAGTCCCAGTCAGCAGTGATGGATAATGGGAAATGCAGTCCCCAAACCAGTAGACAACCACACACTGCTAATCCCTGTTAAGGTGATCAAGTGGCTCAATGCATACTACAATATTTAGTAGCACATAACAAGCAAATATGCACAAACAGGAGATATTTTGTCCATCTCACTTTGAGATGGACAAAATAATTCAAGGCACAAGACAGCAGGAATGACAGTAGGGTGCAAGAGGACACCAGAGGCAAAGGGAATCAGCCCTATATGGCTCAGGTCCAGGCTATTTGACTGTCCCAGGCTGAGATCCTCAGGGGAAGCCCTTCTTTCCATCCCTCCACCACCACAAGCATGAGAGTTGGTGGCGACACGAGAGAGGACCTTTTCCATGACTGCCCCTAGATTCTGGAACTCCCTGCCCATGGAGACCAGAATGGCCTCCTCCTTGATGGCCTTCTGCCAATAAGCGAAAACCTGCTTCAGACAGGCATTCAGAACAGAAAGCTGTTAAAGAATAGCCTGGGGTGCTATATTGTTTTAATGTATTTTAAACATTTTTATCTTCTTATACTATTCACTATTTTAGCATGCAATTTGTTTTAATCACTGGAGTAATTTAATTCTGTTTTATGTAATATTTTTGTATGTTTTTAATTGTATTGTTTTTCAATGTTGCAAGCTGCCCTGAATCCTAGTCCTGGGAGAAGGGCGGGATAATCATAATCATAATCATAATCATAATCAATAATAATGTTGAGCCCACCAGAATACATCATGTGGCTAAAGCTTGTGTAGGAAAGGAGAGACACTTGCAAGTCAATGATGGACTATACTGGCTAAGACTACCTGAAGTCCAATAACATCTGGAGGCCCACATGATTCCCACATTGGCATAAAGTATAAAAGACATGTATTGGAATTGTTATTAAATCCAAAGTCTTTTACACAGAAAGATAACATTCAGGGAAGATCCAAGAGCTGTTGACATCCTTGGTGGGTATAGCACTCAAACCAACTGTGCTAACAGTATGTAATAGTTATTATATTTATTGGTAATCTGCCCTTTCCCAAAAACAGGGACTCAAGGCAGTTCTACAGCACTAATTATACTCTCTCTTTCTAATCTAACTAGAACAGGGGTCGGCAACCTTCGGCCTGCAGGCCGGATGCGGCCCGCGAAGGCCTGGCTGCCGGCCCCCGGCTGCTCTTGCCGCCGCAGCGGCCGCCCGTCGCGGCTTTTCGCTGCTCTGGGCGCCGCCATTTTGGGTGGCAAAATGGCGGCGCCCATAGC
>NC_056522.1:332595575-332634551 GCF_019175285.1 Sceloporus undulatus
CCTGCAAGAATGGCAAGGGGGTGCTGGCTATACCCACAAAGCAAGGTGCCCCATCTGACATCCTAGGCCTGATGGGGTTCTTCTTAGCAGATGCAATGGCAGAAGCAGGGATCTAGTCTGCTTGCTGTTGCTGTGGTTTCCTAGAAACTTAATGGCTAACAGTTGGTCTTTCTAGGATCAAGGAGCACGAGAGACATTGCCAGAAAAATAATCATCAGCAGAACATGTTATAAACCATCCTGGGCATAAAATGCCATTTGAAAATACTGAGATTCTGGACCAGGCCAACAACTATCAGGTCAGAATGCACAGGAAAGCCATTGAAATCCATAAACACCCAGACAACTTCAACAGGAAAGAAGAAACCCTGAAAATAAAGAAAGGCCCGGTACATACCGCCAGGAAGTGGCATCCAGGTGGTGATTCTAGGGACTGCGCATCAACTGTACAATCTCTAAACCTAGCACGTCACAGTGTTCTCGTAATGGTGGCCTCCCGTCCATATGGGGGCCGCCATCGTGATGTAAGCCATGTGCAGAATATAGACGTCACTATGCGTTGCTTACATCACAAATGCACTGATGGCGCACTCGTGATGTCCACACAGCATCTGAAGAAGAACCTGTTTTTCCTGGGTTCTTTTTGGGGTGGAGGGACGCCACACACTTTGGCTGCTGCGGTGTCCCTCAGGAGGTAAAATGGCTGCCTCCAGCCCACCGTTTTGGGGTGGTTTGTTTTGCCCCAAAGTTTGGCTACCAGTCCTGAAAAACACCAAAATCAAGACCCAGCAAATGCAAATGGAAACCACCCAGGGTGAGGAGGGTTTCCCAGCAGACAATGGATCATTAATGAAATAGACATTCTGAAGCCTTGCCATTCAACAGCAGAACAATACAGAGATCAACATGTAAATCACTTCCTCTCAACCAACAGTATATATACCCCACTCCCTTCCATGCCAACATTTTCTGAGGATGCCAGCCACAGCTGCTGGTGAAATGTCAGGAATAAATTCTTCTAGAACACGGCATCATAGCCCAAAAAACCCACAAAAAACTATTTCTAGACTGGGTTAAGGCCCTTTGGGAATGGGATCATATTGGATCCACATCCAATCTGCCTGATCCCAGCCTGAAATTAATGACCTGTATTGTCCAGACAGGACAATATGAGGCCAGAGGGGGACCATGGGCCTTTTGGCCTGTGCATACATGACCCAAGTCCTGTTATAAGGGACACTTTTCCATTTGTACACCCTAAAGCAATAGCTAGGACCTATTGAAATGGTCAGACCTTGCCTTTGTTGGTTTACAAAAGTGACTGAGCGAAGGCTGGCTTTGCAGGTTGGAGTGGGGATTGGCCCAAGGACAGTCAGTGAGCTTCATGGCCAAATGAGGGTTTATTTTCAGGTCTTTCCAGCTGTAGTCTAACTGTAGGGGGTTGGACTGGATGGTTCTTGCGGTCTCTTCCAATTCTATGATTCTATGCTACACCATATTGAGAGTGTACTCAAGAATTATTCTGAGAGGTACATGAGTTTCTCACTTTTTTCTGTTCTTATAAGCCATGTTTTGACTCCTATCCTTTTGACTGCCTCCTTGGACTTTTGCCTGAGTGTTGCCAGAATGGGCAAATGCTTGCTGTTGATAGATCGCTAACTTATGACTCTGCAACAAGTTGCAGCTCAAGCCTTTTCCTTGACTATACTGAGCTAAATGTAAGTTCTTGTGCTAACTAGAGTAGTTCTACTGAATCAGCCGTTATGTGGCAATTCAGTCCTTGCATAAATTTCATTGAGTCAATGAATCTACCCTATTTGGGACTAACAATTGGATTTAGACCAGGGCTGGGACTCATGTAGCCTTCTAGATTTTTTGGACTGCAGCTCCCAACATTTATCACCACTGCTTCAATTTGTTGGGACTTGTCGTCCCACAACGTCTTGGACCTTTTCACACCACACAATTGTAGTAGTGTATTCCACTTTAATTGCCATGGCTCCAACCTATGGAATCTTGGGATTTGCTATATATAGAAATCTGAGCCAGAGAATTCTAGTGCCTCCCCACATTGCAAACTCCAGGATTACATAGGATATTGCCTTGACAGTTAAAATAGAACAAACTATGCAGTGTGAAAGGGCCCCTGGAGGGCTGTATGACTCTCACCCCTAATTTAGGCAATTGGTTCACTTTTCAAGGAAACCATCACATTCTTTTGACCTGTGTTTTCTTTCCTATCTGTAAATAACTGTGACACTCTTAGCAGTGCTCTACTTACGCACTAATCCCCAAGCTGTTAATTGGGAAAAACTCCCTTTGATTTCAACCCACATTTCAACATAAGGCCTTCTGGAATTGATGCACTTCTCTTTTTGATTGTGTATGATTATAGTATGTATGTAGGGTTTCAAGTAAACCTGCTTGAATAATACCACTGCTATCTTTTGCTATTTAGATGGACTGAAGACAGGTGGAATAGGAAATTGTTTAATTTTAAAGTTGAACAAGGAAGCACATGTTATAATTGCTAAGGCAGCAATTCAAAATCAGGCTGAATGTTGTGCTTGTGTGTGCCTTCAAGTCTTTTCTGATGCAAAAGCAAACTTATCATGGGGTTTTCTTGGCAAAATTTGTTCAGGGAGGCTTTGCCTTTGCCTTGGCCTTCCTCTGAGAGAATGTGACATGCCCAAGGTCACCCAGTGGCTTTCAACAACAATAATAATAATAATAATAATAATAATAATAATAATAATAATAGATTTATTTCTAGGCAGCCCAATCACGAAGAATCCGGGCGAGTTACAACAATAAAATACAACAAATTACAATAGAATTAAAACATCAAACCCTAGACCTACACCCCCCCCCCCATTCTCATGACTCAGTGGGGGAAGCAGGCTTACTGTTGAACATAAAGAAAACAAAAATAATGACTATGGAGTATCTACACAAATTCAACCAAGACAATGAAAAAACAGAAATAGTAAAAGAATTATCATACTTGGGATCAAACATTGATAGAAACGGGGACTGCAGCCAGGAAATCATAAGAAGATTAAGAATGAGGAAGGCAGCTATGAAAGAACAAGATCCTAAAATGTAAAGATATACAACTCAGCACAAAAATTAGAATCATACAAGTCATTGTATTCCCTATTACCATGTAAGAGCTGGACAGTTAAGAAAGAAGATAGGAAGAAAATCAATTTATTTGAGATGTGCTGGAGAAGAGTGCTGAAGATCCCGGGGACAGCTGAAAAGACAAACAAATGAATCCTAGATCAAGCCAGAAATCTTGCTTGAAGCCAAGATGACAAAACTTAGGCTGTAATACTTTGGACACATCATGAGAAGACACAACTCACTGGAAAAAACAATAATGCTGGGAAAGGTGGAGGGAAGTAGAAAGAGAGGAAGGCTGCATGCTAGATGGATGGACTCTATTAAGGAAGTCATGGATATGAATGTACAGGAACTAAGCAGAGTAGTGGAGCATAGGGAGTCTTGGAGATATGACTTGAGGGCATTTAACAACAACAAAACTCCAGAACTGTAGTCCAGTGCTCAAACTACTACATCATGTTGGCTGAGTAAATATTATTACTAAGTAAAAATTATCAGCACCTGACCTGTGTCCCAGAGCATGCAGAATATAGAGAGGATAGGGAATATTCATGTCCTCACCTTTAAAAAATCATGTCATTAATATTCTCCTCAATTATAATAAATAATAATAAAAACTTTATTTATACCCAGCTTCTCTATCAAGGACATTCAAAGTGGCTTAAATCCAGAAATGAAATGGGACCTATGTGTAGATGAGGGCCACCATAGACATTATTGTCAACATCACCTGAAAACCATGTACTAATGACTATTAAGTAAAAACAATGGGTATGTTTAATGGATCTTCTCCTCATAAGATGTTCATCGCAAAAAGGAAAGCATGTGTTACTTAGAGGTTTTTTCAGAAAAACAGAAAACATGCAATTGGAAATGCAGTTGGGTCTCATTTTTTGTTCTATGTATCAACTAAGAGAATTACATTTTTGTATCATGAAGTCACAAGTTTCTCCTACAAACACAAACACACACATTAGCAGGCAGTGATAGAGAGGATGTATGAGGAAGCAAAAACCTAATCTTATTTATTTATTCCTATTGTCCCAGTGGACATTTATTTTTTTGAATTATATCACTAATTCTCTCATAAATGGCATTCAAGGTCACTAACAACTAATGACTGAAAAATGTAATAAACAAATAACATTGCAATTCAAATAAAATAAAAATAGTCTAAAATGAGAGCTTGGAAAGATCCTTATTAAAACTGCTTAGCTGCAATTATAGTTCTACTGAGAACCAGCATGGTATAGTGGCCTGAGTGTTGGACTATGGAGAGTATCACATGGGGGACAGGACATCCTTGTCCCATCCTTCCCGCATGATTGCAGGAAGGACTTTCAGATGATTTTGTGTTTATCTGGCATTATCCAGCCTGGAAAGCATGAATGACAGCGATCGCGTGAAAGAGTTTCAGATGGCGTCATGCTGATCCTGTCATTGTTATATCATTGAAGTAGCATTGCCCAGCATTTTGCATTAATGGCAGTTCCCGTTAATGCAATGCTGCTTCAATGACAGGATAGTGACAGGATCAGCACTGATCTGAAAGAATTTTCATAGAATCATGGAGTTGGAAGAGACCACAAGGGCCATCTAGTCCAACCCCCTGCCATGCAGGAAATTTCAATCAAAGCATCCCCGACAGATGGCCATCCAGCCTCTGCTTGAAGACCTCCAAGGAAGGAGACTCCACTACACTCCGAGGGAGTGTGTTCCACTGTCGAACAGCCCTTACTGTCAGGAAGTTCCTCCTAATGTTGAGGTGGAATCTCTTTTCCTGCAGCTTGTATCCATTGCTCCGGGTCCCAGTCTCTGGAGCAGCAGAAAACAAGCTTGCTCCCTCCTCAGTATGACATCCCTTCAAATATTTAAACAGGGCTATCATATCACCTCTTAACCTTCTCTTCTCCAGGCTAAACATCCCCAGCTCCCTAAGTTGTTCCTCATAGGGCATGGTTTCCAGACCCTTTACCATTTTTGTCTCCCTCTTTTGGAAACGCTCCAGTTTTTCAACATCCTTTTTAAATTGTGATGCCCAGAAGTGGACACAATATTCCAGGTGGGGCCTGACCTGAGCAGAATAGAGTGGCACTATTACTTTCCTTGATCTAGACACTATACTTCTATTGATGCAGCCTAAAATTGCATTGGCCTTGTTAGTTGCCGCATTGCACTGTTGACTCATGTTCAACTTGTAGTCTACTTGGACTCCCAGATCCCTTTCACACGTAGTTTCATTCAGCCAAGTATCACCCATCCTATATCTGTGCATTTCATTTTTCCGCCCTAAGTGTTGAAATTCATTTTGTTAGCTTTGGCCCAGCTTTTTGAGTGATCGCTATCATGGACAGGATAAGGACAGGGGAGTGATCCCATCCCTATCCCATCTGTGCGTGATAATCTCTTATGACTCTGGAGACCAAGGTTCAAATCCACGAAAATGCACTCTTAATGTTGGGTAAATAATACTCTCTCAGTGTCAGAGGAAGGCAATGGCAAAACTCCTCTGAACAAATCTTTCCAACGAAATCTGTGCCATAAGTTCACCTTAGGGTCACCATAAATCAGAAATGCCTTAAAGGCACAGAACAACAGTTCTATTGCCTCCCAAGTTAGTTGTCATTATACTGTAGTTACATTATAAAGTTACATTTCAGTGACAATAGAGCCCATACAGACAGGCCAAAGTGATGCAAAGCAGCTTTATTTTGGCCTGTCTGTACAGGTCCAATAGTCACTTCTACTGTTCTCATTGTTCAAAAGTAACTATTAGTACTTGCTTAGTTACTTTTAAAAACTCCTGAAACCTGGAACCTTAGTGTGGCTTATGTTACAAAACACACTCCCCGGCTGTTCACCTTGTCATTGCCTCAACACTTGCAACAGAACTTAAGCTAGCAGCATGAAGCACAACAGATGCCAGCACTTGAACAGTGTGATATTCCTCCTTTGCCATTAATGAGGCCACATCCCCATAAGCTGAAAAACAAATAAAATGTCACAATTCCTGTATAAAAGGAGAGAAATTATTCTTTGTACATTAATAATTGCAATGTAATATAGTTGCATCTTAGTTGTTGGGAAACTGAATCAATTACAAGAAACTAATTATTTTAGCTAGTTACATCTGAGTTCTGTTTAAAAAAATACAAGTAAACCACATCAACAACAACAACAAAAAAACCAGCCCTCATTCATGTCTCTATGACCCAAACATACGATACTCATACCTTGCCTTCTACCTAGAAATTACACTCACAGTGATGGCACAGGCCAGGGAAATTGCATTGTTCCAGGACAGTGAAGAGGATCAATTTATTTGAAATGTGATGCTGGAAGTTCCCATAGACTGCAAATGCATCTGAGGAAGTCTAAAAAAACTCATGCTGCCAACTTTTTTCTTTCAGTTTGTCTCAAAGATGTTACAAGATCTTTCTACATACTTGTTATCATTAGAATATTATGATTCTCTTTCTCTATCTTTCTCGCTCAATCTGTCTCAGTCTGTGTCTATAGATATCAGAAGTGTTCCCAAGAACAATAATCCTGGATCTTCTGAAAGAAATAAGGAGTAAATGTATATTGATTGTGTTGATCTGTGGATGTGTGTCAGAATTTCTCTGCAAAATCTAGAGAGCCTAAACTGCTTTCAGTATATGGGTTTTGACCTTTATATGAGCATCCTTGCAGAAGACTCAGTATCATGCCTTGCAAGAGCTCAGTGTATTTCATCTTTATCAGCTGGAGCACAGGAGGATAATGCTGTTATTTAAAGGATTTCCCTCTAGTTATTTAGAGACATCTCTCTCCCTCCCCCTCACCCCATGTGTTAGGAAGCTATACCATTGCCTAAGTAGACAGTATATGTGTCTGAAAGAGATTGAGTGAATGGATCGGGGAACTCAAGTAGTTTCTCTTCCTTTGCTGAAGGCCAGGTGGTATGCAGTGAAAAGGTTACCTTGGGACATAGCCTGGATGATCAAACAGCTCAGGAAGATCAAGTCTTTCTCGCTCTGTCTCTTGACAACCATGAGGTGCCACAATGCAAGCCTGTCTAAATCTAGTTGCAAATGACAGTTTGCTTGGCATCAAAGGGAGGAGGAGGTAACAAAGACACTAGGTTTTGTTGTTGTTGTTGTTGTTGTTGAGAGTGGATAAATTATTTAAGCTAACGTTGATATGGAAGATGTCTAAGCAATCCCTGAGGGCATTTTGCACCTTGACAATGTTGGATGCATTTATATTCTAGCAGGAGTCATTATGCTTCATGCATATATGCCAATTGGCTATAATACCCCTTCTCAAATGTTTCTTATTATACATTTGGAATGCATTTAGTTGAAGCTAACAACCATGGATTATAAAGGATTTTTTTTTTTTTAAGTTTGAACTAAAAGCCTACTGTGTGCAAAAGGTGCTAGGTTCATTCCTTTCAGTTTTCCATTTAGATAAAAGTTACATATTAGGGACTGGACAGGTTTTGCCAGAGATCTTGAAGAACCTGCTGTCAGTCACTCAAAATAAAGCAAAGTAGAACAGAATAGGACAGACCAATGGTCCACTAGAGGGATTAATATTTTTATATGACAAATGTTGAATTTCACATAACCATTCAAAGTCACCAGCCAAAGTCTGAAAATAGTACAACAGTTGTTGTTTTCCATATTGTTGTTGTTGTTGTTGTTGTTGTGTGCCTTCAAATTGTTTCCGATTTATGGCAACCCTAAGTCGACCCTATCATGGCAAGATTTGTTCAGAGGAAATTTGCCATTACCATCCCCTGAGGCTGAGAGACTGTAACCTATCAAATGTAACCCAGTGGGTTTCATAGCCAAGTGGGGAATTGAGCCCTGTTCTGTGCTTCTTATTCCCTCTAGGCTCACCAAACCATCCCTTTTTCCTGATACCAGAAAGGATAAAATGCTTCTTCTGGAGACAATAAAGATGATTCAAGTTTTAAATGGGTTTTATGGGCGGGTTACAGACCGCCATTTAGTACGTAATGAATACGTACTAGGGTTAGGAAAGGGGCGGTGCTTCCGCACCCCCCTAACCCTAGTACGTATTCCATACGTACAACATGGCAGCGCCCCTTCCACATGGGGGCCGCCATGTTTACATATCGGATGCTGTGCGTCCGCACGTGTTGCGGTGTCTATGACGTTGCGAGTCCGCCCCGGCGCCTCGCGACGTCATAGAGGCACTGCTTAAAGAAGCTCCATTTTGGAGCTTCTTTTTTGCTCTGCAAGGGAGCCACGCGGTGTGGCTGCGGCGGCTCCCTTACGGAGCAAACGGCGGCGGCAGCAGACCGCCTCAAAGCGGCGGTCTATAACCCACCATAGTCTCTTTGCATTTACACCTTTAAAATATCAATTTTAAAAAATCAGAAGTGGAGTACTGACTGCTTCTCTTTTCTCTTCCTCTTCTTGTTCTATTTTTGACAGTCCATGCAGTTTCTGGAGTGCCTTGGCAGGTGGGGGGATCTCTCTTTTTTTATCATTCTCATTCTCCTTCCTCTCCCCTTCTTCCTCTTTTCTTTATTTATACAACTTTTCTTCATAACTGGGACTCATGGTGGCTTGTAAGTTAAAACTAATAAAACATAGGTGCATTACAGAAAGCGACGGTCTGCTGGCGCTGCCGGTTGCCGCATCCAGGAACTGCAGCAGCCAAACCACGTGGTTCCCAGACGCGGCAAAAAGAAGCCCAAAAATGGTGCTTCTTTTTGCGCCCTGGAAGTGGCGCCGCAAGGTGCTAGTTGCGCACTCGCGGCGTCACTTCTGGGATGCAACGTGCGGACGCTATGCGTCCACTACGTCAAGATGGCGGCGCCCGTGTGGAAGGGTGCCACCATTTTGTATGTACCCAATACATACCAGGGTTAGAGGCGTCAGGAAGTGATGCCCCTTCCTAACCCTAGTATGTCCTGGGGACGTACTATAGGTGCGTCTGTAATGCACCATAGTTAATTTTTTTTAAAAAAAATAAACATTAAAAAGAATTAACAGCACTAAAACAATTTTGAACATACAATTTAAATGTTAAAAAACATGTTTAAAACAGTACAGTACAATTACAACAATAAACCATGCTGTTAAAAACCTTTTCTTTATCAACGTCCAGTTTCCAAAAACCTGCCAGAATATATAAAAAAGCTTTGCCTGTCGATAGATGAACAGCAAGTGGCTATGATTCTGGCTGCCTTACAAAGGGAGTTCCAGAGCCTAGGGGCAGCCCCTGAGAAGATGGTATTGTACATCCTTACTAATTCTGCCCATGAAGGTGATAGGACTGAAAGAAGGTCCTCTCTTCATATCTCAGGGCCCAGGCAGGCTTATATTGGGAGATAATCTGGACCTAAACTGTGCAGAATTTTATAAATCTTAACCCCCCCCTTTGGATTAAGCCTAGAAAATTGTCCCCCCCCCCAGTTGCCTCCCTCTAGTTTAGAATATAAGACCATGATTTGGTAAGCCTAGGTTTAAATCTCCATTCAGCTCATATCCACCAACTCTCTTTATTTGACAGGGAAAATCCCGATCAATCCTGCGTTTTCCTATTTTTTTTCAGCTGCTTTTAAAATGTTCCAGTTTCTCTCTTTTCCTTAGGTTACTTTAATTGGTGCAAAATGTGTTCAAAGTAAATAATAATAATAATTTATATTCAGTTAACTTGGCAGGGGGTAGAGGAGAAGAAGGGGCAGAATCTTTTCCTCCCCAGTAGGTTCAGGCAAAAGCAAACTGCTGCAGCTTTTCCTAGCTTGTGTCTTCTCCTCAATAATAACTTTTGCCATTGTGACCACAGTATAATATTGCTTGTCCATGCATGTCCTGGTTTTCACTTGTGAAATGTTAGAGGGTATGAGGAGGCTTCTATGGGGAAATAGCCTGGACCTAAGCTGTACAGACCATTATAGGTCATAACCAATAGCATGTACATTTCTTGTACCAGAACTAACCGGAGCTGACTTAGCTTAGCTTCCAATATCAGGTTCCAATATCAGGATATTTAGGGCTTGAAAAGAGATTAACTGGTTGGAATAGCTAACATCATTTGCTGACCACATGGTCTTTCTGCCACCTTGTGGAGAAACATCACTTTTAAAATGAACAGGAAAAGCAGACAAAATTGCCTGGATTTCAGTTGGTCCAGTGCCATGTTATCTTGCTGCAGATATATCTATTGAAATTATTTTCTTGCAGTCTTCTAGATACAGAGCAGGGAAATTCTGTCTGTTTTGGTTTCTTCTCTATTCATATATTTTAAAGCTTATTTTTTGTCTACATTTTTTTCTCTCAAAACAACACTGAAACAAAATTCTCCTCCATTTTGATCAAATTCAAAAAGTGCAGCTAATATCAGCATGGGGAGGCATGTTGTACCTGCATGCGACAGAGGTGTTAAAGAGGAAGAGCCTACCAGAAAAAGAAAAAGATACGGTGTCATAAATTCTACTCCAATGTGGTTAAAACACATGGAGTCCAAGCCCAAGTTTTTCAGAATTAAACACCCAAAGCCCTTTGCCAGGAGGGACAAGCAAGACTATAGCTTCATCCACACTGCAGAAATAACCCAGTTTGACACCACTTTCATTGCCATGGCTCAGTGCTATGGAATTCAGGGAACTGTAGTTTGTTGTGGCACAACAGCTTTCTGAAAGAGAAGGTTAAATGTCTTGTAAAACCATTCTCAGAATCCCATAGCACTGAGCCATGGCAGTTAAAGTTGTGCCAAATATTTCTGCTGTATGGACGCAGCCTATTTCAGTTTTCCCTCACATCAGAGTTTTAAATCTCTTTTCCCCCCCAACCTGACTATAAAGAAAATTGAAAATCCTATAAATTCTTATCAAAGGAGAACTGGATGAAATGAAAATTTTGCCTATCTCAAGCTCTAGATCCACATGAGAATCAAGGTTTAGGCAGTTATTGATCAAAAGAGAAAGAACAGTTTTTAAAACATAGCTATTTCCCCTTCTTTTGGATGACAAAGGACAAGTTTTGTCATACGGGTGAAAAAAGACCTGCTCAGTCAGATCAAAGGTCTGTCTAGTCCATGATTGATTTTAGCTATATTCTGTTTTAGTCTGTGTTGTAAGCTACCTTGGGGAAAAGGTGGGATATTTGAAAAAATCCCCCATCTGTCAGATATCTATGGGAACTTGCTTTGCTGCAGATTTTTCTCTTTTTTGTACCTGTTTTGTTGCTGATTCTCAGGATAAAAACAAATGCAATTTAAGGCAAGATATCTATACTTGGCGTTAGTGCAACAACACTTGTCCATCTGATAAAAGAACAGCAGCTACAACTGGAGGATTCCTCCACTCCTTGCATCTTGTCCACAAGAAATTTTAGGTGTGCAGGGCTGTAAAGTGATTGAAAATATTCCTTTGCCTAGGCAGACGTTTGTTCACATAATGCTGGATTTAGTCTTGGGCTTCTAATGATTATAGAAGCACAGAGTATATAATTTACTGCAGGGATTGGGATCTTTTGGGTTTAAAGCCTGAATGCCAATATGGCAAAAGACTCAAGAGCCACATTCAGAGAGTGGGTGAGGTCAAGAGGACAGGCCCAGGACATTGGCAAACGATACTTTATGGTTGGGGAAGTCATGATAGGGAAGGTCACCTTTAGGGCAAGGTGATCTGTCCAACTTTTTTCTTCTTTCTTATGCTGTGTATGCACTGCAAAAATTATGCTTTAACTGCCATGGCTCAACGCTATGAAATGGTGGGATTTGTAGTTTTGTGAGATGTTTAGTCTTCTCTGTTGGACTGCTCTGGTGCCACAAGAAACTGCAAATCCCAAGATGCCGTAGCATTGAACCATGGCAATTAAAGCAGTGTCAAACTACAGTATTTCTGCAGTGCAAATTCAGCCTCAGTCAAATTACAGTAGAGACATAATTTCTCCCATCTCATTCAGGTGAATCTCAGTCATTCTTTTGTACCTTCCTTGCCTATCAGCAAAGTGATGCAAGATCTTGAGACTGTGCAAGATTATGAAATATGCAAGCTTGATGAGGATGAGCAAAGCTTTCCCCACCTGCAAACCACAAAAAAGGCACTAGGCTTCAAAGTTAGTATCATCTTGGAGGCATCTGCTTGCTGGTCCTGTCCCTGAGTGGAAGAAACATCTTGTTTTGTGGTTTTGGAGGTCTCTTGCTGCAACATTGTTGCAATCCTTGTCTAGGCATTACTTAACTCGGTTTAACTTGAAATCACCATAGCTGGAACTCGAGATTCTAGACTGAGCTCTGATCTTCTATGACCTTGTCTGCATGGGCCAAAAAATCCCATGCGTACCCCAGCTCTGGTGGTGTCTGTTTCCATAATGAATGACAACGTCTGGTGAAATACCACAGATTTGCCTGTGTAGTGGCCAATCTAGGACAGGTTCCAAGGCATAATGCTCTGGACAGACCCTAGATTGACCAGTCAGTGTAGAGAAGGCCTACACTATAGAAAAGATGCAGTTTGACATCACTTAATTGCCATGGCTCCATCCTACAGAATCTGGGGATTTGCAGTTTTGTGAGGCACCATTCTTTGGCAAAGGAGGCGGAAGGCATAAAGCTACAAATCCCAGGATTCCATAGGATGGGGCTACCGCACGTAAAGTGGTGTCAAACTGCATTATTTCTACAGTGCAAATGCACCCTTGGTGTATCTCACTCGGCTTCCATCATCCCACCCCAGCCCTAGAATCCAGGATTTAGCCAGATATTCCCTTCTTAAAGTCTTGGCTCTGTCACAGAGAACTTGGATTAGTTTCTTTCTCTTCTCTGCTCCACTTATACCAGAGATGTACAACTTCCAGAGACTAGAGGGCTGCATTGGGCCATCAGCAGCCCTTGGCGGTCATTCAACCCTTTGCCTTTCCATGAAGGGAGGGAGGTATCATTTTTCCACAAAGTGCTTGGGGAAAGTTTTGCCATGTTTTCGGCTTGCCCAGGATTATATTAGATTCTGCTTGTTTTGACAGAATGTGACCAGAAGTTCAGCCTACAGGTCATTTCTTGGAAAAAGGCTTCCCCTTGATCTAAAATAGCTGAGGAAGGGGGGAGCATAAGGAGCTTGCCCCATAGGAGACATTGCCAGTATTTGGGGGCAATTCCTTCCACCCCCAGAAATTATGTTAGAATTTCATAATGCCAAAAATATAATAATTGTAACGGTAACACACTTTCAATCTTTTACCTAGAGCAGCGGTTCTCAACCTGTGGCGACCCCTTTGGGGGTTGAATGATCCTTTCACAGGGGTCTCCAAAGACCATCAGAAAACACATATTTCCAATGGTCTTAGGAACCGAGACTCTGGTTGGGGGTCACCACAACATGAGGGACTGTATTAAAGGGCCACAGCATTAGGCGGGTTGAAAACCACTGACCTAGAGGATAGTATAGTAAGACTTAAGTCTTATCTGCATTGCAGAAATAATGCAATTTGTTACTGCTTTAACTTCCATGGCTCCATCCTATGGAATCCTGGGATTTATAGTTTGTTGTGGCACCAGAGCTCTCCGAAAGAGAAGGCTAAATATCTCACAAAACTACAGATCCCAGAATTCCATAGCCTTGAGCCATGGCAGTTAAAGTGGTATCGAATTGTATTATTTCTGCAGTATAGATTAGACCACAGGAAAAGTAACCTCTGTCAGCCCCAGAAATGTCATCTTCAAAATTTTTAGCTCCCCAGCTCCTTCCTGAGAAAGTTTAATGACACTCAGAAAATGTAATCTTTCTCAGCCCCAAATCATTCCCCCCCAAGGGATTACTCTCTCTGTGTTGGCAAATTCCTTCACCTTCTCTCCCCCCTTTTTCTAAAGTGTGTGTTTATCTTTCTCTGTGTATGTGTGTGTGTGAGGGGGGGGAGGGGGTGTTAGGAAAGAGCTTTGACCACCTTTCCCACCTCAGTTGTCAGTCAATTTCCTTTCTCATTTCCTCTCTTAGTTGAATCTCAGATGGCTTGGGTCTGGGCCCTATCTCATCTTGCAATCTTAATCCAGCCACCTTGCATTTTATGTGGTTATTTCTTCATAGCAAACATTTCCTCATTTTGAGGAAATTTTTATTAGCTAGTTTTTCCTCTCTGTTTTCCATTTATTGTTTGCCATTATGAATCTCCGCCACAACCATTGCTGTTTCCCAACACAGGTATTATGTATATTATGCTTCATGTGTGATCAGTAAAATTCCCCTTTAGGTAGCTCTGTATATATGTGGGTTCTTGTGTCCAATCAGCATAAAATGTTCTGCTGCCAAAATTAAAATATTACTTCAGGTGTGCACACCCAGAACACACAAATGTTTATATCTGTGCTTTGATATCACACCTGATAACATACCTGGCAGCCAGACATCTGGTACTGAGGCTCTCTTTGCTTAGCAAGGCTGGTCTTTGGATGACAAGTATGCAATCTATGCAATTGGGGCCAACTTAGCAGAACTTGCCAAATCACGCACTTTGCTAGCATAACCTTTGAGACCCTGGGGCCACTTGCATGCCACAATGAGGGTGGGGTGTGTGTGTCTTTATGGGAGAATAAAGAAATAATCATTAGGTTATACACATATCTTTCATTCACCATCAATTTCTTATATAAAAAGTTATCTCGTGGCACTCTAAAGACCAATTTCTTTCAGTTGTTCATGGATTATAGCCCATTTTCTCAATGTATAATTTTTTAGCCAAGGAAGAATGCTTGCCTAATAATGAAACCTTGCCTGGAAGTAACTCTACTAAAGACTGTTGGATTTACTTCTGTGAAATGTGATAGCATGTACTCTCATGACTGCCTAGAACTCTCCCTTTTCAAGCCACCTTATGTACTATAAATGTTACTTCTTGTTGCTCTTATGTGCCTTCCAGTCAATTTACAAGGACTTCATTGTAGGGTTTTCTTGGCCAAATTTCTTCTGATAAGATTTGCCTTCCTCTGAGAGTGTATTTTGCCAATGTCATCCAGCAGGCATCTGTGACCAGATGAGAATTTGAATCCTGGTCTCCTCAAGCCTTAGCCTAGCACTGATAATCTAACACTTAGTAATAAGTATTTCATTATTATTCATTGGTAATAATGAAGAATTTATTCATTTATAATGAAAAGGAATCATGAACCATAAGAAATAAGACAAAAAGGCCAGAGACCTGTAGCCCTGATCAAAACAAACGAGAAATTTTATATTGCAGTATACACATAACTACTAGAATGGCATCTCTGTGTCAAATTCTCTCTCTCTTCCCAAGAAGATGTAGTATTCACTACTACTAATGAGATGCCATCATGTAATGTTTTCCTCATTTGCCACCAGCAATAATAAATGAATGAAAGGAGAGGAAATGCACTGGGTGGATGGTGTCATAACACAGGGGCATCATTAGGAGGCTGCGGACTGCACCAGGTGACATCCTAAGGATGGGGTGGGGTTATACCACTGATCTCCAAACATCTCCTTTTTGGCTGAAAAAGAGCTGTGGTGTTTGCTAAAATGTTGAAAAGATTATGTAAGTGGGTCAAGACTCAGTAGATGGAGAAAAGAGATGGCTCAGGTATTAAATGAATTAAATTTAAAATTTAGATTTTTAAAAATTCTTTTAAAAAGTTCTTTAAAGACATCACATTTTACCAAATTTTCACTTTAACCACATGAAACTATGTACATTTAAATACATTTAGGCTATGTGTATGATATTGTTATTTAAAGGTATATTTTTATTTTTGCTAGTTGTTTATTTCACAACTCTTACCATTACATTCAGTGGTATATGGGAATTACGATTTATGAGTAACTTTTGTAGAAAAAACATCACTAAGGATCCTATATGGGAAGAGCTCAGTGAAGGTAGTTGTGACACTATGAGTTACCACACTTGGTGACGCCAACCATAGTGACACTACTGGAGCTGTCTGACACTGGTCTGAACTGCCAAAAGACAGAAGGAAGCCCTATTCAGCTGTGAGGGTTAAAATGCCTGTACAAAAATTACACTACCACTATCCTCATATTCATTGGTTCCATCTGCCTTGCTGTTTCTAACACTTAACACTTTGCAGATAAAACTGAAGTGTTGCAAGAACCAAAAAGAAAAAAAAATTACTGGCAGATATTTCTTAGGGGAGCTAAAGAGAAGAGTCACTTTGTTTGTAAGATCTTTAAACTCCTCTGCTTTTAATGGTTATTTTTGCTGTGATGGAGAGAATATTCAAGTATTCTGCTCAGCTTAACAAATTTTCATTTTCAAGCAACAGAAAGGGCTCAATTCCATCTCATTTTAAAGTGTTTACAGAAAACATTACAATGCTTTCAAATCAAGATGGATGATGCATTAAGGTCATCACACATTCTGTGTCTGCCTGGTTCACTTTTAGAAACATCTTTTATAGGATCTGCCCAAGCCACAAAGTCAAGCGAAGTTATCTCAATGGCTTTGTACCATAGAAGTTTAGTTGGCCTTCTCCAGTGTGGCACCTAAAGTTGAGGATATTACCTCTTCTGCTTCATAAACTGTCAAAACATATTTGTTCCATGATGCTTTTCATATTTTAGGTTCACTTTTGCTATCTGTTTGGATTAGCTCTATCTTCTACAGGGAAGATAGAGCTAATCTTGTTATATCTTGCCTGTTGGCTTGGAGTCTTTATAATTTTGTTTGAAGGAAGAATTATTATTTACTTGCTGGGTTTTTATAACTATGTTTATAGTCCTACACATTATGCACATTTTGTTTTATGATGCATGCTTGGAGGAAAGGTGCTTTAAGCATTTTAAAATGAAATCATATTGTAGTGTTAAAAACGCTAATTATGCATAAAGCACAGCAACAGCTAGGCACTTTACAGGAACAGTGTATTTCTTTTTATTCCTTTTCTTTTGTGAATAGGCATATAACAGGTTTACATTAGTAACTTTTGTACAAAAATGATGTGGACTGAAAGATCTTCCTTGCATAGTTTATTAAACAATTAAAAAAGCTGCAGACATACTATACCTGGGAGATAAATGGAATGATGGGACTGATCAGATCTTTGTCTCTGGGGTCCGAAAGACAGTTCCAACCTGACTACCCCTTGCTACTCCTAGGATTTTATGACACACAGCTTTTAAACTACTTTTAAAGTCTGAAAATACAGCCTTTGGCTTACCACACAATGCCATCTCCATATTGTTGTAACCAAATGTGGTTAAAGAGAATCTTGTCATTGATGGGACAATCCATTATTACCCCAAATGCCGGGTTCAAATGGGGGATTTAATTAATAATAATGTTTGGTTCATGGTTAGTGATCTATGTGAACAATGATTCTAAAGGTAAATAATGGGATATCAAATCTGCCCCAAATTAGATTAAAAGATCACAATGTCCTAAAAGGTAGGGAGACATGGAGTCTCCATTAACTGTTTTATATTGGGAGGGAATTATTAGTTAAATAGGAGGCTTGCAATAGGTGGGTAACTTAAGGAAATCTTTTCACTCATGTATATCACTACTAACCAGAGAGACTCTGGTTTTAATGCATAAAAGAGTTTTATTTAGAATTATGAAAAGGTGCACACAAATGCAGGAAACTTTAAGAACCATACAAAGCTAACAGAACTAAATGTGTGGAAGGTTGGATAGTGACAAACTGGGAGTTAGAAGGGGTGATAATTACCAGACCTGATGAGAGGGTTCCACGGAGTGACTCATCATAGCACCAAGCATAACAATTAAAGGTGTTGCAGTGTAACTAGCATGAAAGGCCATGGTGAAGTAATGAATAAAATACTAAAAGTCAGGGAAAATATTATGAATAATCTCAACAAATATTAAATATTAATGCCTAGTTTGATTTAAATCTTCTCTAGTCTAGGAGACTTAGGAGTGGCCTGCACCTCCTTCTTGTACCCTGTAAAAGGCACAATAGCAGTGTTGCTACGGCTTAGCGGCACTCCTTTGGCACTGCATCATATGTACTGTATGCAGCACCAGAGGAGCACTGTGATGCTGCATGCTGTGCGGTGTAGCACACAGCATCATGCCACTCTGAGGTTGAGTCAGGGTGCACATTGTGGATTGGCTATGCCCTGACCCCACCCCCAAGTCAACCCAAACAGCTAGTCTGCACAGTCCCTTAAGCGTTTTAAATTAAATAAGCATTTCAAATTAAATATTAAATTAAATTAAATTAAATATGAAAAGAAATTCAAATTTATCACTCAGGATTGTTAGATAGCTGCAGCAAAATGTGTTTAAAAGTATCTAAAAATTCTTCAGAGACAAGCTTTCACGCTGTACAAAAATATGCAAAAATAAAAAAATTGAACAGAATTTCCCCCTATAAATGGAAACATATTTCATTCTTTAGGAAAATTTAAGTAGACTATAAAAAATGACTAAAAACGTTCAGAAAACAAGCAGACTCTCTCTTCAGGCTGAAGTAGATGCCCAGAAGGAGAAGCCACTGGTCCCAGTCTTTCTGGGACTGCAGTCACCCCATGGCCCGCTTCCAAAGGAAGCCAAAAGAGTGGATTAAATCCACTCCTATAAGGTCCATCTCTTGCCACCTTAGCACAGCCTCGAAGCAGCTTCCAGCTGCTTTGGGAGTGGGAGTGATCTAAATGTCATGCCCTCAAAGCGGCCAGAAGCTGCTTTATTTGGCCCATGTGTTTTAGACCTTCATCTTAAAAGAGAGGTCTCAGATCTATAATTAAAAAGCTTAAAACATAAAAAATTATTAATAAACAGAAATGTCGTCAATATCCCACAGTTGTGCCAGCTATCTTTCACTTCAAGCATAGATATACAACATCCCCAAACCCTTACACATCTTGAACAGGCATTCCTTCATCATTATTAAAATTGCCCTTGTATTGATTGACTACTATTCCAAAGCTTGCAAGACTTTGATGTCTCTTATTTAACTATGAAGTGTCCAGCTTCACTATCAAAACTCAACAGACATAAATCCTCCTGACTGTTCAACTTTGTTGTCATAAATCTGCCATCTAACTTTTAATTAAAACAAAGACCTTAATTAAAATAAAGACCTTGAATTCTTAAGCTTTAGGAGTGATGTAAAACAAAGTGCAACCAATGTATCAAAGACATACATACTTAAACTGATGTAAAAATAAAAAGTAAAATCAGTTTGACATAGAATGCATAGCCATAGCATTGCTGCATAAAATAATAAAAATAATTACATATAC
The DNA here is from genome assembly GCF_019175285.1 of Sceloporus undulatus. Lineage (NCBI taxonomy): Eukaryota > Metazoa > Chordata > Lepidosauria > Squamata > Phrynosomatidae > Sceloporus > Sceloporus undulatus. The sequence goes on from NC_056522.1 coordinate 332,614,899, forward strand.
ATTTATTTAATGCAAAACATTTAAAAAACAATTTATTCATAGTCAGAGCAATAAGGAAGAAGCTCTCAGTTTTGAAGTTCTTTTTACTTTGGGGAAACTTTTCTGTGCAGGTGTTGTCTTTATTTTCCTATGTCCTCCATTAGCCCATCTGCAAAGGAGTAGCCAGTACTTCAATGGATGTCTTCAAATCTTGTGCCCCCTGTGTTCAGCAGAATTGAAAAGAGTTTGCATCACCAAAGTTTTCCTGAGCCAAAATCTTTGTACACTGGAGATGATCAGTCTATATGTCTCAATCAGCTTTTCCTTGCTTTTTATGCTCCAAAATGTGCAATAAGTACAACTGCTTTCATGTTCTTCTGATAGGCTGCCTGTAGGCAACTGAGGCCTGGAACAGACCGCCGCTTTGCGGTGGCCTGGGGCCAAAATTGGGGTTCAAGAGAACGGAACAACTGAATGCTCCTGGACCCTACCACGTGGTGGTGGCATCATCATCGCGGCCTCCCATCCACATTGGGGCTGCCATGATGACACAAGTGTGGTGCAGTGTTTGTACGTCACATCACTGTTGTTGTGTCATTGACATGCCACAGTGCTCCAATGGCTCACACATGGCATCTGCTGCAGGAACAAAAAAGAACCTGCTTTTAGCGGGCTCTTTTTGGTCCAGAGGGATGCTGCACAGTTTGGCTGCTGTGGTGTCCTTCAGCAGCAAAAACGGCTGATATGCCAACTATGACCCTACCTGGCACCAGGTGACCTAGAAACAGTAGTACACACTCTGGTAACCTCTCGATTGGACTTCTGTAACACGCTCTACATGGGGCTACCCTTGTACCTAACTCGGAAACTTCAGTTAATCCAAAACATGGCAGCCAGGATGGTTGCCGAAAATCAAGAGGCAACCATGTAACTCCAGTTCTGAAATCTGTACACTAGCTGCCATTAGTTTCCAGGCCCAGTACAAGGTGCTGGTAATCACCTTTAAAGCCCTACATGGCTTAGGTCCAGCTTACTTAAAGGAACATCTCCTCCCATACATTCCACCCCACAAACTCATGTCCTCTGGGACAAATTTACTACAGACAAAGAAGACCAGACTTGCTGTGGTTACAGAGAGGACCTTCTCATCAGCCAATCCTAAACTTTGGAATCACCTACCGGAGGAGATCTGTCACATAACATCTCTTGAGGCCTTTAAAAAACCCATCAAAACGGATCTCTTCCGGTGGACATTCCCAGATTAATACATGGGCCCTTTCCACTGTCCCACAACTATGCCTTCTTTGACTCTCCCTTAAACTGCCTCATTGCAAGGGTGATTAAATTTTATTGTAATTTTTATTGTGATTTTAATAACTGATTTTTATGCTGTTGTATAGGGGTTGTGTTATTATTTTACTATGTTTTATTTTAATAATAATAATAATAATAATAATAATAATAATATAGTTTATTTGTATTTTCCTGCCTCTCCCAGATGAATCGAGGTGAGATTACAATCAGTTAAAAACACATACATCAGTATAAAATACATTTGAAATACATCAAATCTAAAAACTAAATCCTGGTTGAGTGGTGATGCAATTATTTGTTGAATGGTATAAAGGTAATATTACAAAAGGTCAGGTGGATAAGCTTGCCGGAAAAGATCCGTCTTAAGTGCCCTCTTGAATGACTCCAAAGAGGCAATAAGACAGATCTCTTCCGGGAGATCGTTCCATAGTTTCAGGGTGGCTGCTGTAAAAGCTCTCTAAGAAGTTGATGTGAGCTTAGTTGGGATGTGTTCTAACACATTCTTCCCCAGTTATTCTGAGAGTGCGGGGCAGATTGTGTAGGGACAGGTGTAACTGGGGCCCAAGCCATGTAGGGCTTTAAAAGTGATAACCAACACCTTGTATTGTGCCTGGAAGCTGATTGGCAACCAGTGAAGAGATTTTAGGACAGGTGTTATATGGTCAAACCTAGATGAACCAGTGACCAATCTGGCTGCTGCATTTTGAACCAATTGAAGCTTCCGAACTTGGTACAAGGGTAGCCCCATGTAGAGCATGTTACAGAAATCAAGACGAGAGATTACCAGTGCAAGTACCACTGCTTCCAGGTCCTTTTTGTCCAGGTAAGGACGCAGTTGGCGTATCAACCAAGGTTAGTACCAAGCACTCCTGGCTGTCGCATCTACCTGAGATGATAATTGAAGTGATGAGTCCAGTTCCCCAACTGCGAACTTCATCGTTTAGGGGAAGTGTGACCCCGTCCAGGACTGGTTGACAAATCTCCGTCCCCAGACTAGGGGTACCTATCGTGAGTACCTCCGTTTTCTCTGGATTCAACGTGAGTTTGTTATCCCTCATCCAGCCCATTACCGACTCAAGGCAGGCATCTAGAGGAGAGCTGCCGTTTTTAGTCTCTGCAACAGTCAGAGACATAGAGAATTTTGATTTTAACCCGCCCCGATCCTCTGGGGAGAGTTATTATTATTATTATTATTATTATTATTATTATTATTATTTAAACAGGGCTATCATATCACTTCTTAACCTTCTCTTCTCCAGGCTAAACATCCTCAGCTCCTTAAGTCGTTATTCATAGGGCATGGTTTCCAGACCCTTCACCATTTTAGTTGCTGTCCTTTGGACATGCTCCAGTTATTAAGCTATAGGATTCCTTCTTATCCCCCATGCTGTTTGATATTTATATGAAATCACTGGATGAGCTAATTAGGAGTTTTAAGATTGGGTGCCATCACTATGATGATTTCACTCAGCTTTATTTCTCCTTGGAACTGGAATCATCTATTGGAACAGTTCCTAGATGTTGTAATGGGCTGGATGAGCACCAATAAACTGAAATTAAATTCCAGTTATACAGAGAATCTGCAGATTGTTGGTTCTGGTTCCTAGAACTGGTTGAACAGTTGTGTAGCTTTGGAGCACTCCAGACCCATTCCTGTCACTGGACGTTCAAGTAGACTCTGTGGCTTGGATTGCCTGGGGCTAGCTTTAGTTGGTCTGCCAGCCATGGCCTTTCCTTGTCCTAATTTATGCACTAGTGACTGCCCAACTGGACAACTGCACTGTACTTTAAGTGATGCTGTCACTGAGAATTACTTGAAAATGTTAGCTAGTGAAAAACATAGCAGCTAGATTGCTGACCAAAACATTTTATAGAAGCCATACAATACCAATTTTAAAAGCTGCCAATACATTTTTAGGCTAAATTCAAGGTTTTGCTAATTCCATTTAAAGGAAAAATGGCTTAGGACCTTACAACATGAAGGAGTGCCCCTACCCATACATGCCTTCCTGAGGATTGAAATCTGTTGGAAATGCCCTTCTCTATGTCCCACCAATGGGCTCAATACATGCTATGAGGTAATAGATTCTGGGTCTGCTTCTCTTCTGTGGCACCATAATTGTGGAATGCTCTTGGAGGACCAATTCCTGCTGACAATAATTTCATTCCAGCACAAAGTCAACATCTATTTATTTGTTTTTTAATTTAAGCTTCTGGCGACAAATTGATTTCATCCAAATCCATATATTTGCATACTTTTAAATTATTTTAACTTTTAGAAAATGTGTTATTTTATGTTTCTGGAATATTTAAATTCTTTGGGCTGTTTTAAATGTAAAAGTGTTGAAATTTGATTTTATTGGAAGCTACCCAGACTTCTCATGATGTAGGTCAGGATAAAAATATTTTGATGGTGCTGCTGCTGGTGCTGCTGCTGTTGTTGTTTTTAATTTAAAATGCTCACAGGGCTCTAAATTTCATTGGAGCATCAACTATGAGGAATAGTATGTTTAACTCTTCTCACTTCTGTTTCTATCATCTGGATCTTCCCACCCTGCTAGTTGGTATTAGGCTCTCTGATGGAAAAAAAATAAAGATTTCTTTAATAACACATTCTCCAATTTAGATTAGACAAACACAAGCCCATAATGCTTGTCATGTATTTTCTTAAGTGCATACTCCTAACCAGCCTCATCAACAAAAATTAAGTATAAATTAAATGTGGAATCGAAGGCTTTCATGCTTGACTTCCATAGTTTTTTGTGGGGTTTTCAGGCTATGTGGCCATGTTCTAGAAGAGTTTCTTCCTGAAGTTTCACCAGCATCTGTGGCTGGCATCTTCAGAGAATGCTTGCCTGGCCACTCCTTCCAGGCCATCTGCTTCAGCCCCCAAGTCACCCTATCCTCAACCGCCCTGCTCAGCTCCCACAGATTCATGGCCATGGTTTCTTTTATTGAGTTTATCCATCTGGAATGCAGTCTTCCTCTTTTCCTATTGTCATCCATTCTGCCAAGCATTATAGTCTTTTTAGTGAGTCCTTTCTTTTCATGATATGGCCAAAATACATAAGCCCCAGTTTAGTCATCTTTGCTTCCAGGGAAAGTTCGGGCCCTAGGACCCATTAATTGGTCTTTTTAGCAGTCCTGGGTATTCTCAGGACTCTTCTCCAGGACCACATCTCAAATGAGTTGATTTTCTTCACTGTCCTGCTCTCACAACCATACAGAGATATGGGAAATATGATGGCATGGAAAATCCTAAGGTTAGTATTTTATGGTATAGCTTTACATGTATATCTTGACATGATATATCATAGCTGTCCTTCCTACTTTGAGTTTAATCCAGGGATGGGAATGGTGAAGCCGTTCAGAAATGGGTAGACTGAAACTCCCAGCAACCCTAGCCAGCTTAACCAAATGGTGAGGAATGCTGGGAAAGGCTGATCAACATTGGAGGGCCACACGATTCCCACCCTTGTTTTAAACTAGAGTTCCTTATTTTGAAAACAACAAGGAATTCTAGTTCTAAACTTCTGTGTTCTGTTTAATTGAAACTCCAGTTTGCCAGAAAGGGCCCTAGATAATCCTCTGGCATCCCAGCTTCTTTTAACTGTACTTTTAAAAACCTCCCAGTAAAAACCTGTAAAGAATGTTGAAATGTTGAGCAGGTTTGATAAATAGCAATAGCAAGTACATTTCTATAATGCTCAGTGCACTTAAGCACTCCCTAAGTGGTTTACAAAGTGTAAGATAATTGCCCCCAACAATCTGGGTACTCATTTTAGCAACCTTGGAAGGATGCAAGCCTGAGTCAAGCTTGAGCCCCTTAAGGTTTGTGAGTGAGTGGCTGCAGTCAGGGACGTAGCCAGGATTTTGGGAAGGGGGGGTCAAGACTAAGTGCCACCATTTTGAGAGGCTAAGAGCCCCCCCCAAGACACAAAAAGAGGGTTGAGCGTTTACCCTCGACGCACACCACTTTAACTTGTGTTATGGCTTCATGCTATGGAATCTTGGATCTGTAGTTTTGAGGACCTGTTGAGTCATCGTCAGGTGCCACAACAAACTACAAATCCCAGCATTTCACAACATGTAGCCAAGGGCAGTTAAAGTGGCATCAACCTGGATTATTTTTTCAGTGCAGATGCAAACTGAGTCTTCCTCTGAAGGTGTTTACATCAGATAAATTCAGCTCGATAAAGCAAAGTGCAGCTGCTCAAGCAATGAGCGGCAGCCACTCTGTTCATGCTCAGAGACACTCTGCTCATGCTTTGAGACACTGTATTCCAACTTCTGAGCTGAGCTAAGAACCCAGGCTGCATCCACACAACATTTCATTCCCACTTCCAAGAGGGATTTTTAATTCCAAGACACACACACACACACACACACACACACTTTTTAATTCCAAGAATCATCTATCTATCTATCTATCTATCTATCTATCTATCTATCTATCTATCTATCATAATTTTAAATTTCAAGACATTATACCTTCCTTTCTTTTTATGAAAAACAAACCCCTTTAAGAGTATCCTATTTTGGGAGAAAGGCAGGATATAAAATCAATCAATAAAAAATTATAGTGCAATAGTCCATCTTCCTCCCTTTCTTTTCCTTCTTTTCTTCAGTTCTCCCTCCCTCCCTCCCTATCATTCTTCCTTCCTTTTTTCCCTTCCTTCCCTTCTTCTTCCTACTCTCCTTCTCCATCAAGAGACTTTTATTCCGGCAAAAGCACAAGGGAGGAGGGGGGAGGAGGAGGAGGAGGAGTGGAAGCCGGACTCTGATGGAAACGAAAGGGAAAGAAATCACAGGGACCCACTCCCCCCTCCCCCCTCTCTCTCCTCCCCCTCTCTCTGAGCTTGCAACTTTTGTTTTGTCTTTCCCCTTTTCCCTCTCCGAGTTCTCTGTGGTTTTAATGGAGAGGAGGAGGGGGGAGGAAGGAGCTTGAATGCCCCCAGGGCCTGAAGGGGGGGATCCAGATCCCCAACCCCCCTTCTCTACGTCCCTGCTGCAGTACAGGCATTTAACCACTGCACCACCAGGGCTTCTGTCAATTAACAATTTAATCCATTAATAAGAAAGGGCTTTTGTTCTGACAATTACTATAACGCTTCCATGATGAAAATGAAAGTGTTACACTTTAATAGTGCCAGGTGCGATCCCACTATGACGCTTCCGTTGCAGTTTGGTGATGTTTGGGCAACGGGAACCCTCGCATGTGATAAACTCCAAAGAGGCTGCTGATGAAATGATAAAGGACACACAGATTGAAGGAGGCATGGATTAAATGGAGGAAACAAAAAGTAGGAGGAAAGAAGATGGGGGGGGGGGGAAGATGACAAAAAGAAACACTTGGCATGCAAGTGCTATTAAGTGCTAAGTATGCTAAGTTCACTGGGGGAGTTGATTAGTAGTGTAAATGAGTGAGTGTTACTTAAGAAATAAGGGTATGCATCTCTGTGAGTTGAGAGAGAATATTCCAGATACTATTCTTATCACACAAAACTACATAAACTTAGTACAGTGGATCCTTATTATATGCTGGGGATTGGTTCCAAGATCCCCCATGGATAGCAAAATCTGTGGATGCTCAAGTCCCATTAAATATAATGAGAACATTTTCAAACTGTGGATGCTTGAATCCATGTATAAAAAATTCATGTATAAGAAGGGCTGACTGTAACACTCGCTTGCACTTGCTAAACAGCTCCCCAACATGTACTTAGCTTAGAATATTCTCTCACAAATATTCTTTTTGTCAAGTTCACTTTGCCAGAATGAGAATATTTGTGAGACAATATTCTCCCAAAAAATCTTCTTTTTAAGTTTTTTAAAAAGAATTTTCTAATGTTTCATTACCTTTCTAAATAGTACAGTTGCCCCTCCTTTCTAGCAGACATTATTGTCAACGGGGTGCATCCCTGTGGCACACACCCTGCATGCACATGTGGGCACGCGCCCCATTCAAACCTATGGGCTTGAATATCAGTGAGTCTGCATTTTTGTGCCCGCGAGGGGTGGGTGGGTGTCCAAAACAGATTTCTGTGAAAACAGAGGGACAACTGTATATTGTATTTGACATTCAGATCATTCTTTTTGATATTATAGGACTTTCTTGAGCTTTCTAGATGGCTTGAGAACTTTATAGACCATTATAGAATGTTACGGAACTTCTTCTGCTGCCCTAAAACAGGCCATCCCATCCCATGCTTCATCCTTTATACCTCTGCATGTTGCAGATGCCTTTCCCAATTCCCTCCCCACTACCTTCATCTGCTTCCATCTCCTCCCCTGCCACTGTTAACATCTGTTGCCCTCTTCATCTCCATTGCCCCCCCCATCCCCCCTCGGTACAGACCTATGGAATCAGAGGGATTTATATAAGTGTTGAATTACATTTGAGCAATTGATTCAGTGAGACTTCTCTCAATTATCATTAACGCTTGGGTTAAGTGTTAACACTTGGGCTAAGGTCAATATGACAGAGTAGCATTATGGAAAACGTGTGTTACATAGATATCTTCTCAGGGAATGCAGTTAGCTCATCTGCAACATTGTTTGATCATGAAACAGCATTCTTCCTGTCAAGGTCATACCCACTTTGATGACTTGACCATTTGTTTTAGGTATGTATGTACAGTCAGACTTCCGTATCTTCAGGGGATCTATTCCAGATGCCCCCATGGATACCAAAATTCATGTATGCTCAGGCCCTTAATGGCCCTGTTTTTCTTAATGGTGGCATGGCATGTGCTGCCATTAAGAAAAAATGGCGGCTTGCCACCCGCAGATGGTTAAATCCACAGATGGTAAGTCTGCTGATATGGAGGGTGGGCTGTATTTTTGTTACATTTATATTCCTCCAATATGTTCAAGATGGCTCATATGGCTCCTCTTCTCCCACATCATCTTCACAACATTCCTGGGAGATCAGGCAATCAGAGAGACAAACTGACTCAAACTTACCCCATGAATTTCATGACTTGAACTTGGATCTCTCAAGTCTCAATTCAATGGTTTACTTTTAACTCTTGTTAAATATGTCCAAAACCTAAATGTATCCCCTTGAGTTGAACAGTTTTGCCTTAGGCATGACTAGGATTTTCATTACTTGTAGGAAATTCAAGTTAATTCTTCAGGTTCATGGTATAAACCTTACCCCTCATGTGCAAATGTGGGGGCAGGGGAGAGGTTTAGTATGCAAGATTACAACTTTCTGTGGCTTTCAGAGTCCAGATATTGGCACATGAACTTTTGTGGCATTCCAAAGGCCTAGAGGCCTTGTGGCCTTTTTGTTTTCCCTTGGGCATCAGCCTATGAAGCCCACAAAATCCAAAGCTTTTCTGTCATGCTGAAAGGGTTTTTTTTAATGCCTGGGAAAAGCAGTTTTGCCAAAACCTCTCTCTAATCCAAGTAGTACTGGCTAAAGGCCAAAAATGTGTCATATGTGTTTAAGTGTGAATTGTCACACTACTCTATTTTAATCTTGCACAATGGCAGCCTGTATAAGTTGCATTCCTCTTTGCTCATGGGGAATGATGAAGATAAGCTCCAGGTGCTGATAGTAATCCTCCCCCAGCCCCCCTCATCTTGGACCAGAAATGAAGAAGAGTGTCTGTTTACTGTACTGCTGCTTGGCCTGTGGCACTGTGGCTCAGAAGGCACACAGATTGCTCTCAGCCTCTCTTGAATCTTCATTTGTGTGTCTGTCTGATAGACAGATGAAAGGCAGACTACTCAGCATGCAGATGATACAGAAGGTTACAGCTGAGATACGATGGAGTGTTTCTCTCCTCCCCCCCTTGACTGGCTAGAAAGCTCTTTTCTTGTCAACAGCAATAAAAACAACAATAAAAAGATCACTTAAATAAAAGAAGATTTAAAATAGTAACACCAAATTGCTGGCAGGTGTGTGACATAGATTTAACACACAAATATACACAACCCAAACAAGGTTTCTAAGAGTTTTATCATCCATGGACTAATTTTGGGTGGGGCAAGGTTAGGGAAAAAAGACTTTGGTTCACATTTTTACAGTGTTGATGCTGAAGACGATGTCATAAAATTGGGCTGATGTGACTTATTCACAGTAAGATACCTAGAAGATGACTTTCATGAGCCAGGCTAAATCAAATGTCCCAGTGCCATCATGTTTTCCTGCACAGACATCATTTTTGAATCTGAGTATATGTATACGAGTTGCCATATAGCCCAAGAGTCAAATTTTCATGCAAAGTTTTGCCTGAACAAATTGGCTACAACACTTAAATATATTTGCTTTAAAAAACACAAAACAGTGACACTGCACTTTCCCATTCCTCCTTGCATTCTTTTTTGTCTGTCTCTTTAAAAAGCTTGTCTTGGGCTCCCCTAGAAATGCAGTAAGGATTCCTATCACATCTCGGTTGCTATGGCAACAGCAGCCTTTCCCATAATGAGCTGCATCATCTGAACTGATGTCACAGCATCATGCAGCAGGTCAAACAAGGCACCTCCTAGTATTGCATCCTACAGACTGTGCTGTAAACATCAAAAGAGGATGGTGTGAGCAGGAGATGGTGAGTGTTAATATGAGACTATTCATATTTGGGTGTGTTGTTTGCCTGATCTGTTATTAGAGCGCCTGTGTTTTGCCTCCTGAGGATTGGTTTGGTGGAGAGATGCTGTATACATGCCTATATATATATATATATATATATATATTCCAGCAGAAGGGCTTAGACAAAGGCCTACAAGAGTCAGACAGAACCAAAAATATTGATAAACTGATGTTGCTGCTTTTCTGAAGGTTCCTAAGATCTGTGAATTCCACACCTTACTTCTTGATGCATCTTGCTGATGTGTTTCTTATTCTTCTTATTTATGAAGCAAGAAGGTTTCATTTGAAAATCCCCATTCAGCAGTCTCTTATTCAATGAAAAGGGAGCATGTAATATTCTTAACCTTTAAAAACCTTTGGCAGCTTATATCATTATTTATCTCTGGTAGATTTGATAGGAGGAGAACAGATTTCTTAAAAATGCTAACCCATGCTGAATAAGCACTTGACACTGCATTGACTTTATGTGAAATGTTGTGCCTTTTTAACAGTATCTAAATAATAAGATGTACAAACATCCCTCCCCAAAAACGTTAGAGAAAGGGCGATGTTTCCTGTATCTAAGAATGTTGTTATTGAATGTCTAAAAGGGATACTTAGTGGGTTTTGGCCATATCTTTAACAGGAAATCAAATGAACCTTCTTTCTACTGCAATTGCAGTAAAGGTGTAGCCAACATGGTCAGGTTGGTAGCTGCTGCTGCTGATCTTACATAAATACAGGGAGAATGTTAGTGGTTGGACCAACTTCCTTTTAACCAGCAGAAGAAATGCATCTATATGATTAGTTTCATTTGTGTGTTTAATATCAGAGTGGTTCTAGGTTTTTCAGTGGTTTTGCTTTGTAATAATATTTTGTTATTACAGTATTGTTGTTGCTTCTGGGGGCTAACATGGATTTCAGTTCATTCACAGTGTGCCCTGAATGGGTGGGATACAGTAGTTCATTGTCTATGAATTATTAGATGAGTCATTGTTTCAGCTATTTGCTGGAAAATAGAAGAGAAATAGCAGACACGTGTCAGTTTCACTGACCAATATGTCCACCAGGAACTAGGGAGTGGCCTCTATTTCTGTTTGCTTATCAATAGTCTCATTTCAAATCTTTGTTTCTTTAAAAATGCAGCATAAACAGAAAAGGGAAAGAATAGATGTTTTGTCATTTGATTGAGAAGCAAAAGGTGAAAAAGGGAAAGCTCCAAGTATGCTTATATCAAGGGTAAGAAAAGCAAATGCCGTAAAGAGATTATTGTTTTTCACAGCCATATTAAGCACAAAGGCCTCATCTGGCATTATCTGTAATGGATCTTACTGAACTTAATTAGACAGCCTGCACTGTAACCTATGTGCATTATCCAGCCTGGTCTAAGTATACATCTGTTCTTTTAAACCAGGGAAGAGGCATTAGCGAATGTTTTATTTATTGTGATGGTTTAAAAGAGGAGGACATTATGATGTCCTATGTGAAGAGGTCTTGAGGGGCTACTGGATGTTCACCAGCCAGGCAAAAAGGGTGAGTTAGCAAGACAGAGGATGTCTGGCGACAGCCTGGATTATCAACCTAAGGCAAATAAGTTACTATCCTGGAATTAACCCTAGGATATCCCTTGTTCAGGAAAAAAAACAGCATTATTAATATATAGACACATCAGATAATTTACGAGCAATAGAAATATGTCTCTGGAACAGAAGTAAAATCATAAAAGTATAAATGTAGGTAAATATAACAGGCATCAGTTGTGTTCATCATACATAAAAAGACAAACACACATCACCTATGTACATTGTGGTTTAGGATGGATAACCAAAACTTCAATTTTATTTTATTTTTTTTTAAAAAGGTCAAGAATACAAATTCAAACACTCTATGAACTAGGATGCTCCAGACATGTTACCTAGGGTTTTTTTTTTAAAAAGTATTTTCCTCATTGTTTGAGCAATTGAAGTATAGCAGAAAATGGAGAAGCCATTTGGGTTACATTTTCAGGAAATATCTTAATTTGATTCATGTTAGAATGAGGGAGGGAGGACAGACACAGTAACCTGGGGGATGGGCAGACAATTGGATGGTGGGAGGAGAATGCACAGCTCAGTGGTGGAACATATGCCTGGCCTGCAGAATATTCCATGTTCTACCCCTGGCATCTCCAGGCATGGCAGAAAAATCTTCTTCCTAAAAACCTGGAGAACTACTGCCAGTCAGTATCAAAACGGTGGGCTAGATTAGGCTCAATCAGTGGTCTGACTTGATATTAGCAGCTTTTTGTATCCTTAGTTCGAGGGGGCAAAAACAGACTTGTACATTTCAGTAAGATTTCTAATATGATAGTTATATTTGGAAATAGTTATTTCAGTCAATTAACTGGAAACATTAAAGTTCAGATAGAATGGTCAGTTTACTAGAACACCCACTCATACTCTGCCATCTCTGTCACCATATTTCTACAAATTTAGATTTATTGTCAAAATATTGCTCTGTTAGCATCATTTTCCTCTTAAAAAGGTATTGACTAGAACAACCATTTATGATGAAAAGACTATCTTATGTATTACAGCCAGTACTGATGTGAGAGTTATACACTATACATCCACATCCACACCCCTAATTTACTTTATTTAAACTCATTGCTATTATTCAAATGATTATAATAACAGAACACATAAATATTGTTCTTTCAGGTTGGGTACCCTTTATCTGAAATGCTTAGGGTCAGAAGCATTTTGTATTTCAGATTTGTTTATTTGGATTTTGTAATATATATAATCCATAATGAGCTATCTTGGAGATGGGACCCAACTCTAAATACAAAATTTATTTATGTATCATATACACCTTATACACATGGTCTGAAGATAATTTATACACAATATTTTAGATAATTTTGTGGATAAAACAAATTTTGTGTACACTGAACTACCAGAAAGCAATGATGTCACTATCTCAGCCATCCATGTGGACAATTTTGGACTTTGGAATATTTCAGATTTGAGCTTATGGAAGAGGGATACTCAATCTGTACCATATATCTGTGTAGAAAGTTTCTACATATAACTGCTTGCTGCTAGGAATCAGTATACTAAGAGGATCTCAACAAGAACTGGTTATTGTTTGGAGCAATTAGCCTAGCATCCATGAAAATAGTACTAAAAGCTGCCTCCCCAAATCTAGGACCATCCAGAGATTTCAGCTCTGTGATTCCTACTACTGGCTGGTAGGATACGCAGGCCAAAATATCTGGAAGGTACCAGGTTAAGGAAAGTTAATTTAAAAGCGGACTTGCTCTTTTTCACTATCTTCTACTGATGCTAAAAGTCGAAGCACTCCATTTTGGTTGCATCTGTGTTTGCTTTTTTACCCAATTGTTTTTACATGTTAGTTAGCCAATAGTAAAACTTGAGGGTTGTTTTTTTTCTGTGCAAGAAACTGTTGTTAGACAGCACCAAATATTATCAAGTGAGTTGCAGTTGTGGTTATTCAATTTTAGATTTCACTGATTTTATTTAAAATGAAATGCATGAGCCCTGATGCCAAATAAAAAAGAAACCAGATGCATTCAACACAAAGGAGATGATCGCACCCAGAAATCCTGGCAGAATAGATACGGTATTTAAAAGTCAAAAACAGGTGTTATCACACTTACCTGTTTCCACGCTCTATGCAGCCTGTACCCATCCCAGGAGGCCTGTCTGCAAGCTGGACCATTTTCAGGAATGGGAAAATCCTGACTGCAGCAAAAGTCCGGGTTGCAGATGGGCTGCCCAGAATGGGTATGGGCTGCATACAGCCTGGGAATGGGTAAGTGTGATAGCACCCGTTTTTGACTTTTAAATCCTGCATCTATCCCGGTGGGATTTCTGAGTGCAATAATCTCCCAGACTTGCTAACTTCAGAAACATAAGTCTTTTTAGGAGACATTTAGTTAACATATGTTGGCAGAGCTGAAAGCAGTAATCAGTGCAATTAGTGGATTAGTGGGATTAACCACAAGCTAAAAGTGTGAATTTTTAATTGGACTTTCCTCTGAGGTAGGGAGAGATATTTCATTTTGATGGAGCCATGTAATATACATTTGCTGATTCTAATCATCTGATGGATTATGTTCTTCCACTTTCTCTCCCACCAAAATTGTTACATCACTTGCATGAAACCATGGCAATTTTCTTTTTACCAATCATTTAAAAATAAAGTAGAGAATTGGCTGCATAGCTTAAGATAGTCTTCTGGTATATAATAGCATGCAAGCAAAATACTGATAATTTATAATATGTTCTGATTAAGTGAGAGTCTGAAAACACAGGAATCACTATGGCCTGTTACAGACTGCCAAAATAAAGCTGCTTCGGGTCTCTTTGGAGGTATGCTGTTTAAATGATGCATGCACCCTAAGAATCTGGAAGCTGCACCAAAGCTGCACTCCAGTGCTTAGGAATGGAGTGTGGCTTTGGCGCGACCTCTGGACTCTTAGGACCCATGCATCATTTAAATAGCATACCTCCAAAGAGATCCGAAGCAGCTTTATTTTGGCAGTCTGTAACAAGCCCAGGTCAAACACAATCCACTGTATCCAGATTGTGTCCCATGTGTCTCTTGACTATCTTGCCAATTGTAATATCAGCCAAGTACCAAACTGAGATGGGGATGTGGTGGCTCAAGTGGTTAAGACACTGACTCTGTTAATTGCAACATCAGCAAGTTGTCAGCTTGAGACCCGAGTGTTGCATGATGGGGTGAGCTCCCATCACTAGTCCTGGCTTTTGTCAACCTAGCAGTTAGAAAGCATGCAAATGCAAGTAGATAGATAGGTACCATTCTGGTGGGAAGGTAAACAACGTTCTGTGTAATCATGCTGGCCACATGATTACAGAGTAGTCTCTAACAACGCTGGCCCTTTGGCTTAGTAATGGAGATGAGCACTGCCCCCTGTGGTTGGGCATGACTTGACAACCTTGTCAATGAGGAATTTAACAGCTTCATTTAAATACCGCTTCATACCGAACTAGCAGTGTCTAAGTGGTTACAACTGTAAGCTAATTGCCCCCAACAATTTGGTTCAGATGGATACAAGCCAGTGTCAAACTTGAGCCCTTTTGCTGGTATTGAACTTGCAACCTTATGGTTTTGGGTGAGTGGCTTCAGTACAGGCATTTAACCACTGCACCACCAGGGATCCTGTCATAACTTTACCTTGTATAGTATTACGTATTTGTTGGTTTTTTCTCCTATTTTTGAACAACACCTTTACCTTTACCAAAACAAGAAGGTGGGTTGTCATACAACACTGCTCTGCTGCATGTGGTCTGAGAAACTGTGCAGACATGTAAATAGAATTAGAGTTGTCAGGTTAGTACCACAATAATTCCCGAGATGGTTGTTCCAAAACCTGAGATGAAGGGATGGCCTCTAATGATGTCACAGGACAGAGACCCTGGTTATGTCAATAAGAATGATAACTTAAGCATCAGACCCAATTGCTCAATTCCCCCCCCCCCCCCCCCAAAAAGAATAAAATAAAAAAAAAAGATCAACAAATGTGAACACACATGCACATAGTTCAAGGATTGGAGAAGAAGATCAAGGTCCTGGGGCTCATGGCCAGAACTGGAGATTTGGAAACACTAAATAAAATAGAGAACAATGCTAGAATATGTAGCTGAACTTGGAATTTTCTAATTAACTTGTATCTGAAATGTTGTATTTTAAACAAGAGTGCTTATAAATGCTAATAAAATAATAATATTTGGGTTGCAGTTAGAGTAATGTACTACCACCTGACACACTCCATATTGATTTTTCTACAATTCTCATCAGCCCCATCCACTATGAACATTTTTCAGGGATGATGGAAGTTATACTGGAAAATATCTAGAGAGTACCAGGTTGGAGGAAGATGGGTAATACTTATTAGAGGGCTCTTTGTATCTGCTGGGGTTTGGTTCCAAGTTCCTCCATGGATATCAAAATCTGTGAATGCCCAAGTCTGATTAAATACAGTGGTGTAGTAAAATGGTGTTCCTGACAGAAAATAGCAAAATCAAACTTTGACACACACACACACACACACACACACACACACACACAATATTTTCAAGCCATGCATGGTTGAATCCATGCATACCAAGGATCCACTGGACTAACAACTGAAATGGTAAATTGATATAACACATTTCCTACACACTAAAGAATTTATACCTTTTTGTATAGGTTGATACTTTTAAGCAGAGGTAGAGGTAGGTGATGCATGGCCCATGGCCTACCTGAACCATCTCAACCACTTTTGTGGCCCTGGCTGCTAGTGCCACAATTCAGTAGTGCAGTGATTAGTACAAAACATTTTTGTACTAAAACAAGGCGTCATGGGGATGTGCACCTTATTTTAGAGGAGAAAGTGACCAGCTCCTCTTTTAACAGGACACTGGATTTTTTGGCAAGTGGTTGTGTGTGCGGGAAATTCTTTTTGCTGCTGTGCTGCTGATGGTTGTAGTGGTTTGAATGTTGGACTAGTACTCCAGGAGACCTCATGCAGCCATAGAAATCTACTTGTTTACCTTGGGCATGTTACACTCTCTATAGAAAGCATTGGTAAATCTTACTAAGAAAACTTTATAGTAGAGTCGCTATAGGTCAGTGCAACCTGAAGCACATAATAACAAAGGGGCTAGTCCTCGGTGGGATCCAGGCAAGGCAAATTTGGCTTCCAGACCCACTGAAGTTGCTCTGAAATATCTATAATTATTAAAGAGAGGACAATAATGTATCATCCATTGGCTATTGAAAAACTGGAATGCGTAACCATATACAGTGTGCCCGCTCCATACACGGCTTCCACTTTATGTGGAAGCCGCACTGCAATACATTGAATGGTGTGTGTGCCCATGGTGTGCATCACGCCAGCGCGAGCATGAGCCCTATTCTATTGAATGGGGCTCAAGTTTATACGGTATTTGCCTTACGCAGGGTGTATGTGTGTCTGGAACGCGCAAGGCAAGGCTCCACTGTATTTTGAGTGAGGACTTTTCTTGATCCTCACATCTCCCACAATGTAATGACTTCTTTCTTTCTTATTGTGTGACACCAATGGCAGGGCCCATCTAAATGTCCTTAAAGATCTTATGAGAATTTTTGCGGCTACTATTCTCAATGGACACCACTCTATATTTAATACTGCGACCACAGACGCCTTGCCTCAGTCCAATTCATTTATTACATTAAAACACCAAACACTCTCCCAAACTCCTCTCAAGCTAGCTCAAACCACCCATACCAAACCCCAATCCAAGACTGTCTTCTCACTCCAACCCTAGTCTAACTCAGACTCATTGTCTAACACAATCCCTTGTCTAGCTGCACTCCCAGCTGTCATTTACCAGCATTATACAAATCTCCTCAAACATTACACCCATAAGCATTCACTCCACCACTCTACTGACTCTTCTTCCAACAGTTCCTTACCTTATACTCTAATATGCAACCAATAAACCAAGCAACATTTTCAAATACAAATCCATGACATCAGAAGGACAAAGGAGAAGTGGAAGGAGGAGACAGTAAACGGGACATTTTAAAAACAGCTAAAAAAAGTGGGACTACAGAGGATCAACTGGAATTGTCCCTGCCAAATCAGGACAGTTGGGTATGAGAGAATCTTCAACAAAGAAAAGAGTTATGTACAACATTTGTGTTTCAGTGGTTTAGAGGAATGAAGCAGAGCATTTGTGTGAACAAGCAAGCAGCCATGCACACTTATCTCTGTAAAAAGCAAGGTATCTTACTAACAGATCATGTAGTTTAGTTCTCATAGTATCTCATCAAATAACCAATATTGCAGTTCTGAAATCAGTTAGCATATCATTTCTTAGGAACAGGGAATTCTGGTGGTAGCTTTACATGGCTTTGGACTCCATCACACTGCACTGTTATAGTGTTATATTCCACTTTAAGTGCCATGGCAGCGTCCTATGGAATCCTGGGATTTGGAGTTTGTTGTTGTTATTAACTGCCCTTGAATTGACCCCAGTTCATGGTGACCCTATGGATGAGACACCACCAAGACCCCGTGTCCTCCACTGCTCTGCTTAGGTCCTGTAATTTCAGATCTGTGACCTTGATTGAGTCTGTCCATCCAGCATGTGGTCTTCCCCTCTTTCTACTATCCTTCATCTTTCCTACCATTATTGTCTTTTATAATGAGTTTTGCCTTCTCATGATGTGGCCAAAATACAAAAGCCTCAGTTTGTTGATCTTGGCTTCCAGAGAAATTTCTGGCATAATTTGCTCAAGGACCCATTTCTTTGTCTTTTTGGCTGTCCACGGTATCCTCAGCACTCTTCTCCTGCACCACATTACAAATGAGTTTATTTTCTTCTTGTTTGCTTTCTTCACTGTCCAGTTCTAACACCCATACATGGTGATGGGGACCACAATGGCTTAGATGATTCTAATTTTAGTGTTCAGTTGTATATCTTTACTCTTTAGATTCATAGCTAACCTTCCCTTTCCTGGTCTTCTCCTTATTTCTTGACTGGAGACTCCATTCTGATCAATGTTTGGTTCATGGTATGGGAACTCTTTAACGGTTTCATTTTCCTCATTATCTAGATTGAATTTATGTAGTTCCTCCATGGTCATTATTTTTATAGCAATAGCAAGTACATTTTTATACCCATTATCAGTTCACTTAAACACTCCCTAAACAGTTTACAATGTGTAAGCTAATTGCCTCTAACAAGCTGGGAACTCATTTTAATGACCAATGGAAGGATGCAAGGCTGAGTCAACCCTGAGTATTGAACTTACAACCTTGTGGTTTGTGAGTGAGTGGCTGCAGTATTGGCATTTAACCACTGTGCCACCAGAACTTTTGTTTTCATTATGTTCAGCATTAGGGCTGCCTTTGCACTTTCTTCTTTGACCTTCCCTACTAATGGTTCCAAGTTTAGGGAGGAGCATTTAGAATTCTCATTCAGAGAGTTCTTAGGTCTCACTGAACTACAAACCCCAGAATCCACAGGCTGTTGCCATCGTAATTAAAACAGAATATAGCATTATAACAATGTAGTGTGATAAGGATGTTATGAAGATTCATATCCATAGCAGTCACTTTATTTACAAAATACATTCAAGCCACAGTGGGGGTATTCTTGCAGCATTCAGTAGCAGAGCTTGGAGAAGTTACTTTTGCATTACCTATTACTGAACCCCTCAGCTGGCATAGCAAGTAACAGATACCCAGGGAGTAATTTCTTTTCCCCAAATCAACAGCCTCCTTTCCACCTGATTCCAGCTAGAATCTTCCCTCTTCTCTCTATGTCTCCCCCCCCACCCATGCTCTCCCTTTGTTCCTAGTGTTGTACTTCTGCAGATAAACCTAACATTCATGAAACATTCAGAATCATTTGATGGAATATTGAGCTGTGTGTGTGTGTGTGTGAGAGAGAGAGAGAGAGGGAGAGAGAGAAACCATTTTGTAAAAATCTTAAATATTCAAAAAAGATAAAAATTCTAGAAAACAAACCTTGATTTTGCTATTTTATATATTTCACAACACCATGGTATTTAATGGGACTTGAGCATCCATGGATTTTGTTATCCACAGGGGGTCCAGGAACCAAACCCCAGCAGATACCAAGGTCCCACTGTGATATATATATATATATATATATATATATATATATATATATATATATATATCTAAATCTATGTCTGAACCTATAGTTGCAGTTCATTTTGATATTTGGCAAAGGCTTATGATGTGGTCTGTATTA
>NC_056522.1:332640896-332657406 GCF_019175285.1 Sceloporus undulatus
ACCGCAAGATTAATAATCATTGCTGAATAGATTAATGTTACGTAAAATACACACACCCACGTTTGAATTCCAAGTTATTTCTGCTTTTCGTTATAAAAGACCGTGAATGGCAGGTAATATTCCCTCCTATTCTCTCAAGCTTTATCACTTTTTGCACTTGAAATCATCTGAAAATTGTAGGAGTCCTGTTGATAGTACCTAATGGAACACAGGCGCTTGAAAATGAAGGGTTTTAATAATAATAATATAATAATAATACTAATAATACATACTGATACCATTCAAAGGCTTCTTTTTTCAAAAGTAAATTTAAAATTCGTTTTGTTATCACTTAGTGCTTTAATCATGATTGAAGAGGAGCATTGTTAAAGTCTATTGAGGCAGCTTTTGAACCCTTTCTCCAGAAGATGCTCAAGTAAAGTATATTCAAACAAGACGATACTATTGCTTTATCTGATAATGGTTTTTTGCCCTGTAATTTTTTTTTTAAAAAATCTACTAAATTCAATATGAAAATTGATAAGATACTATTGTTACCAGCTGAGATTATGTGAAAGTGGTGTGGTGATGATGATGGCTGTGTTCCCACTTGATTTAAAGTGAATTGTGATTGGTTATACCCGTGGGCCCTTGTTTTACCTTGGGATCCGTTCCGGACCCCCCCCCCCCCCACGTAAAGCAAAAAAGTGTATGCTTGAGCCCCCATTATTCCCTGGGGCTTGTGCTCGCCGCACAGCTGCACACACATTAACAAGCCCCATTGGATATAATAGGCTCGTGCTTGCCACACAGCCATGCGTGCGTGCTGGGCATTCGCCTGTTTCCCGGGTGGCTTCGCATCTAGAAGCCGCCTATAGGAGCCTGTGTATGGCGCAGCTCACTGTATGACCGTGTTCTATTGAAAACAGTTCCAATCCTACTGTGGTGGTTTCAATCATGATGAAGTGAGGCAAATGCAAAAAACCTGCTCTTTCCTGACACTAGTTCTCTTGAAAAAAATGATTCCGAAGTTGTGTTCAACAAGTGGGGATGATGGATCTGAATTGCATCATTCTGGAGGAGAGGAACTAATGCCAGATGGGTGCTTACCATCCCTCCTCAGTTTTTGATAAATCCCACCATCCACCCCCCCCCAGTGCTGCCTTTGGCTTGTGGTGTGACCTATGGGTGGGCACATGATGTTGGACTGGATAAATGGATGCTGAACATTGGATAGACAAGCAGTTGAAGTATGATCAGTTATTTTAGCCTGCTCTGGGGAAAAAACTGGACAAAAATATAATAAACTGCTCCCTTTTTTCAATCCGAACAGTTGTAAAACTTCAACTAGTGTCACCCTTCCTCTGATAGTCTGGCAACAACTAAGGCTATCGGAACTACAGAAACAGCAATATATCTCCATGATGCCCTCTGTCTCCTACAATTGTTTAGACTACTCCCTTAATAACCACAAGGCTGGGCTGTGAGGATGCAACATAGCCTGTATAGCAACATTAAAGTAGTGCTACTGGAACTTTCTTTGAGTGCCATATCTTTCTTTCCTTTCCTTTTTTTTGAACAATCTGAATGCTATGCCTGCATCATTTCAAACTGTTTCTTCAATAGACCTCCACCCAGTCTGTTTGGCCTGTGTTCAAAGAGCTAAGTGCTATTATTTTACATGGCGAAACAGCATAATTTTTAGCTCATGGAACCCTAGTCTTTTAGAAACATTCACAGGGTAGACTTTTTTTCATTCCATGATATAGGGCGCTAGAGGTAGCTGATATGTTTTAAGATGTCTGTAGTGTTAGTTTCAGCAGTAAAAGTGTTTGCATTCCGTTGAAGAGCTTACAGTCAGGAGCGTCGCTCAGATCTCCTGTAATCTGGTAGTTTTGATTATTATTTTTTTAACCTTCTCCGTACTCAGAATGTTCCTTTTTTGCACCAGAACTCCCAGAATCTCACATTCATTTGGACATTGATGCACTAGCCAAAGGTTCGTGTCAGTGCACTAGGCTGGACATAACTATTCAGCGTAGCCAGTGGAGAAAGAGGACAGGATGCAGCAACTGTGAAGGAAGTAAGGTTGTGATATGCCCATTATCCAGCACTAAGGTCCGAAACATACTGCAGAGAAATAATCCAGTTTGTGACTGCTTTAACTGCTTTGGCTCAAAGCTAGGAAATTGTGGGGAACTCTAGTTTTGGGAAACATTTTGCCTTCTCTGCCAGATTGTGTTAATTTAATTGTAGTTTAATTCATTTTTATTGTTGTATGAAGTAAGTTTTACTGGTTTGTTTTAGCTGTTGTAAACTACCTCGAGTCCCAGATTGGGGAAAAGAGTGGATATAATAAATGTAATAATAATGTGAGATGATGTAAGTGGAAGGGATCATTTAGTTAAGGGCTGTCAGGATTTTTGTTGTTCCCTCAGCTGGTTGTCAGTTTCAAAGTACGTAGCTCCAATTTGTTTTTTTAACTCTGCAACTTCTTATGATAACTACCTGGAGAGGTGTTCCAACCTGTATGATGCCTCACTAGCCTGATGTTATCATGTTCTTAGAATAAAGATTTTTTTCCATATCTCTTGGTTAAACCTGGTGAATGTTTTGCCTCATGGGCATATGGGGTGCAGTTTTATGTTACGGGTGAAAAGTAGATTTGAATCAGTTTAATCCTCACTCCATTTCCCACAGGCAAAAAGGGGCCAGTGAGAGGGAGCAGGAATATGGTTTAAATAGTTTAGAATGATTTAAACACTGTAGTTTCATACCAAACTCCATTCCTTAGACCTGGGATAGGCAGGAGTAGATTTGGGGTCTAATGCCCGTTCTTAAGGTGCAGATTAGAAGGGCTTTGCTCCTCACTTGTTAGAGTGTGATATCAGAACTAAAAAGTTTTCTTCTTAATTATCTCCAGATAAATAGCTTGTGGAAAAAATCTGGATTATGAGGGAAGGAGAAGAATAAGGATGACTGTTTGAACAACTTGGTTCTGGTACTGATTACAAATCCCTGGGCTGAGCATGTGATGCAAACTGAAAGTAACAATAACAGGAGATAGCTGAACTGAATGTATTCACAGGACTACACACCACCCATATATGAATCAAGATAATAATTCTCTAGTAGGCCACATATATTAATAGGCTGGCTAGCAAGATCAAATGTGAACACGTCTATGGACTCACCTTTGAAAGATGCATTGATGCTGAGAACAGAACAAAACCAACACACTTTCTAAAAGCTTTACTGGTTTAGACACAATATGATACTGTCTAGGCTGAATTAGACAGCTCAGGTTCTCATGTGTTTAATCTCATATTGCCAGAATATTGTGCTGAGTGTTACTGTGTGTCAATAACATTGTTTTAAAATAGGATTATATTGGAAACACTTCTTGCAAAAATGTGTACATTGGCCGTACAGATTGGCCTTTAAGCATGTCCTGGTGCGTGCTAGGGTTGCCTCAGGGCGCCTCTTACAGATGCCCCTTAACCCTAGCACGTCATCAGGATGCCTCAGCTGAGCAGTGTTGTACAGACGGCTGCTCAGCTATGACTTGCGACTGCACCGCGTCCAAATGGCCAGCGCAGCTATGATGTCATCACGCTGGCCACCAGCGCTTTGTGGCAATCACAGGTGGACCGCAAAAAGGAATGCTTCTGTGCGTCCTTTCTTGCTGTGCAGCAGCATCTCACAATTTGGTTGCTGCAGTGCTGCTGCGGACCAAGGAGAGGCGCCTCCCCAACGCCTCTTTTTAGTGCTCTGTACCGTGCCATTGTTTTTACATTTCATATTAAAAAAGTGAAAACTGTATAATGGGTTCAAATGTTCATGTGAACTTCTTTTTAAAAAGATAACATTTACGATGAACTGAATTTAAGATTACAAAACCTGAGAAATGGAGAAAACTCAAAATTGTCAGTTTCACGCATCCTGTCCTTGCTACTGCAGTTTGTAGTGCGACCCTTGCTTTGTTTCTAACATAAGTTCTTGCTATCCATTATATTATCACATAAAATAATAATAATAATAATAATCAGATATCAGCACTGTCAATCACTTGAATTGATTCTAATTGAGAGTACATAAAATACAAGGTTATCCCGTAGCTACTACAGAAAGTTGTCCCATTCACGAATGTAAAGATTGTGCTATGGCTTTTCTTCTTTACCCCTAGGGCTTATGTATGAGTCCATTTGCCACCAGTGAAAGATAATGGAATTGCAATAAAATATATCCTTTTCCAAGGAAGCCATTTGTTCATAATTTTAGTGATTATTCTCATCCTCACTGTCATCGCCACCATCATCAATCCCTCAATGGCTTTTGCCAAACAGCCCTCACTGAGATTCCACTGAAGAAAATGAACATGATAAAATAGCAGTACTTGGAAAATAAACCCAATGTTTCCAATGTTGGTTTGTGATACTGAAATGCTAGAGGACAAAAAGGGAAACATAATGAGTGGTACAAAACTTGCTAGCTGTTGGCTATATTCTGTCATGCTCTGTGCACACAGGATAATGGATTTTGTATGCAATACAGTTTGTTGGTGTCATTCAGCGACTGTTTCTTCTTTAGCTTGCAGTCTATGATTTTTTTCCCTAAAGTAGTCAGCTCTAATTAAGTTTGGATAATCTTTCAATGCTGTTTCTTATATAGTCATAACTAATTTCACAGTTAACCTATCAAGAGCTTTATGTGAAGATGACATTAATTAGTATTTCTGACCATGTGTCTAGATTTCACAAATCAGCTAGGGTACTAACCATATTCTAAAATGCTAAAACAAGGGTGGAAATCAATGGGTGTTGTTGGACTGCAACTTCCAGCATTTCTCAATATTACCTATGCTGGTGGGACTGCTGGGACTAAAAGTCTACATGATTTCAACCCTGTGGTAAAACATTTTGGAAATGATGGTTGTCAGATGATGTTTGTCATGGATGTAATGAAACTCTATGGGAATGACTTGCTCATTACTGTTATGTGATCCCATTGATCACTGATTATAAGCTACATTTGCTCTTTTCCTAAAAGAAAAATGTTGGAATACATTTTTATTCAGTAGTGGAATGTGAGAGGGATTTTGTTTTAATGTATTGTACATTCTAACATATAAAATATGTTCAAAATGATTATAATGGGAAATACCAATAAATCTTAAAAAGGAAAAAGAAAGGAAACTTTTGGGAAATGATTGACATTCTCTGGTCTGCAAAATAACTAAAGTTGCAATTTTAAACATGCTTACTTGGGAGTTCACTGGAACTTGCATGTGAATAGAGATTCATAGGGCAGCTTAGAAGTGAATCATTAAGAATGATTTTGGAAATATTTTATACTGCCTGCAGGATATTCTGTGGAAGTTGAAATAATTCACTTGAATCACTTTAATATGAAATGCAACTGTTTCTGTCTTCAGAACCCTAGGAAGTTCCCATAAGTGAGAAAAAAGACCCCACAATTTGAAAAGTCAGTGACAGATGGGTCAGAGGCAGGAAAATCTCATGTACCATATGTTCATCCTAACAGAAAAACAGTCAAAAGGCAAAAGGCCCAGTTTAATCCTTGTTACAAACAATTACAGTAAGGCTGTATGCCAGGGATTCCCCTAATCCCAGAGAGCTCTGCTCTTACAAAGCAGCAGCAGCCGTGGCATGTTTTAGATATTTTAATATTGCCATTTAGATGTCTCACTGGTCCTACAGAGAAATGAGTCTGAAGCAATTTTTAGGCTCAAAATCATTCAGATATTCTGGGGGAAATCTGAAGATATCATTTTCTGTCTCTTGGCTTTCAGTACCATCCATATAGGAGTAGACAATTTTGTCAACCCAGACTGTGAAAATCGTAAACTCTCAAAGGTTGTATTCCATTAGAGGGCAGGGGTAAGAGTGGTGGGGAAGGGGCAAAGAGAGATTAGTAGGGCCCAAAACATAGCAAACAAGAGCAGATATAATTCTGCCTAATTTGGCTATTTTTGTTTAAAGCATATAAAACTTAGCTCACTTCTATGGGAGTTTACAATAGAAGCAATTTCAATGCAGCAGCATTTCGGCTTGCAAAGCACAGCCCAGTTCTGTGCAGGGTATTTGAAGTTTAAATAACCTCTTATCATGGATCAAAAATAGCAAGAGAAGAAGCCAGTGAGCCATATTTAGCTTGTGTGTTCCCTAACATTGAAAGTTACAGTATTTCTCTTTGCCCTGTAATGACCATCAATTTCCTCCAATCTAATATCACTAAGTACTTCCCTGGTATTTCCACTAGGTATTTCACTGTCATCTCAAGTTCAGTGGGTTAGATCCATATTTGTACTCAGTGGAGTTCTCTAGGCTCTTGATGAAGGTGTGAAGCAGCAATTTGATTCCTTTTGGAGGCTCAACTGCCAGCTCCCATCCTGTTCTGGAGTTGGTGCTGTGAGGTGCAAGGAGAATCCACCCCATTCCCTTCCTCCAACAGTAAAGTATCACTCTGGTTCGTTCTTTGAATGGAAGGATGTCTTACACTTGTATGGGACAAGTCTGGATCCAACCCAATATACATGAGACCACACTTCTTGGTGTCCCCACCTCGGAGCGCTGCCCCCACTCTCATTATGTGTTAATACACTCAACTCTCCGTATTCAACTCTCCAGTTCAGAACATTCCCCTGGATACTAAAATAAATAAATAAAATGCAGGACATCAAGTGCCATTAACATTAATGGATTCTGATATGTGTTTGGCTGTGTTGGCAATGCTGTGTGGATATGTCCCCATTGTCAATAATGGGTTGGTGCCATCCATGGAAGCTCAAATGCACAGATGGCTAGCCTGCCAATATGAAGGGCTGACAGTATCCACCCTGCTGGGCTAACATGGCTTCCTTTCTTCTTCCTCCTCTCTCTATTTGGTGCTCTTAATTTTTGTAAAGTGCCAGGTGACTGGCTAGCAGGAGGATGATGATGATGATGATGATGATGATGATGATGATGATGATGATCCTCATCTGGCAATTTATCCTTGCTCAGTTTTGCCTGATCTTATGTCTCATTTTCCAACTGTTCCATTGCTTGCTTGTTGCAGTCAGTGAGTGCTGGAGTAGTTGGACAAAACTGTCTGTGCCACATAGGCTGACCAGGACCTGTTTTCTGTCCACTTAAATGCTACGACAGTAGTAAAAGCATCTACCCCATGTACACAAGTGTGTTATATTTGCTGATATATACATAATACAAACTGGGTGCTTCTGCCTTCTTCCTCATCAGTGGCCTATCCTAGTTGCAGAACCTAAAGTAATTACTCTTTGGGACTACATTTCCCCAAATACTACCATGGCTAGTGGAAAAAAATTGTGCCATCTGTGCTGTACTGGAAGGAGGTGGTTATGTCAGCCAACTTGCTTGGGCCAGCAATAGGCGATCCTCACTGCCAAGGGGTGGGGGGCATTCAGTTGTGATAGGGTGATGCTGATGAATCACCAAAAAAAGTGAGCAAACTTTACATTGGGTAATTTAAATTAAAATATGCAAATCTAGAAATGATTTCCATAATTTCCATAATTTAAGTGGAAATACAATGCAACTCACCTTGGAGTCTGTGATTGTATCTGTTCTGTCTGCTATCCAGATGCTGTAATCATGTTGTTGCCCCCCCCTCCCCCCGAGTTTGGTGCATCCTACCATCTGAAAGGCTAATTTACCTATGGCTGTTTAATTCCTCCAGTGTAATCCTATGCATTTCTATTTGGAACTAAATCCTACTTTGTTAATGAAATTTACTCCAGATTAAGTGTGTATAGGATTGTAGGCTTATTAAAATGCATATTGGGGTAACACCACTCTAGCATGACTTAGTGACCAGTGTGGCATAGTGGACTGAATATTGGACGACAATTGGAGATAAAGGTTCTATTCCCTGCTCAACCATGGAAACCCACTGGGTGACCTTAGTTGAGCCACACACTCTCAGCTCCAGACAACCTCGGACTGAAGGTTATTTCCTATATCCCTCTTGGGGGTGGAGGACCTATTAAAATGGTCCGCCCTCAAAAGCTGATGGAACCTCAAAAGTTCAATGGTATGTCTTAAGTTAGTAAAAAAAAACATGGTATACGGAGATTCTCTACCAAATGAGGCGGGCTGCGTAACAACTAGAGTGCCATTGGCTCTAGTTGCACTCCAGTGGCTCCATTCCTACCTCCTGGCCAGATTCCAGATGGTGATGCTGGGGGACACTTGCTCTTCTAAAAGAGAGCTGACATCTGGCGTCCCTCAGGGCGCCATCCTGTCCCCCATGCTGTTTAACATTTACATGAAACTTCTGGGAGAGATCATCTGGAGACATGGGGCGTAGTGCTATCAATATGCTGATGACACCCAAATTTACTTCTCTATGTCTCCAGCTGATGCAATGACTAAGAATGGCATCTCTCTTCTGGACACCTGTCTTAAATCGGTAATGGGTTGGATGAGGGAAAACAAACTCAAGCTGAATCCAGAGAAAACAGAGGTACTTGTGATAGACTCCCCAAGTCCAGGGATGGAGATTTGTCAACCAGTCCTGGATGGGGTCACACTTCCCCTAAAGAATGAAGTTTGCAGTTTGGGAGTACTTCTGGATCCATCTCTACAGTTATCATTGCAAGTAGAAGTGATGGCCAGAAGTGCCTGGTATCAACTTCGCTTGTTACGCCAACTGTGTCCCTACCTGGACCGAAAGGACCTTTAAGCAGTGGTACTTGTAATCTATCGTCTTGATTTCTGTAATGCACTTTACATGGGGTCACCTTTGTACCAAGTTTGGAAACTTCAACTGGTGCAAAATGCGGCAGCCAGACTGGTCACCGGAACACCTAGGCCAGACCACATAACACCAGTACTAAAATCGCTTCACTGGCTGCCAATTAGCTTCTGGGTTCAGTACAAAGTGTTGGTTATTACCTTTAAAGCCCTATATTGGTTTGGGCCTGAGTTACTTGACGGAACACCTCTCCCTACACAATCCTCCCCGCACTCTCAGAATAACTGGGAAGAATCTATTGGATTACCCAAAGACTAGACTAAGATCAACTTCCCACAGGGCATTTACAAATTGTGGAATGGCTTGCCGGAGGAGATCCATCTTATTACCACCTTAGATGCCTTCAAGAAGGCCCTAAGACGGATTTTTTTTCTGGCAAGCCTATCCCACTGATCTGCTATAACAATTATAAGAAGACACTTCATTTTGAGCGTGTTTATTAGAAATTAGATGTTGATATGGATATTTTATAGGATTGATTTATTGTTCTGTTTTTATGGACTTTATTTGATATAAATTGTAATTTTAACTGAACTGTAATTTTAAATTTACTATTGTACTCCTGCCTCGATCCGCAGGGAGAGGCAAGAAATATAAATAAAAACTATTATTATTATTATTGATTCGCTTTAAGCTCAACATATGTCAGAAATGACTTGAAGGTGCACAACATACCACCTAAACATTAGAAGGAATTTTCTGACAGTAAGAGCTGTTCGACAGTGGAACACACTCCTTTGGAGTGTGGTGGAGTATTCTTTGGCAATTTCATCTTTTTGTTCATCTTTTTTTTTTAATCCTACCTTCACCACAAAGTGTCCCCCCAGCCATGAATGTTGCCATTTCAGAATTCTATGTATTTCAGAATTATATGTGAAGCCTAACCCCTACAAACCTTTGGCCATCATGTCTTCGAAGAGTTCTCCATCATTTGTTCCTCTGGGCTGTCTCTGTCTCTAGAGTAATCAAGCAAGTTCTTTTGTTGAATCTGTCTAATGTGCCAGAAGGCAGAGGAATTCTTTCTCTCTTGTACAGATGATGCCTTTCACTTTAGAGATTCTATCCAGGATTTGCAAAATATGGTTTGCTAGCCTGGTAAGGAAAGCAATGAATCTATTTCCCTGCTCCCACTTATCTTGACCTCCTGTGGGATTGGGTGAATGGAGGGGGATGAATTCTCTTTCTGGAGAGGTGAGGAAGGGGAAGGTAGGGGAAAAACACTTTTGTGTTGTCATGGTGTTTTAATGTGCAATGTTTTAATGTTTTATGAGTATTGCTTGAATTAGGCTGTTTTTATCAGCATTTTAGTTGTTAGTAGTGTTTTTTAATTTTTGTACTCTATGTTTTAATCTTGTATTTTTCAATGTGTTGTGACCCGCCTTGAGTCCCACTGTGGGAGAAAGGCGGGATATAATTTTTGGAAACAACAACAACAAAAATATTACAATTCTTTCACCCTTTTTCTGGACAAACTGCACTTCCAGGCAAGTAACAAGACACTGCTTGAAACGCCAGTCCTGTAACTATCTTAGATGGGAAGAATGACAACAGCTTTTGTCCTCAAGAGGAACAGACCCTTGGGGACAAGGGTCTATTGCCACAGGGGGCAGTAAACCCACTCTCACTTTTACAGCCACTCCTGCATCTGTTCCATGTTGTATAGGAGCTCTCCCCACGTTGAAATTCTTTCCAATATAGATTCCTGGGTGGCTCCCATGCAGACCTGAGCAGCTACAGAAGGAGTGGCCATAAATCCAACACTAGATAACACCAAGGTAACAAAACCACCAGTTGCCCTTTGGTTGGGGAACTGCCATTACTACTTCCCGCCTACTGGAATCTATCACTTGAGGCACTTCTCTTGCTCTCTGAAGGCAATCTAAGGCTATCTAATGAGGTCATATATGAGTCATGTTTCAAATGGAAGGCTTTCAATTTCATATTCTTTACCACACACATGCTCTCAGACTCAGGGGAAGGCAAGGGCAAATCCCCAAAGAAACTTGCCAAGAAAACCCCACAATAGGTTTGTGTTAGGGTCGCCATCAGTCAGAAATGAATTGAAGGCACATTACAACAACAACAAACACTAGGAATGGTAATAATGCAGCCTTCCAGAAGTTATTATGCTGTAACTCTTATCATTTCTCATCATGGTTGTGTTGACTAGGGCTGAGGGAAGCAATAGTCTAATTGCATCTGGAGGAATACACGATTCTCACCTCTGAAATTATCTCCTGCTTTGACTTTGGAGGTGCCAGATGACCAGTTCTGTGATGTTTCTCTTTGGATGATTTTAGCTGGATCTGATGATCTTTCCTCTTCCCAGCATAAAGACATCTCTGCTTTCCTTTGTTTTACAATATTTAACCTGTTACTTCACAACCCAAAGTATTCTTTCCATCCTATTCCCAAACAATTGTTTTTAAAGCCTAAAATCCAGGGTGAGTAGGGCAAACCAATGTAATTCAGATGCAGGAGATATTATATGGCTGGTAATTTGTGCCAAGTAGAGCATGAGTAAAACCCATCCACCAGCTTCATTATGAAACTGAGCCATTTGACAGCCTGCATTTTAGTTCATGGTCAGAAGTTTTCTGTCAGCAGAGCCAGTTAAATGAGAAAGCTGCATCAGAAAAATTTTAATACGCAGGGACCAGGAGACCATTCATATTATACAATTATAGGGCTATAATTCCACTTTAACAGCCATTTAGTATTCTCAGCTAGTGCTTCACTGAACTACAAATCCCAAGATAGAATGCCTATCCATTTTAGACTATCCATATTAAGTAGGGGCTCAACAGGAAATGTTTGATGATGGAATATACATTTTTATTTGTTACCACAGAACTGCTGTTGTCTTTCACTTGCTGCTAACAAGGCCTGCTATGGTCTCTTTCTTCTTCGTTTTTAGTAGATTGTTCTCATGTAGAAGAACCAATGCTATTTAACTTAGACATGGACAAATCTGCCAATTTCAGCTTCTCTCTATTCCTTATTTTTCTATGCTTAAGTTCCTTTTTTCTTGTTCTGCGTCAATCTACAATTTTTCAGTATGTGGACTGATGGACATTGATGTTTTGACACTTCTGCAATTCAAATACTGAATTTCTGCATGCTTCATATTTTTTGTTACACTCTTGATTTCAATAAACTGTACATTGTTTCAGATTACAATTTTGAACAGGAATATAGCAAAATGATTGCTCAGACAGCAGAGAGCTCTTCCCTAAAAATATTTGCATAGCTGGTTATCTTTTTTAAAAAAAGAAAGTGAAATCTGTAACAAAGGGGGAAACCAGCTTATGCTATTTGTTGTGGTCTGCTTTCACATATTACCAGCATCTCACTTCAGTTTCTTTCTACAATTGTGATCTAAAGTGGTGGAGACAAAGTCCTAGTATTAACAATCCCCACAACATCAGTTGATGAGCCTCATGTCATGTTTTCTCTCCATCCTGGTTGCCATTTCCTTGGTCAGTACAAAACCATCTTCTACCATCTTCCCAAAGTAACATTTCTGTAAATAGAGATGTGAAGGTGTTTGGGGAAGAAAGAGAAGAGAAGTTGTTTATCAATAGAAGGGAAGGGGTGTAAACACAGGGAGTATACATGACCAGAGCCATGATATAGATAGCATTACTGTAATTGTCATCCTCATTTTTGTTAATCTAATCTAATCTAATCTAATCACCTCATCTAATCTAAAAGCCCTATAGGCAGGAGAGTGTTTGGTGTTTGTGGCAGGGAGAGGAAAGATGACATGGCACTAACATCTTATCCCATAATGACCATGCAGCAATTAACTTTAATATTTGGAGGCAGTTGTGCTATTCTTAATTTGCATTTCAACATCTGAGTCATGTTTTTAAAACTTGTTTTTTCCTCTCTGTTTTCCATTGCATGCGTCCATTTATATGAATTGTGCCTACAGTGGTGAGGGTTGTAGAGGCAGTGGGTTGTGCATCATGTGGCAGCTACCAAGCCACCATAACATCACCTCTTCAGAGAAAATCTGATGTGATTGTTCCTGTTTGCCAGAAATAATAACGCTGCAGTCAGAGAAAAGGGAAGGAGAATCAGGTAAAACAGAGACATATCCACAATGACCACATGTAATATTAGACAAGCTTGAACTCTTCGAAGAAGCCAAGACAACTAAGATGAGACTGTCATACTTTGGACATATCATAAGAAGACAGGTTGTTGGTATTAACTGTTTAAACAGATAGGGTGATAAAATGCAGCCTTTCTTGATCCCCTTGGAAATTGGAAAGCATTTCAATTTCTCCATATTCTGTCTTGACAGTAGCCTTCTGTCCTGAGTACAGGTTATACTTCAGGACAATACAATGAGCCATATCACACTAGTTGAATCCCACTCAGAAACAGGATTTTAGATGTAGAAAAAAACACAAATGTGGGATAATTATCAGATGCATTTCAGAAAGTTTCTGAAAGTAAAAAGGTGTTGTTTTTGTCCAGTTTCCATTCATTTTATTTTTGCTTTATTTCTGTTGGGGAGATGTGTCATTTAAAAAACCTCCCGCATTTGTGTCCCCCCCCCCCCTACTTTTAAATCCAGTTTCTGAGCAGGATTCATCTAATGTGATAAGGTCCAATATTGTGGCACACCCATTTCTTTAACAATGATCCATGGTTTTTCATGATCTACATAACCAAAGGATTTGCTATAATCCCACTGCTTCTGCCCAATAGCTGTTCGGCATAGAATCATAGAATCGTAGAGTTGGAAGAGACCACTAGGGCCATCCAGTCCAACCCCCTGCCATGCAGGAAATCCAAATCAAAGCATCCCTGACAGATGGCCATCCAGCCTCTGTTCAAAGACCTCCAAGGAAGGAGACTATCACACTCCGAGGGAGTGCATTTCACTGTCGAACAGCCCTTACTGTCAGGAAGTTCCTCCTAATGTTGAGGTGGAATCTCTTTTCCTGCAGCTTGCATCCATTGTTCCGGGTCCTGTTCTCTGGAGCAGCAGAAAACAAGCCTGCTCCCTCCTCAATATGACATCCTTTCAAATATTTAAACAGGGCTATCATATCACCTCTTAACCTTCTTTTCTCCAGGCTAAACATCCCCAGCTCCCTAAGTCGTTCCTCATAGGGCATGGTTTCCAGACCCTTCACCATTTTTGTTGCCCTCCTTTGGACACGCTCGTTTCTCAATGTCCTTTTTTAATTGTGGCGCCCAGAACTCGACACAATATTCCAGGTGGGGCCTGACCAGAGCAGAATACAGTGGCACTATTACTTCTCTTGATCTAGACACTATACACTGCTACCTTGGGTTACGAAATTAATTCGTTCCGCTATTCCTTTCGTAACCCGAAAATTTCGTAACCCGAAACACTTTTTCCATTGAAAATAACTAATGCGTTCTATGACCTCAGACTGAACCTGCAAGTCAAAACAAAGGTACAATAGAGGCCTATTAAGCTAAGTACCCTACAATACAAGTTGCCTGAGGCACTAAAGAGGTTAACAATGACTGGCAGGTCCATTCTAAAGTTTCTAAAGGATAAAGAAAAAAAATGTTTTTGACTTATCTTTGCTGGTCCTGGCTGGCATCTCAGAGTGAGGCAGGAGGAGGAGGAGAGGGGCAGCCAAAAAAGCCAGATTTAAACCAATTCTACCAATTTAACCAATTCAGCCAATTTAGCCAAATCAACCAATTTCACCAATTCAGCCAATTTAGCCAATTCAACCAATTTCACCAATTCAGCCAATGCAACCAATTTAACAAAGATTTTTTTTTTTAAAAAAATTTGGTGTTTTTTTTAAGGGTCACCTTTTCCCTTCTTGGATGACGGTTCTCCCTCTCTAGTGAAGAACTGGTCCAAGGATGTCTGCTTTTGCCGGCCCTTAAGCAGGTTCCTAAAATGGCTAAGGCAGACATTATCAAAATGTGCAATGGCATGGCTGGTGAGCACCTTCTCAGGGTGGTGCTTATCAACATAAGAAGACACATTGTGGAATTGCCGCAAAATGTCTTTAATTTCTGCCGTTGGCAAAAATGCCCCCGCAGCCTCCTCCTCCTGGCCCCTGTCGAAATGGAGCACGTCCTCATCCACGGCCGAGTGTTGCATGGCTGCCAAGGCCTTCAGGTCCTCTGTTGTCAGGTCCTCGTTGTGCTCCTCGATGAGTTCCTCCACGTCCTCGTTGTCCACGTCAAGTCCCAGGGACCTTGCGATGGAGACAATCTCATGCACCTCTTCTTCTTCACCTGGCTCAGCACCCTCGGTCTGTGACCCTTCCAAGGAAGAAGCATCAGGCCACAGCTTCCTCCACGCAGCAATCAGGTTGCGCCTGGTGATCTCCTGCCAGGCCAAGTCCACCATCTTCAAGCACACGACGATATCAAAATGCTGCTTCCAGAACTCTCGAAGGGTCAGCTGTGTGCTCTCCGTAACATCAAAACAACGCTTGAACAGGTGCTTGGTGTAGATCTTCTTGAAGTTGGCAATCACCTGCTGGTCCATGGGTTGCAAGAGGGAGGTCGTGTTGGGCGGCAGAAACTGGACCTTGATGAAGGAGAACTCTGCAAGGATGTCCTTTTCCAGGCCAGGCGGGTGCGCAGGAGCATTGTCCAAGAGGAGGAGGCACTTCAAGGGCAAATCCTCTTCCTCCAGGTACCGCTTCACAGTCGAGGCGAAGACACTGTTGATCCACTCCACGAAAATGAGGCGTGTGACCCATGCGCGGCCATTGGAACGCCACATCACTGGCAACCTGTCCTTCTGAATGTTGTGTGCCTTGAAGGCCCTTGGATTTTCGGAGTGGTACACCAACAGGGGCTTGACCTTACAGTCCCCGCTGGCATTCGCACACAACGCAAGTGTGAAGCGGTCCTTCATAGGCTTGTGGCCTGGCAATCTCCTCTCCTCCTGGGTGATGTAGGTGCGGCGAGGCGTCTTCTTCCAGAAGAGGCCCGTCTCGTCGCAATTGAACACTTGCTGCGGGACGTAGCCTTCCTCCTCCACCATGGCCTTGAACTCGATGACAAATGCTTCAGCGGCCTGGTGGTCTGCGCTGGACGCCTCGCCGTGACGGACGACAGAGTGGATCCCGGTCCTCCTCCTGAACCTTTCGAACCAGCCACGTGATGCTTTGAATTCCGGGGTGGCTGGCTCCTCCTGCGAAGAAGTTCCTTCGCCTGCCTCCTTGCTGGCCAGGTCTTCGAAAATGGTGGTGGCCTTCTCACAGATGACCGAGGTGGTCACAGTGTCCCCGACTCGCTCCTTTTCCTTAATCCAGAGGAGCAGCAGGCGCTCCATCTCCTCGTGCTTTGGTGTCCTCTGCTTGGCAATCGTTGTCACGCCTTTCGCTGGAGCCACAACAGCTCTGATGGCCTCCTTCTGCTTGAGGACAGTGCCAATTGTCGAAGGGTTTCGTCCATACTCCTTGGCAATGTCCACCAAGCGCACGCCCCTCTCGTGCTTGGTGATGATTTCCTTCTTGTCCTCCAAGGACAAGGGAGCCCTCTTCTTTTTCTCACCGCCGCTTTTATCTGTGGCTTTCTTGGGAGCCATAGCTCAAGCCTAAAAAGGACAAAAGGCACAGGCACTGAGCAAAAGCCACAATTGGAAACCACCCCCACCCCCATGGTCACACTCTCTGGCCCAAACATGCAAAACTCACACCCCACACTCTCAAATCATCACAGCCATGGCCAAAGCACCCCAGAACACAAACCCATAGGCCAAAACCCC
>NC_056522.1:332657416-332864493 GCF_019175285.1 Sceloporus undulatus
CAAATCAGAAAATGCAAGCCTATGGTGAGACTCTGTGTCCCACATGGGAGCAAAGGCAAACTTTTAACAGCCACACTCCACACTTTGAAAACAGCAGAGCCATGAAGAAAGCAACCCAGCATCCACAAATCAGAAAATGCAAGCCTATGGTGAGACTCTGTGTCCCACATGGGAGCAAAGGCAAACTTTTAAAAGCCACACTCCACACTTTGAAAACAGCAGAGCCATAAAGAAAGCAAACCAGCACCCCACAGCAAAAGCATGCTCACACAGTCTCACCCCACCCCACAAGAAGAAGGTAAGAATCCATCCACCTACCTGTAGAGAAATTCCTGATGGCCGGTCTTGATCCGAAGAGTACTGTACACCTGGCAAAGCCAGAACAAGTCCAAAGGCAGAAAGCCAGGAAAAGTCCAAACCAACAGTGGAACCACGAGTTAGAGCTCAAAAGAAACTCTTCCTCACACAGTCCACAAGGCCAGACAAAGGGGGCAGATCAAAAACAAACAGTTTTGTTTCTGAAGCAAGGCCACCCCCCCAATTTCGTTAGCCAATCCAGATGATCAGCTTGATTTCTCAAGCCAATCACTGCTGCTAACGAAATTCAAAATTCGCGCCAAAGGTAACCCCTAACCCAGCCCCCTTAGCTTTCCGTTAGCCCTGGAAAGCCTATAGCTGCACTTTGCATTGTTTGAATTTCGCGCCGAAATGAATTTCGTAACCCGAAAAATATTTCGTAACCCGAAACAGTTTTTCCCTATCCAACGTTTTCGTATCCCGGAAATTTCGTAAGCCGATCATTTCGTATCCCGAGGCACCAGTGTACTTCTATTGATGCAGCCTAAAATAGCATTGGCCTTTTTAGCTGCCGCATCACACTGTTGACTCATGTTCAACTTATGGTCTACTTGGACTCCTAGATCCCTTTCACACGTAGTTTCATTCAGCCAGGTGTCACCCATCCTATATCTGTGCATTTTATTTTTCCGCCCTAAGTGCAATACCTTACATTTCTCCGTGTTGAATTTCATTTTGTTAGCTTTGGCCCAGCTTTCTAGTCTATTCAGGTCATTTTGAATCTTGATCCTGTCCTCTGGCATATTTAGTCTGGCTCCTCAGCAAAAACCCTGTCTAACATGGGAGAGCCTCTTGCCTCACAGGAGCACATAATCCCACATAAAGGTAGTGCCATGGGGTTTGGGAGGAGAAGACATGATTCATTAGAAAATATAATAATTCTTGGTAAGGCAGAAGGATATAGGAAAAGAAGAAGACCACATTAGAGGTAGATGGATTCAGTTAAGGAAGCCATGCCCCTGAGTTTGGAAGACCTGAGCAGGCTGTTAAAGACAGGGTAACTTGGAGATCTCATCTTCATAGGGTCACTATAAATTGAAATTGACTTGATGACAGTGAACAACAAAAAAGACAGTACATGCTATTAGCCTCCTCTTGTGTGTTGGTGGCTGCTGGTCAGCCAGTATGATCAAAAGAAAGATAGCACAAATCTATCCTTTTAATAATAATATGTTTGAGGGGTGTGTTCAGGGTGACGGGATAGGAGGCCACTGGAAGAATTGAGTTGATCCACTTTGTACAGCTTCACTGCTTCTATTTTAACATTAATGTTTGCTGTCCCCAAGCTATGATGGAAGGCGGTGATGATTTAATGGTAGAACACATGGTTTGTATATAGAGGCTCTGTGGTTGAATCTTGCTTGAAACTCTGCAGGACCACTGCTGGTCTGTGTCAATAGTATAGGTCTAGATGCACCAAAGGACTCATTCTGTATAGGGCAGTTTAACATGATCTTATAATTCATAGGAGATGGTCAAAGTGGAAAAACTGGATTTAATTTAGGACGTCTTGTAGACTCATTTACACTCTAGAAATACAGTAGTCTGAACCACTTTAACTGTAAAGGCTCCATCCTACAGAATCCTGGGATTTGTAGATTTGTGTAGTATCAACACTCTGCTAAAGAGCTTGTAAAACTACAAATCCTAGGAGTTCATAGGATGGAGCTACACTACTTAAAGTGGTGTTAAATGACATTATTTCTACTGAAAGAGAAGAATTTATACATGGGATAGAGGCTCTACAGGGGAAAATGTAATGGTGCAGACACTCCAAGAAACATGGTAGGATATTTAGAGCAATAGGATACAAATACTCTTTGTATGTTAAACTGTAAATGTTTTATCTATTTAGTTTTTGCTATTTAGAATGCATATTTCCTTATAGCAGTCATATTAGTTATTTCAGGCTATGCCAAATATTACTTTTCTGGGTAAGACCAACAGGCGTCAGATATTTCTTTGAAGTACAATGAAAAGCATATTCCATCTACTGTTTGTGGTTAATAAGGTAATATGATTCCTTGGTTTAAATATACATTTCAGAAATGTTTCTTGGAGACATAAATGTAAATATACATTTCAGAAATGATTCCTGGAGGGAAGTTAATTACTTGTCAGGGAAGTTTAACTGGAAACTTTTTATAATGAACGGAGACAAATTTTACTTGATTATGAATATATGTTGGAAGTATAGTGACATTTTTGGTTTTGTTTTGACATTTATTGATTTGGGGCCTCAAACTCCTTAGTCTTGCAGAGTTATTCCTAAGTGCTCGATATCACTTAAACAGTGAGCAATGCTGCTTAAGCACCAACAGATTTAATTTGTGATGTCTTTGGCTGGTAGGACCTCCAAGTCTCCCTGCACCAGGCATTGCAAAATGAAAAAGACATTACTCCTCAGTTCTTCATTTGTTATCCTCTTTTGGACCCTTACTTCTCTTTCCCCCTCATCTTCCATGAACCTTACCTAGGGTTGCTATCTTATACCCATTTACCTTAGACTTACATTTAAGTTATGGTTTCAGGTCAGAACAATTCCAGGCCATGAGACTGTAAGTGCCAAAACCTAAGATGTAGAGCTGAATTTTTGTGATTTCACCAGACGTGGGCCCTTCAAAGACATTGTTACAAGGGTCAGCTCCTGGTGATGCTATCAAGT
Organism: Sceloporus undulatus; assembly: GCF_019175285.1. Classification (NCBI taxonomy): domain Eukaryota; kingdom Metazoa; phylum Chordata; class Lepidosauria; order Squamata; family Phrynosomatidae; genus Sceloporus; species Sceloporus undulatus. The sequence goes on from NC_056522.1 coordinate 332,660,439, forward strand.
GTGATACATCAACCATAGTTACATAAAGTACAGTATTTCATTAAGCCTAACAAATGGGAAAAATATACACATAATTTTCAAGGTAGTACTGTTGTCCTGTGATTCCTCCCTTTCTTTCCAAGAATTGGAGAAAAAAGGCCAGGCTTTGAAATCTGGCGTAAACTGAAGTCTGAATAAACATGTGAAGGGTTGACTATGTCCCAGCGTTCTCTTATCTGTCTGGCCTGCTGCTTCCATCCTTTCTAGATCTTCTCTTGCTTTTGCCCAGTGATTTAATTCATTCAAGTGACTTTATTCAGCTTACATATAATGCAGAGCCTAAGATTTCTCATGGTTTCATCACTCCCTCTGCCCCTCTCATTGATTTTTCCCACAGGGCACTCTCACATCTAAAATGCTAGCTGCTAATAGCAGGTTTCTATCACAGCTTTATGATACTTGCTATTAAATCCAGCCACTGTATTGCTTTTGGCATCCTAATGCTTTTCAGCTTTTCCCTCTCCATTGCTAGCAAAAAATTGTTGCTGGCCTCTTGATCTGTCTGAGCCTTCAGAAACTATTGCTATAATCCCATTTATGTCTATGTGTTTTTCAGCAGATGGTGCCTGCATTAGCTTTGACAAATCAGTGTTGCAAACACTTGCTGTTTCCATGCTGAAATGAAAATTGACCACAGCATTTGAAAGCTATTTTCATTGCCATTATATATGGCTGCCATTTGGTTCCTGGTTTCATTCAGTGCAGTGAAAGCTTGGGTAATAATTCTTGCCTTAATATTATCACTCCACTACTTAAAACAACAACCTCTTTTAGTACTTAAAAGTATTGTTAATTTAACATGGTACATATTTTAAAAAGATGGATAATCTGTTAATTGGACCAAGAAGGGGGAGAGCACAAGATGTACGACTCATGAAGCAGCTGAATTACTGGATCAAACAGTCTTAGAATTGGAAGTGTTCTCAAGGGCCTGTTGTCATGCAGGAATACACAACTAAAGAACTTCTGGAAAATGTCCATCCAACTTCTGTTTAAAGTTTATTTCCTTCTAGGCGACCTATTCCATTGTGGAACAGTTTTTATAGTAGATTCTTTCTCATGTTTAGGTGGAATTTCTTTTGGTAATTTTAGTCCATTAATTTATATTCTAGTCTCTGGAGCACTGGAAGACAAACTTACTCCATCTTCTATATGACATCCTTTCAGATATTTAAAGATGACTATCATGCCACTTCTCCGTCTTCTCCAACTAAACATACCAGCTTCCTAAATAGTTGCTTACTCCCAGCTTCTGCCAACCTAGCAGTTTGAAAGCATGCAAATGCAAGTAGATAGGTAGGTATCACTTTGGTGGGCCCAAAGGAGAGAAAATACTGTACATTATACCTTAATGTAAGGTATAACTCCATCCCTGTTGAAGCGTAATTGCAATTGCTTCTCTAAATAGATACCACATGGAGGGATACACATGGTTTATTTACTGGCTAGTGCTGTGCTTTATGCTGCAGCATAATGTTCTGTTGTGATTGTTGAGGTGATGACAAGGCAGACCAGAGGAGAGTACTTGTAGCATTCCAGTCTTTTAAAAGTAACTATAAATGCAACAATGTAAAAGGTAACAATCTTAGTTACTTGGAACAGGAAAACAAAGTGTTATTTGTAACACTGTAGCTATAACAGAGAGCCAACATGGTGTAATAGTTTGAGCATAGGACTAGGACCTGGAGATTGGGGTTCAGTTCCCCACTCAGCCATGAAGACTTCATGCTCTCAGCCACAGAAAGCCCCATAACAGGTTCCCTTTAGGATTGCCATAATTCAGAAATGACTTGAAGGCACACAACAGTAACAAAGCTATAACAATTACCAGTTATATTAGTTGGTCTAGAGATAAGCTTCCCATTTATTTTTATTGATATTTATTTAAGTTTATTTATTTAATTACTATGCCTGCTAATATGTATGGAAATTATTTATTCCACACTTACGGTATTATTTCCATATGATGCCTTGTACCTCACTCTCAAGTACATCTCTATAGCCTCATCATCTCCCAAAGAGCTGACCAAACAGTGTTCATGGACCAGAGTTGTAGTTCATTAGAAATCAAGGTTTTATCCAGTCTTATGAACAACACCCCAACTGTAAAAATCAGACCAAAAAGGGTACCTGAGCAAATCTTATCCCCATCAGTTCTTATCTGGTGCCAGGGTTCTTTGATTAAGTGCAAAGGTGTTTGTATGTGTGTTATACCTGTGAAAAAGTTGATGCACCAAAAAGCCAAGGTTGAGGTTAAAGGGCTTGTGAGAGAAATCATGGTTGTGTGTAATTGGGACCTTCATGTCATTGAGCAAGATAAGGAAGGGAGTACCAGCTCTGTCACTTGTCAGCCTTTTTGCTTACGACCACCACTAATAATAAATTTTATTTCTTACCCACCTCTCCCCATAGATAGAAGTGGGGAACAGCAACAATTAACACATAAGCAACATCAGTTAAAAAGACATCAGTTAAAACACACATCGATTTAAAAGGACAAATTAGCTGTATACATATTAAAACAATCCACATTTAAAATGTATCATTTAGAATTCACAGTTTTATGACAGCAATGGTTCAGACCTAGAAGAAGTACTCTCTGTGGGCTGGCAAAGAGCCTTCCACAAGATCCAGCAGTGCAGAATCTGATAAACTCCTCCTGTGTGCTGGATATTCTGTTAAGATGGATGACGAGAGACGTAATGGAACTAGCAGTGGCTGCAGCTAAAGATATATTTTGCCACTTCCCCTTAAGAACATTCCAGATCAGTTTGTTTAAAAATTGGATACAAAATTGCTAGTAGTCTTTCACTATCTCTTAATTTACTTATTTATTTAACTTATAACATGCCTTTCTCCTTGTGTGGGATCCAAAGTGGTACACAGTGCCTTAAAAACACAATACAATTTAAATTTCTTAATATAAAGGTTAAAGTACAATTAAACTAACTAGTTTGAAAACACAAAGCAGCATTAAAAGGCAATTAAAATATGCTGAAATAAAAAACACTACACTCTCCCCCACATTAAAAGCTTTATCTGCTATCACCAAATGCCTCTTTAAATAAAAATGTCTTCAGCTACCAGTGCAGAAAGCAGGGAGGGGGCCAGCTAAACCTTCTGTGGAAGGCACTTCCACAGCCTTGGAGCAACCATAGAGAAGGTTCCCTCTTGGGGCTTCATCAACCTCATCTGTGAAGGTGGTGGGACAGTTGAGGCTGTATCTGCACTGTAGAAATAATCCAGGTTGACACCACTTTAACTGCCATGGCTCAGTCTTATGGAATTCTAGGACTTGTAGTTTGTTGTGGCACCAAAGCTCTCTTCAGAGGAGGCTAAATGTCTCATAAAACTACAGTTCCCAGAATTACATTGCACTGAGCTGTTAAAGTGGTGTCGACCTGGATTATTTCTGCAATATGAATCTAGGAGAAAGCTCTTTCCTGCATCTGCAGTACAAAACACGTACATTACAGTTACAGCACTTTGGTACCACTTTAACTGTCATTCCACACTATGGAATCTGGGATTTGTAATTAGGTGTGGTACTTGGAAGTCATGCTCAGTACTACTGAAATTTCTCTAGCAGCAACTTTTAAGTAACTGGCCAAACTATAAATCCCAGCATTCCATAGGATGCAGCCATGACAGTTAAAGTGATGTGAAACTGATATAACCTTTAATGTAAAGATATGCTGTACTGTATAGCTATACTCCAAAGTTGCAGAGGCATTGCTTTGACAGTAAAGTCACAGAAGTAGCAATCCATATCAAAGCTGGCATTTTCTGCAGCACAAATGACTACTTGACAAGCCAGTGTTCAGAGTCCATGCATTTTTTTCTTGCCCAGAGCAGAATTACAGTCTTTCATCATTGAGGCTCACAGTATGTTGTTCTTTTATTGTGATGCTTAGTGAAATGAATCCATACAGTATGAAAGCATTAGATAGCATTTCCTCATCAAGAAAAGGGATTCCGTCTGATTTGTGACATAGGCCAGCCCTTGTTTGTCAGCAGTCACATGGAAGATGGCTTTAGATTTAGAACTAACTATGGAGAACCTAGCAGTTCTCAGACACCAATTAATACTTATAATTGAGAAGTGCCTGTCTACTGCATTCAATGTTAACGGATATGAGGAAAACCTTGGTCAGTCAATGAATCTGTTATTTATGGGGCAAATGGTAAATATTAAGTTGAATCCTGGGCAAGATTAAATAAATGAGTTGTATAAAAATGTTCACTGATCAAACAGTATGCAATATGTTAAAACAGTATGCTTTTTACAATTCGGTATAGCAGATTCCCTCCAGAGAATGGATTTATCCTGTATGACAGAACCTTTTCTGTCCCCCAAGATCTTGAAACATAACAAACATAAACCCTTCAGTTGTTGAAAAATTATATAAGAATGCATTATGCATGTTCTGTATCTTTCTTAAAGCAGGAAATGAATAGCCTTTGAATATTTTCTTTCCCCACCCTCCTTCTCTTCAGTGGTCATATTTATATTCTGCAGCCTACATATTTTCTATGATGTTCATTCTCTGTCAGATTGCATAGATCTACAAAGGATGTGCCTTTAGGACAAATCCACTCCTGCCAGTCTGAATTTACATTTTGGATGCAGGATCTATTTTTACTGACTAGCTGTGGGCACCTCCATTAGAAATAATAATTCACTATGCCAGGCACCTCGTACCACATAAGGTGGCATTATGTCAACTTCAAACTGAGGCTCTAGTATACAAGAAAATATGCACAATGTACGAACTATCTTGATGTTATAGATTCTCACATTCAGTAAAGGAGAGTGACTATTATGTAGCGCCCTACCCGTTTTTGTGGGTGCTGGAGCCTCCAAACACTCCCAAGCACTGACAGGAAAGCTGGGTCATGGTGGAAAATTTCACAGTCTTCTTTTAAAATAAGGCATGCAGTCTTGCTTTACCCAATTTCTGGGGTATATGTGTGTGTTTAATGAACTTCAGGTTAGTTCCAGTTCAAACATGAAAAATACATTGTGTGTCACTTTTAGAGGGTCTGAGTGTGGTATGTTAAAGTGGACCCTTGGATCTGCTGAGCTTGCCCACTCTTTTCTAGGTGTTGCTTCATTTAGCCAAATTTGGGATATGTACCATTGGAATCATGAGCATCTATGAGCACCATCTATGAACGTGGCAGCTAGATGTTGCACAGGAAATAAAATTCTCATTTCAACAAATCTAGGTCAAATTGCCTGTTCAGTCTTGGAGTAATCCTGAGTAAGCCATTTATATATCTTCATATAATGAACAAATGGTTATATACATGCTGATGTGTGTTGATGTACACATCAGCATGTGTCTTGCACAACAGAGCACCGCTAGCATGTTAAATTGGTCTTCTGAATGGTTTGGGACATGTCATGACGTATTGTATTGTATTGTATTGTATGGTTTTTAAGAATCCACCTTGATTCCTTGAGAAAAGGTGGGCTATAAATATTATTATTATTATTATTATTATTATTATTATTATTATTATTATTGTTTCAGCAAAATATATTTTTGTAGATAATTAAAGGTATCGTTTTGGTACATGACCAGACAGAACTGGTTTCCAATGTGTAAATCCACTAAAAAGGAATCTTATATAAAATGGTCATGTTAATCCAAAACAGTAATAAGTGTTGGACATAGCCATACCTACTTTGATTTCCAAAGTGATGGCAGATAATTCCTATCAAGAATCCACTAAAGCCAGGATGGATAACTTCAAATGATTTGGGGGCCAATTTTCTGTCCCCAGGAAACACCACAGAGGCCCTCAATTTTTTGGCAGGCGTGGTGGTTGAGAAAATAAAATCTGGAAGTGGCCAAAAGTCTATTTCTGGTTTCAGTTTGTTAGAGTTGGAGGGGATGTGTCCCCTTTCTCATGAAATCACCAACTCTTGAAACTTCCATAAACAGTAAACTGTATTTTTGGCTGAAACATTTTTCTCACCAGAAAACCCTGAATGGGATGGAGATGTCATACAGAGCCTAGGAGCTGCAAAAAAGGCCATGGGGTGACCTAGAGCCCAGCTCAAATTTATAATATCTCTTTTACAGCCCATTTTCTTTGATGCATCTGAAACATTGCCGTCATCACCACTGTATAGCCCTACTTTTGGAAAATAATAAGTGTGTATATTCTTTCCCAGAAGTTTGTTTGTGAGCTGCCTTGCATTTTATGCTGGGAGAAAGGTGGGACATAAATAAAATAAATAAATATGTTTGTGTTGAAAAAGCATTGGATTAGATCCAGCTTTTAACAACATTCCTTGAGCAAATGTCATCTCAGAACGTTCTCAGTACAGGAAATTATGAGGTGATATTCATCAGTTCCTTTCTTGTTACAGAAAAATGTAACAAGAATGGGTTTGCTGTTGCCTCCCTCTGAGGCTGAGAGTGTGTGACTTGCCCAAGGTTACCCAGTGGGTTCCCATGCCTGAGCAGGGATTCAAATTCTGGTCCCCAGAGTTGTACAAGGCTACAAATATGTAGTATACTGTGAAATCGAAGGCTTTCATGGCCAGCATCCATAGTTTTTTGTGGGTTTTTTAGGCTATGTGGCCGTGTTCTAGATGAGTTTCTTCCTGACGTTTTGCCAGCATCTGTGGCTGGCATCTCCAGAGAATGAATCTCTGAAGATGCCAGCCACAGATGCTGGCGCAACGTCAGGAAAAAACTCTTCTAGAACATGGCCACATAGCCTGAAAAACACAAAAAAACCCCTATGTAGTATACTCTTACATTGGTAGGAGGTAGCTCACAATGGAACTTGGTCCCTATCGAGTGAATTTGGGATTAGAAACATATAATACAATTCTGTGAATATGCATTTTAAAGTAACTCTGTGGGACTCAGTGTAAAGTAAAAGTGCAGTAAAAATAAAGATAGCATCTTTTCTTAGATGCTGTCACCCAATTGAATTCTTTGCAGTGTGTCACAATTGTTAATGTCTTGTCACACAAATAGGTTTCCTGTTATATCTGTAGCTGTGAAGATATACAATGCCTTTATGGAACTGCCTTATTTTATATATGTCAAAGATGAAGCACATGTTTTCATTCCAGCATCAATTCAAACTGGGTAAGCCATGCATGGATATGGCATTCTAATAGCACATTTTCCTTTTATATGTCCATCAACAACATTTGCAAGTACAATCTGAGCTATGTTATGTGTTGGACATCATAGAGAATTTAACAGTGTGGTTCATAAAAATAACAAGCTGGGATACTCTGGGCTGCCATACACCAGTACAGACAGGATCCTTATCCTAGGGTTTTCTTGACAAGATTTATTCAGAGAAGGTTCTCCTTTACCTTTCCTGTAAGGCTGACAAAAAGTAACATGTCCAGTATCGATTCCACCTCAACATTAGGGGGAACCTCCTGATGGTAAGGGCTGTTTGACAGTGGAAGGCATTTCCTAAGAGAGTGGTGGAATCTTCTTCTTTGGAGATCTTTAAACGGAGGCTGGATGGCCATCTGTCGGGTATGCTTTGAGTGAGAGTTCCTGCATGGCAGAGGGCTGGACTGGATGGCCCTTGTGGTCTTTTCCAACTCTATGATTCTATTATTCTGTCCAATGGGTTCTCTCAGAATCTTAGTCTAATGTTTAAAACAGTATATCAGGCTGGGTCTCTGGCACACCTGTACTGGAAATTAAAGACAGAGAGATGAAGAGTGGCAAGCTAAACAGTTATCCATTGTCTGAAGGGGTGTGTTCATGCAGCAGTAGCAGGATGTAGTGATTCACCCACTGCTCAGATTATGGACTTTCTCTAAGCAAAGCCACGAGAAGACTTAAAATAAGGCAAGGGCCAGGAACCAAAGAGCAGTTTGTATGTGTGAATACATCCACTGTTTTATTTGAACAGCTATGTTGCTGGTGTCTTCTGTATCATAAAAACATTATCATGACACTTGTTTAATTTCCAAAGTTGTTTTCCAAGAAACATTGGAGAGTTGCTGTTAATAATATATTTTAAAAGGAAAGTCTAAAGCTTTGGTCTTATGGAAGAGAATCTTTGGATTCTGTTCAAAGAGACTGTGCAGGGGCTGGACCACATAGTCCTATAGAGGCTAATACTGCTATTAGAAGAGAGAATACAGTAAAGAGCTGGGGACAAGGGATGGTCATAAAAGTGAAAGCAAAAGCCTATGCAACAGAATTTTCATTAAGAAATGAAAACCACAGATTTTCAGAAATGTCTGGATACTTATTTCAGCACTATTACCATCTGTTTGGTAAGATCTGAATCCTAATGCTTCATTTAAGCTGATCTTCACAAATTAAGACCGTACAAGGCAGTGTCCATGATTACACAAACGTTGTGTAAACATTTTTTTGCATTGCTTTATACCATGAATGGGAATCATGTGGCCTGCTAGATGTTACATGACTGGAGCTTCCAGCATTCTCCACCACTGGCTATGTTGGCTGGGTCTGTTGGGATTTGTCGTTTGGTTGGTAACATGATTTCCATCTGCAGTTTATACCTATACCTTGCCTACAGAGTGGCCTGTGCTATGGTAACTCAGCTGTCATCTGGGGAAGCTTACAGCCATAATGAGTTTTGAATTTGCTAGGAGGAACCCTTAGCAAGAGAATGGGGGCATATTGGCAGTTTTCAGAGCTTGTTTGAAAGTAGTATGATTACATTTACTCACACTCACCCAGTACATTTCAATAGGGTTTCAATGGCCCCTATTCATAAGCCCATATCAGTTGCAGTATCCTTTTCAGTACCAGTTTCCCAAGGGTCATAAATGGGAGGGTATTGTTGTCTTGCTTGTGGACTTCTCATAGGCAAGTGTTTGGTTAATGTGAGAACAGATGGATGAACTGGATGCAGCCTTGATATCATCTTCTCTTATGAGGTGAGAATTCCTGAGTCATTTATCTCCATATGGTCTTTCTGGCCAGGAATGATGATTACTCCAAAACATCAGGAAGGCATCTGGTCAGGAAAGGCTGCCTTAGATTTTCCTAGTATGAAGGTGAGAGTGGAGCAGTGCAACCTGAATGTCCACAGCACAGGTCTCCATATGGCCACCCAAAGGAGGGTCTCATTGAGTACTGTGTAGCTTATTCTCATTGAAAAGTATACAGTCACAACCTAAATAACCAGATTCTGGAACTAGCTAATCCTTGTAAACCTCAGTAGACAACCTAGGACAGTGATGGTGAACCTATGGCACACGTGCCAGAGGCGGCACTCAGATCCCTTTCTGTGGGCACACATGCTGTCACTCTAGCACAGAATTTGCCAAAGTTTATTACTAGAAAGCCAGAGGGACGTGGCACTTTGCAACAAATAAGTGGGATCTGGGTTGCAGTTTGGGCACTCAGTCTGTAAAAGGTTCACCATCACTGACCTAGGAGTCCCCACTTAGTTCTTCAAGGAACCCAATACTTTGATGTTTTGAAATGTTAAATCTACAAGACTCTTGTACATAAAGCAATTGTGCCCCTGTGACATGTGTGAAATAGATCACAAACATTTTCTGATCAGGATCACACAGTGCAGAACATAAAAGACTAACATTCGAAGGATGGTTAATATAGGTTTTTATGATAGTACTCCATTTCTTTCTTTGTTTATTTCTCTGACATTTTTGTTCCATTTTTTAAAAACTGATATCCATATGTGACTTGTGGTTTATGACAGAAACATTCAGTTTATCAAAAAGATTATTATCAATTCACAAAACATTTGAAAGCTTTGCAATATAAAGCAATCTCACCAATGTCAATGGAAGAGATCTGGGAGATCTTTCAGTAGAAAACTGGTAGAAATGATTATGGGAACTTGCACTAAGAAAAAGTTAACATCCAGTGTCCAACATGACAGAAATAACTAGTAAGGTTCAACTTTCTGGTTTCTTTTACATTATTTTATTCATGATGGTGGTGACTTTGCACCTTCCTCGTGTTCCCATCTGGGTCTATGGAGGGATGCTTTAACTGAATATTTTGTTTCTCCTCATTTTCCTGAACAAAGGAGCAGAAAACTCCATACATTTATGGACCACAAGAAGTGTTGTGTATTGCTTTGTAATGAAGACAGTGACAGCATTATAATGCTGTTTAACTGTCAATAAAATGCATGGAACAGAGCCATATGGCTGTAATGATATGAAGCATTAAATGTAATCAGGTCAAGTTAATTTCAAGTTAACATATGCCATAGCCCACAATTTTATGAAAATACATGAAGGGAATCACAGGATCATGGCCACTGAAAAAGGGTTGATGTTGTTGCAACTGCATCCACAACTCTAAAGAAAGTGGGAAAAGCTTTGTGAACATATTGTGCAAAACATGGAGATTATTTCTAAACTAACATGAGACATTCCAAACAAGTCTATTCTTCCATTTATTCAGTAAAAAAATCTTTATTATGAAATTTGTTGGATTATATAGAAATCCAGGGAATAAAAATTGAAGTAGATGCAACTCAGCAAATGTGGTAAAAATATGATGCTAATGAAAATGGGAAAAATTCCAGAACTAAACCAAATTCCTGTGGCTGATTATTATATCATTTAATGTCCTACAGTGAATGCAGTTTGACTCTAGCCATCCACTGTTTCCTTGTTTTAAATAACTGAAATGATATAGAAGACAGGGAAAATTAACTTGACCTGATTACATTTAATGCTTTGCATCATTAAAACCATATGGCTCTGTTCCACACGTTATTGAAATAGCTTTAGTCTCATGCAGTAGAAAAAATGTATCTTTCTGTTTTGGTATATTATATACCTCAGAGAAAAAGTGATATTTAAAACACTGATTCAGTTTTATCCCAGCTTTCCACCAAAAATTGTGCTTAAGGTTGCTAATAGATATCCCTAAAAGCAGTAGTATTTATCTATAGCATTTAATACCTCAGTTACATTTACACATTTTTATTTAAGGATCCTGTTTCAACCTAAATAATCTGATGTGTGCATAAAATTCTGAATAAGGGTTTCCATTCTATTGGATAGACTGAGAAAGACCAATAAATCAGAGCCCATCCACAAATACAATACACCAGTTACTACACCCAACCATATTTCTACCCTTGTGCTATATAAAGGTCCACTGTTGGGAACAAAGTGGGATCATAGTTTTAGATATTTAGCATTATCTAGACTAGGGAGGGGGAATGCTTATATATCTGGGTTACCTCTATGTACAAGGTCGCCTGACTTTTTTTTAAAAACTGAAGGTTGACATGCAATCCAAGGGGAAGCTGCTAAAGAAGATGATGACTCCTTTGTGTGCATCTTACAGTTGTCAGATTGGATCCAGGGTGGGGCTCTTGTTACTTTAATTCTTAACAGCTATTGGTACAGGATGGGTATTATAAAGTTTCATCAGCCCAACATGAAGATACTTGTCTTACCTCCACATCTACATCTGTCCCCTCCCAAAATGGCTATTGCCTTGCCAGTGGAGAGCAGAGGGGGCTTGGAGAGGAACCCAGTTCTGTTCTTGTCACCAGATGTACAGCAATAACATTACCTTCATTTGGTGCATCCAGTGACAGCCTCCCCTCCCCAATCCATTCTCCATCATCAGGCAATAGCTTTTTTGGGAGAGGATAGCTAGGGCTGAAAGTTGAGATTTGGAAGTGTGGGAGGACAGGTACCTTTTTTTGCTTGACTGAGCTTTACCCTACCTTAACTTGCTCCAAGATCTATTAGGTGACAGGAGTCCTATCCCAACTCCAGTCTGTTTGTCCTACAAGATCCCTTTACATACTGATTTTCCAGACCGACAAAGCTAGGTCTCTGAATTCTATGTCAGTTATATTTATTCTTTGTAAAGTAACTTTCCAAGTTCTGAAAAGATATTGACATATGAGTTCTGAGGATCCCCCCTTCCAAAATGTTGTAGAAGCTCCCCTTCAAAGCATTTGAGAATTACATGTGTGGAATCACAGAAAAATAATAGTATCTCTCCTTTTTTGTGTTTGCATCAGAGTCTTATCTCTATCTTTTACCTTCAGTCCAGCCATTTCAAGGATTCCTTGTAAACAACATTATGGGACACATATATTTAAAAAGAGACTTAAGACCTTTCTTTTCCGTCAAGCTTTCCCCCATGTGCCTTGATATTTGCGGTCTCCCCCCTGATCTGTATCTTGTATCATTGATTATCAACTCAGCTGGCTGTAATATGGTTTTATGGTTTTATTGCTCAGTTTTAATGTTATGTATATATTGTGATGCCTCTTGGTTTATTGTATTTTGTATTCTTTGTTGTTCACCGCTTTGATCAGTATGGAAAAGCGGTATAGAAATACATTTTATTATTATTATTATTATTATTATTATTATTATTAGGACATATATCAAAGATTACCGTAATCAATTTTGATAGGAAGATCTTCTCTTCTTAGGCAGATAAAGTACAGGTAGGCAACTGTAGCAGTGTACCCTAAATACAGATCAATTTTATTTAGGCAGATACATTTTTATTGGTGATATGTGGATCATGAACTGCAATGCACAAAGCCTAGATAGGCAACTTGATTCTAAGTGGTGAGAATCCCTCTTAGAAGGAAACTCCTCCTCTGCAATACTTAAAATCATGGAGTAATATTCTCGTATTTTTGAAACACTTACTTTCCTGGTTTGGGTGTTTATACCAGGAAAAGCAGGTAGTTTCATTAAAATGAATCAGTGTCTTATCTCTATCTTTTAGTGGTAGCACCCAGGCTAGAATACTCTTGTGGCAGTACACTTTAAAGACTTTGGTCTGAATCCTTTTGGGATCTTGCTTCTTCGTAAGTGGACTGAGTCTGTGGGAATTAGCACTGGGCAGTTTCGTAATGACACTATTGTTGCATTTGGCATAATGTAATCAAGAGTGGCATGAGAAGGGATGATGAAATGAAGTTACATGGCATTCTGTATCAAATTGTCCTTAACATTTAGGACCTAACATTTAAATAGCACATCATTAGAAAGTGATAAATTATGTGGATAATTAGTTGTTAAGTAATACTGGTGTATTCTTGAGCAGCTACAAATTTGTCTTTGCTTCTCCCCATCCCACCCCTGTAGCTTTTCCAAATCACTGTGGTCCGTTACAGACCACCGCTTTGCGGCGGTCTGCCGGCGCTGCTGTTTGCTCAGCGAGGGAGCCACAGCAGCCAAACCGCGCGAGTCCCTCACAGAGCAAAAAAGAAGCTCCAAAATGGAGCTTCTTCCTGCGGTGCACTTATGACGCCGCGAGGCGTCAATGGTGCACTCGCGACGTCATAAGCGTCGCGCGACGTGTGGATGCACAGCATACGCTATGTCAATATGGCGGCGGCCGTGTGGAATGGCCGCCGCCATATTATACGTATTCACTACGTACTAAGGTTAGGGGTGTGTGGAAGCACCGCCCCTTCCTAACCCTAATACGTAGTCAATACGTATTTTATGGTGGTTTGTAACCCACCTGTGTTTTACTGAGAACCCATTCACACTATCAAATAATCCAGTGTGAAACCTGGGTTATAACATGGGCATTCACACATACCCCAACTACATTTGGTGTAGGGGGCACCTCAAAACCCCCGTGACCCACTTGTATTTTGTACCAGGTTGCCTACCTTGTCTTTTTCATAGCACTGCAATGATCTGGATCCGAAGAGAGCCAGATCATACAGGATCATTTTGAATATGGAGCTTCCTCCATTTTCAAAACAATCTGGCACATCTTCCTCCTCACTTGCCTCTGCCATGCAGCCTCATCTCTATAGGCTTCTACTCCTGAGAAACAAGCGTGGACTATGACACTGAAAAACTTTCTGCAAGGTAAACTTTCCCAAAACAGAATACACATTATAAGATCTTTATTTATTACATCTGATTTAGTTCCATTTGGTCATCTGCCTATTACCCAAATGGGAGACAGGAACTATCTTTGAAGTGTGTGTATTTTATGACAACAGATTTCCCCAGCAACATACCTCTAGGATATGGGAGAGAGCTCAGGTTCAGTGTAATGGATTTTCTATCATTTCGAATCTCGTGTAAAGGTTCCATACATAGAGAAGGGTCTCCTCTTAAAAAAGACACTCTCTGCATCAAAAAACAACAGAAATGCAGAAAGAGGAGATGGTGCTGATATGTTCTATTGGTATGTATGTTCATTCAATAATTTCTCAATATAGATGAACTACCTGCAGAATCAGTGTGGCGTAGTGGTTTGGGTGTTGAATTACACCTCTAGAGACCAGGGTTTGGTTCCCCAGTCAACCATGAAACCCACTTGATGACCTTGGGCAAGTCACATGTTCTCAACCTCAGAGGAAGGCAATGGCAAACCTCCTCTGAACAAATCTTGCCAATAAACCCCATGATCATTTCACCTTAAAGTCGCCATAAGTTGGAAAGGACTTGAAGGCACATGACAACAACAACCTGCAGAACACTAAGCATATTATTGAAATTAAGCACATGAGGAGGGGAGCGTGTTAAGACCTCACTCTCCTTCATCAGTTCTATCACTCTTATAGAGAAGGTGAGAAATCCAAAGAGGAGTGCTTCAGGTATGCACAAAGACTTTCAGGGATCCTAATTGTGGCAAGAGCTCGCATATGTAGCAGAGGCTTCATTTCAGAACACCAGTTTCCACCCCTGGAAAGCAATGAGGAAGGAGATGGGATTAGTACATTCTTCTCCTTGCATATTTAATTTAACCACATTCCTGACATTTGAATAGGGGCTGTAGAAAAGTACTTCTTCACACAATTTATGGAATTCACTGTCAAAATGGCTACTAATTTAGTTGGCATCAACTATTTTAAATTTATTTGCATATCTAGAGAAGATACATTTTAAATCTGCCCTCCACTTTAATCTCCTTTAATGAAGAGACAGAAAATCCTTGAAAGCCTGCACAGAGTTTGTGTCTGTGTGATGACCAAATCAAGGGGTTATCATGATATGGATTTTGTACCAAAACCAGAATTGATGTTTGTATAAAGTGTCTTGAGGAGTTTTCACTGCAGGCATGCTTAAGCTACTCTTTTAGTGCAGGGGTTCCCAATCTTTTTGACTCATGGAGCCCTTATTTCTATGGCAGAGCCCCTAACAGGGTTACCCTATTCTTAAAAGTTAATGGTGTTTGGGAGTATATATAAGAATATATTATTATTTCTTAATTTCATTCCATTTTTATTTCTTTCATTTTCCTGGAGTGGTTGCAAAACACCTGGGAAGTGTGTGTGGAGCCCTATGGGCTTCTCAGTGCACAGGTTGGGAACCCCTGTTCTAGTGTCATTTTCTATATGTTTAATTCATGGTACTTACTCCCAGTTTATTAGGTATTGGTCTATAGTGTTAAAAGCTTAATATTCTAGGTGTCTTGAAACTTCCTATTGAAATATGTATGTAAATACAAATATAACGAAAAATAATTTCCCCCCAGCAGCAGACTTGTCCTTCAGCATATATATCAACCCAAAGACAGCATTTACTTGCTTTGCAGTGGAATGTGCATGTCAATAGATTACTTTCTGAGAATATAGTGGATGTTTTAATGATCAATGTCTGTATGATTGGATTTGGATGTTCTTTTCTGGCATCATAAACCATAGTATATGTAGCTAGGAAGTATATGAAGTATCTGGCCTGTATTCGCCTCCCCTCTCCTTATGCATTGTCTTCAACATATTTATAGTTTATAATAATCAGGATTGCCCAGTTATATCCAAACCAGATGCAAAATCATGCCTATTGCTCTGGTTAGCTAACCAACATTAAATCAGGGCCTCACACTTTGGAGTTAACAGAGAACTCTGGTTTAATGAAAACAAGGAACAAAGCATTGAGCCCAGTGTATAAGGAAGGAAGGAATAAGGGAGAAGCATGTAAGTCTAATATTAGTTTCTAGCGTAATGAACTGTCTTCATAGTTTATGAAGCTGGCAAAGGATAGCCCAACCTAGCCTCTGTGTTACTGTATAATATTGTAGGTGAGATACACTCAACCGCTCTGTACCCACATATTCTGCATCTACAGATTCAACCACCTATTTAATTGAAAATATCCCCCCCCCCCATTCTCAAAAGCAAACCTTTATTTTGCAATTTTATATAAGGACACCATTTTATTACACCATTATATATAATGGGACTAGCACATCCAGGGATTTTGATATCCAAGGGTGGGGGGGGGGGGAGGGTCATGGAACCAAACCAAACCAAGGACCCACTGTAATGTTTTTTGAATGACTTATTGTCTGAAGAAAATTAATATTTTCTGCTCCCTTTCCACAAAGTTAATTAAGTTTTTGTATTTTGGAAATTGAATGCAGTGGGGTTTGGATGCACCATAAATAAAGAAGGAGTAGAGTGGGCCAGAACAAAAATAGCTTTCTTTGGTATCAGCTGTTACATAATATCATCTAGAAATCAACAAGACAGCATGTCTAATGAAATATTCCTTTCAACCTTGTTTTTTTAAAAAAATTCAGCAAATGAAACCAGATTGACTTCATGGTGGACAGATGGCTGAATAGTGCTTAAGGGTGATGTTAACAATTTGTGACAATTAGGGGGTAAAATTAAGAGTTGATTAGCATTTCCACTGTCTAGCAGATACAACACTGATCGATATTTGTTCTGCCTCCCCTTGTACCTTGACATGGTTAATGAATTTTTCTTTGGCCAATTACTGTGAGTGGATTGTAAATGGATGCATAGCTGAGTCAGCACAGGGTTCCTGAAAGCTTATAAATTTCTACACAGGGTGACACAGTCAAAGAAAGTTCCAGGGGAGTTCCCCAGACCATGTTAGTCTGTTGCAACAAAAAAGAACAAAGAGACTTGTGATATCTCAAAAGACTAACAAGTTTTATTTTGCACAGGCATTCATGAATTGCAGTCCACTCCAGATGCATCCGCAAAAGATTATGCCCAATTATGTCCTGTTAGTCTATGCTACCAGACTCCAGGTTGTTTTTACTGACAAAGATCTTGTAGTTTGCACGGATTGGTTGGCACATCGAGCAGAGCAAAAAATCAGGAGAAAGAGGTATAGATAAAGCAATAGTTATCTCTACTGCATTTCTGAAAGAGATGTGTGTGTGTTGATTGGAGACTGATGCACACCACAAAAACTGTGAAGATGATGCACACCACAAAAGGGCCACTCGTTCAGTCATATCTAAACTTCCTGGATACTTTAGAGCATAGATCGTGCACCTTCCAATAATGTGGGTATCATGTACACCGGGAGTATGTGAAAGTTATTGTGGGCAGGCCCCATGTCTGGATTGGGCTTTACCATGCCAGACTGAAAGATTACATCATGGTATGTGATACTGTATTTAGCTACTGTATATATGATTAAAGGGTTGTAATGGAATCCTACTTTGCACATATAGCCCTAAATGAAGTATGAACACCTAAGCATCATGGTGTAAAGTGTAAGATGCCTCTACTAAATGTGATATTGAACCTATGCATCCATTTAGAAAGATGCCTCTTAAACAAATTTTTTTAAAAATTGCTGATTTCTTTTTAATAGGCATGCATTTTATCTTGTATAGTTCCATATTCAAGGGTGGAACAGACATTTTTCATTGCAGAGGGCAGAAACAAAAAATGGGGAGGGGCAGAGGATTGGGGCATCTGTGACTATAAAAGAAGTTTTTCAGGGGGGAGGTTAATAGATAATGACAAACGAACCTGTGACTCTGTAACTGAAAAAAAAGCGACCACAAGGGCAGCTGGGAAAGCATTGGCTAGTAGGTGGGTTATGAAGGTGACATGCAGAGACAGAGCTAAGGTTTATAGCATCACCATGGCCATCTTTGAAGAGCTTTGCGAAAATGATTGTCTTCAAAACGGTATGGGTTTTTCCTCTACACTAATATGATTGTGGGATCTTAGCAGCCTGTGTTTAAAAAGTCCCTAATAACCAGTGACTAGGAATTAAATGCATTTCTACAAGTCATCACATATAATAATTGGAACCTTTAATAATGTCAATGCACCATGACTTCTCTGCAGATTACAGAGAAACTGTTCACTTATTTCTAAGTGTTAGCCAGAAGTTTTAAGTTACTGCTATGCCAGAAGTTGGGAGACGAGAGAAATAGAAGCAAAATTCATGGGTGGCAAAATTCTTATTAGAGGCAATGTCTTCCTTTCACACACACACCTCGTTTCTCTCATTCCAATCAAATCAAGGCTCACCAGGCTGTTGAAGCCTGTAGTGCAGGAATGGGCAAAGATGAACTCATGGGTGGCATGTGGTCTCCTAGATTCTACTGAGAGATAACTTGCCATCAGCTACACACAGAACAAGCGTTAACAGCCTTTCTTGCTACTTTCCTTACAACCCTGAAACCCTCCCAAAGTCCACCAAACCAGTCCACCAAGACTCTCAACTGGCCCCTCTTGAAAAGAAGTCGCATGATTTGAGAGAAAAACACTCCCACTCATAAAACCCTTGAGTTCATGTATGTCCAATATTGCTGTTTTCTCTGTAGTCCTTCTCAAAATGACAATAGAGAGCCATGAAACAACATTTCCTTTATAGAAGGAATACAGAGTAAAATATCTGGAAGTATTTTGGCTTGCCGGGTGTGTGTATGTCTACTGGGTGAGGAATTGGGCCCTTGCCTCACACCAGTTGCTCAGTCCTACTTTAGTTCATAGAATCATAGAGCTGGAAGTGACCATAAAGCGGCAACCAGTCCAGCCCCCTGCCATGCTGGAATTACACTATCAAAGCAACTCTGACATTTGGCCACCCAGTCTTGTTTAAAACATCACAAAAATGAAAACTCCACTACACTCTTGAGACAGCATATTCCACTGCTGAACCAGTCTTACTGAGTCAGAAGTTCTTCCTAACGTACTGCCATTGTTGTTACTTTTTATGTTTTGAATCTTTTGAGAAAGCACTTTGGAGGATGTGCAAATCTTATATTTATTGTTGTGTGCCTTCAAGTCAGTTCTAATTTATGGCAACCTAAGCAAGCCTATCATGGGTTGTCTTGGCATCTTCTTCAGATGGTGTTTGCCATGCCAGCTTCTTGAAGCTTAGGAGTGTGGCTTGCCTAAGGGACCCAATGGGTTTCTGTGGCTGAGTGGGGATTTGAACTCTGTTCTCCAAGAGTTCAGTCCAATGCTCAAATTGTTAAGAAAATGCAAACATGGGATATTTACAGTAATAGAAATAAAACATGTATGGAAAGTCACAATGACTAAGCAAGAGCCATTAAGAAGCCCCACAGTTGAAAAAGCTAATGTAATTTAGAAGTCTGAATGTCAAGGACAGAATTGTAGAATGTACAATTGGAACACCTGAGATTCATTAGTTGTACAAAGTGAAATGATGAAAATCTTAGTATGGGTTGAACTATGTGAACCAATCAAAATGAAGTTACACGCCCCCACTGGGTGGAAACTGACTAAGTGGGTGGTGATTAACAATGGCTCTAATAATTGCTCATGTTTGCCAATGTTTTTGTGGTAGTTGTGGATAGTAGTTGGAGTGTATTTGGATGATATTGGAGATTGTAGAGATTGTGAGGGCATTAGTATTTGTATATATGAAAAAGTCGATATTTTATATACTGGGAGTGGTACCCGGGATACGAATTGATCGCGTTGAAATTTCGGGATACAAAAAATAGATAGGAAAAAATGTTCCGGGTTACGATATTTTTTTCGGGTTACGAAAAATATCGGCGCGAAATAAAGCGAGCGGCGCGGCTTTCCGCCTAGCGCGCTTCAAAAAGACCTTTCGGGTGCGAATTTCGGTTCGAACGCCGCGCGAACGAATTAATTTCTAACCGAGCACCATGTATAAGACTACTGAGTTGTCTGGTGTCTTGGTGAAGGATACACGAGCCAGCAGATCCTGGAGAAGTTTGGAGACATCTCAGGAAGAAGAGTGTAGGAAGGCTCTGGAGATTTGTCCGGGTCTTCAGCCTTTCTCTGAAACTTGCTGCTTGGAGAAAAGCATTAACCACTGATCAAAACTGATCATCCGCTGCATACACAGGTGGTGAGTTAGAGCCAGAGGTGAAGAGCTAACAACTCCCATCATCCCTGACACAATCACTATGCCCTGCTGGCCATTATAATATTGGCAATATAATTAAGTATTGGTGAGCACTACATCAGCCTTTGTTCCATGGATTCTTTATTCACAGATTCAGCAATCAATGGCTTGAAAATATTTTAAAATCTATATATTCAAAAAAGCAAACTTGGTTTTGCATTTATATAAAGGACCCTTTTTAACTCCATTATTTTTCATGGGACGTAGCGCTCATGGATTTTGGCATCCGCAGGGGGATCTTTGAATCAAACTCAACATATACTAAGATCTACTATAACAATCTATTGGTTTACCCCAGCCCTTTTCATAGTTTTAAGAATGTGTGACTTGGTTTTCACTGTGGTATTACTGGTGTCTTTGATGTCAGTGGGATGCTGATGAATCCACTCTGCGTATTAAAACTGTCCAAGGTACTGAACCTATTTAGGGGCTGAGGTTAATTTACGTCTGATAATGTGGATAATTTTATATATGATGTTTTTGGAATTGTTACAGGTGTTTTTGTGTGCCTTCCAGTTTTTCCCCATTTTATGGCAACCCTAAGGAAAAACTCTATGGGGTTTCTCGGGGCTGAGAGTGTGTGATCACCCAAGGTACCCCAGTGAATTTTCTGGAGAGTGGGGAATTGAACCCTGGTCTCCAGAGTTCTGGTCCAATGCTCAAGCCACTATACCATGCTGGCTCTCAGTCTAATGTGATTTTAGTTCATCTTTGTAAGCCATTGTAAGTGAGACTATGGTTAAGTAAATCAAATATTCACATTGCTATGCCCAACAAGAGTAGAGCCACTGAACCATTTCATTCACACAGGTGTGGATTAACCATTAGCAATTGATTCAGTAATAATAATACTACATAATAATAATAACTACATAGTTTATTTTTATCCGCTTTTCCAACTTTGATCAAAGCGGGCGTTACCAGATTTAGATAAAAAATAACATCAAGATAAAACAAATTAAACAGCATTTAAAAAACAATCACAATAACAACAATAGGGTCAGCTGAGTGGGGGGATTCCATAACATTGCAAGGTCATGACACCGAGGGAGGTCAGTTAAAACATAAAAATGACATCTCATGGGGGGAAGGCTTGGGAGACGAAGGTATACTAACTGGACAGTCTACTCTAGCAATGGATGTAGGCCAATTGGGCCAATCAAATACATATTACAGCGTTGCTGTTTACGTCAGACACAATGGCGAGTGAGTCAACAGAGGTCTGACTTAGGAGAGGACAGCTTTCAGCAGAGCAAGTGGATACTTAAATCCATTTAGCTGCAGGAGATAATAGTGCATTAGGAGGATGCCAGAAATGACTGAATTATCCTGTTGAGTGGTTCCGGTCTGTTAGAGTGTGCAGCAGCTAGAACTGCTGTCGCCTTTGCCCCAAACATTTTCTGACTACCTCTGTAGCTTGATTTACTAAAACCCTTTCTTATGGTTTTTCAAAACTTTTGGTAGTGTTTTGTTCCCCCCCCTGATTTCAGTGGGAAAATAAATGCTCTCAGCAAGATCTTGGCAGTCTCTGTTCAGAGAGGTCCTCACCACACTCAAGTTGAATATTTAATCTCTTGCCCGCACGTTTTTTTATAGGCTGGATTTGAAATGACATGACAGTCGCCTTGTCCTGCCAAGTAGAACATCGATGGACAGGAAGAAGGACAAGGAGGTGGAGCCTGGCTTTCTGAGATTAGTATGAAGAATGACAACAGGGGGAGGACGCTGCCTGCTGATGCCAGTTCTCTCGGGAATGTGTGTGAGAGATCTTCATTTTCCTTTTGTAACTAGGTAGCTGGATTATGGCAGCTTTCCATTCTGCTAGGCAACCACATAGTGAATTAGGTGCAATTATTCAGTAAATTCCTAAACAAAGCAGTTTCTTCTTTCAAGAAAATGTTGGATTTAGGAGGAAGGCTCCAAGGCTTTGGCTTGGTTAGTATGCGCTGGCAAGTTTTGATGGTGAGAGTAAGAAATTTGGAAAATTGAAATAGGAGATTGTTTGAGCGTTCTTGATCAGGATGGTGCTACTTGACAATGGTTCACTGTGGGTTTGAAAGGATTTGTCTTAATTTTAACAGCTGACAGTATAACAAAGGTGGTGTCTAATGTTAGGTTACGAAGAAGCACTGTGCCGACTCAAGTGTGCAGTAAAAGAAAGCAGGTCAGTAAATACCCAGGCTAAGAAGATTCAAAGGAGTCCCTACGTGCTTCATAATTAAATCTGTAACATTCTGGACTGAACCTGCATAGGTTTATTTTTAATTGTTTATCCAGGAGCATGGTCCAAAGGTGTGTGCCAGTGTTTAGCATTACTTTTCATCTTCAAATTCATTGAGAGAGCATATTAGAGAGTGAACAAAGGGTCAGTTTTAAGTAGAACAGCCACTGGGCAAGTTCTGTGTGCCAGGGTCCCTGGATTTTTACAAGATATTGATCACTTAGTAGGAGTAATTAATTTGTCTGTAAACCATGTTGATATTGATCATAATAAATTTCATGGGCTTGATAAAAACCCAGCTTTTAGAAGCCAACAATGCTGACAACATGCTAGGTATATGCTAATATGGCTGTTTTCATCAAAACTGTACATTGTTCAAAACTAAGAAATTTCTTTATTCTCAAATGGAGAAGATTTTTCTCAAAGGATAAAATGGCTTGGTGCAATCCAGAACTATGAGAGTCAATGGGAATTGTTGCCAGCACTGTCATCCCTGAAGTATAAAATCCTTGTTTGCCACAGATACATGTGCAAAGCAATCCTACATATTTGTACTCATATATAAGTCCTACTGCATTCAGAGAGACTTACTCCTTTATAACTATGTTCAGAGTTGCAGGTTCATAGTACAATTCCATGCGTGTCTGCTCAGAATTAAAATCCCACAGACTTTAAAGAAGTTACTCCTAAGTAAGCATATTTTAAGTTTCAGTTTTAAAGTACATTTATTTATATAGAAAGAATTTTGCATTGCTGCATTAGAGACATGTGCAGCTTTCCCAGATTATCAGTTATTAGTACAATATTGGTACAGATTTTACCTGATTACCCTTGAGATTCATCTTCTGTTGTAGTGATACTGCATTTTTCTAGCATGGTACACTATGTTTATATTATTTTAAAAATCTATAGTGTTGCTTGACAAAGAGGACTCACTGATGAAATTTGTCAAGGACTGGAAAGTAGTAACTGTGACCCAAAACATGTTTTCTTTGCTGGGACATGGTTTTCTTTGCTGTGTATGTATGTGTATGTGTATGTGCTTTTAGGTCACCTGCCAACTTATGGTGAACCCATGAATTTCATAGGGAAGGTATACTCAGGCAAGGTTTTCTTAGGCAAGGTATACTCAGAGGTCAAAGTTCAGTGGATACCAAGTACCCACTGTACTCCATTCTATTTCATGCACACATATCTCCATTTATGAAGATGTAAGTCACATGCTGAATTCCAGCCTTTACTTCTTTTTTTGGAATTTAAACTCCTAGAACCTTAGAGCTACCAATAATCCAAAATGTCCCTTTCCCAAAATCTGGTCTGAATGCTCTTGAAATCTGGATTGTGACCAGGAGCCCTGAAAGTGCTAGGTTGCTATCACAGGAACTATTCTAAGAGGTTGAAAAAATTACTTTTTTGGATTACAGTGCCCACGTTGCCCAACTACCTTAAACCACGTTTTTCAAGATCAAAGTGTGTTTGAAATGCGCCTTCAGGGTTTTTTTTTTTTTTGATAAATACAGGAAGGTTTGGGTTGCAGAAATAGCATAATGAGACATTGGAAGTGGCACTTGCATTCACACACATTTATACCTCAACAAGACTATAGGTTAGTCTGGTCTCAGTTGGTCATGGTCTACTAGCCCTCCCACCTACTTAATCTGTACGCAATTTCCAAAGGACCACATATCTTCAGACAATTTTTGTTGGGTATGTATACTGTTTTTCTTCCTTTAGAAAGCCAGGCACCCTCCTGCTGGGAATATCTTTTAAAAAACCCTTAAAACATTACAGCTGAGTAGCCAGCAATATAGCTACAAGAAGTTATTTACCCTTCCTGTAAAATCTAATTATCTGTTGATGTAAAGTATTGTCTATACATAGAAAACATGCAGAGTGAATGCAGTTGAAATTTGGGTCAAACAGGAATACCAGTTTGCTTGTTTGTTTTGTTTATATGCAGTCTTTCATGTAAGGCTTCTATGTGGTCTTTTAATGAAATGTAAGGTTTTAATGTTTAATCTTTATACATTGTTTAATCACTTTAAAAATAATTCTTATATTTATACTTTTATTAATTTTTAAAAATAGTTTTTAATTTGTATTGTTTTAAAATGTTTGGTTTAGTTCTGCCCCCCCCCCCCCCCGCTCATGGATGTTAAAAATGTGGGCACCCAAACCCATATTAGTCAATGCGTGGTGATGTGTGTGCAGCTGCCTCAGTGTGCCTGTGATGCATGACATAGGCGGAATACAGACTGCCCGCCGCCCTAGTTTGTTCTGCAGGGAAGCCACAGCCTTCAGACCGCAGGGCTTCCCCGTGGAGCAAAAAGAACCCTTAAAAATCGGGTTCTTTATGTGGCATGCTTGTGACGCCGCAATGCACCAATAGTGCACTTGTGGCATCACAATGGCGCCGAGACATGCGGATGCTAAGCGTCTGCCACATCAAAATGGGGCACCCATGTGTACTGGGTGCTGCCATTTTGACGTAAAGATTATGTACTAGGGTTGCGGGGCGTATATAAGCAGCGCCGTGAGGCAACCCTAGTACGTATGCAGGCCGGCGCTTTTGCCGGTCTGTACAACGACAGTGTTAACTAATATAAAGTGGGGTGATCTGCTGGAGCTCCAATACATGAATAGCTAGTTTGACAAAACAATAGGTGCACTGTAAATGTATTACATAGATAAATAAGGACATAAAGACATAAATAGCTTTCTCTTTACATGGGACCCAAGGTGACTTACAAAAAGGCTAAAGTACAGATGTTCCTGTTGTGGTGGGGTTTGGAATTCTCTGCTGACCACACAGTGATCAAATCCCCCCCAAAGCCTACCTTTTAAGCTGCTACAACCCACCCCCTCAACCATGTATTGGCTGGTGGAGAAGAAGTGCAGAGCAGCATCAAGCTATTTTTCTATAACTGGAGACATAACAATGACATCATCCTCTGGACTCCTGAAGGACCCCTAGAAGGTTGCTGCATGTATAACTGTAGGAATATAGCAGGATGCTGCTCCATCACTTCCTTGATCTCCATTAGCCAATCAATGGTTATGTTTGTGGGGTTTACAATAGCCTAAAAGGTGGAATTTTGAGGGCCTGAGGGAAGGACATATCATAGTTGCACCTGTACAGAACTTTGCAATAGGTCTCCTAATCCAGGATCTTAGTTAATAACTACATATTAATATGAAGTAATTACAGATTGAGTCTCCTTTATTCAAAAGTATTGGGACAAGAAGTGTTTTCGATTTTAGGTTTTTCCTGGATTTTGGACTATTTGCATATACATTATCAGCTACCTTGGAAATGGGACCTAAATCTAAACATGAAATTAATTTATGTTTAGTATACACCTTATACACATAGCCTGAAGGTAATTTTACACATAATATTTTAAATATTATAAATATAATTATTTTAAATATTTTACATGAAACAATGTTTGTTTATACCAAAACCATCAGAAAATAAAGGTTTCGCTATTTCAGCCATGCATGTGAATAATTTTGGATTTTGGAATATTTGAGATTTTAGAATTCTAAATAAGGGACACTCAAAATGTACTGTGATTGGTAAGATGGCAAAACATTGGAAGTTGCTTTATACAAGGTTATGCCATTTGACCAGTATGGTCTACAATATTTGGCCATTACTTTCCAGAAACTCAGAAAAGGCAACATGTGTTTCATTACCTACAATTTGAGTTTCTTAATTGGAAGTGGGAGAGACTGGATGTGACAGTGAAGCATGTGTGAAACAGAATAATATTCTAGACATGACTTTGATTTGATTTAGCAAGGCTCTTCAGTTCTCTCCCACTGATTGTTTGGATCAGACAGTGCTGTCCCTGCTATTAGACAGAATGCAGCAGTTGCCTCACATCCCATATTGGGAGTGGCAGTGAGCTTCTGGAAGACAGCTGTGTGTACTACATGGCCTACTCTTGCCCCTTAGGCAATTTTGCTATTCTTAACATCATTGTCAGTGTGTAAGAAAGGTTCAGCTACAAACCACTTGCCATCTGTAGGTGCAAAAGTAAGGCATATGATTATGTCCTTGCCTTGGGTCATCCTGGGATCAGAACAACAAGCTCTAAATATGCTGAAAGATACTGAATTCCTTGCCTTTTATATTCCATGCTACCCTTCATCATCCCTAGTATCAAAACTAAACTAACTAGATGGCTAAACTATACACCTTTCATTAACTCCCTCTCTCTCCTCTGAGTTTTTTTGCTCCTGTGACTACAAAGATGTATCAGAGAAGAAAAGAAAAATGAAAGAAAAAAAAGAAAGAAAGACAGTACAGCAAGGGCTGGTACAATTTGAAAAGCCAGAGGCTGCGATGCTAATGAGATTTTTTTAATCTGGGGCATGTTTTTATTACCTCCTGGCTCATTAACCCTCACCACCGCCAGCAGAAGTAAAATAAACTATGCAAATCTTCTCAATTTATATGTTTTCTATGGATTGCAGCTACTTCTGGAGTTGAGTTAGGGTTGAACATATTTTCACAGGTTTTTAATCCCGCAGAACCTGTTTTTAATGCTCTTAACATTTGGGTGAAACAAACCTCTGCATGTGTCTTTGTAGCTAATGCAATGGTATAAATTATGAGTCAGTTTGGGGTGCATTTGTGGTTGGGTAGGCTAGGACCTTTTAATCCAAATTCTTATTTATAACACATGACCTTTCTCCTCTTTTATATGTGCAGCAGATCTGGAAGGAGTTATGGACTAGATCTCTCGATGATAGCCATGGAAGTAGCACTTTCCCCCATCATGCCTCAGGAACTGGATTCTGTAGCAGCTGATGCATCCCCCATGCTCATCAACATGACTCCCACTACTGAGAAGGAAAGCAGGGAAGATGCAATGAAAGACCTTGATTCTGGGCAGCAATATGAAAAGCCTCCCCCTCTCCACACTGGAGCTGACTGGAAGATTGTTCTCCACTTGCCTGAGATTGAGACATGGCTCCGGATGACATCAGAAAGGGTCAGGGATCTGACTTACTCAGTCCAGCAAGACTCAGAAAGCAAGCATGTGGATGTTCATTTGGTGCAGCTAAAAGTAAGCTTAAATATTACTATCTATCTGTTACAATACAACTGCAGATGTCTTGCAGACAGTTCTTCTGGAGGTTATAATGACATAGGAAGGAGGAATATCATGTCATGGCTGTTTGTCATAATATTTACTGAATAAACTACTGCAATGAAAATTTCTTTCCTAGAGATAAAGTCAGATCTGAGATCTGGATAAGTCGTGCAATGGTAATTTGAATTCTTCTGTGTGTTCCAGACTGTCACAGGAAATTGGTACCTCGATAGTGAATCCAGGAAGCTATTTTCCTAATGGTAACTTCTAGTAATAGTTGCATAGAAGATTTCAGCAACATTTGAGTGGACAATAAAGGGGATGCACTCTCTGTGTGATCATATGCTTATCATCATTCGCTGCATAGTTGTCTTTGACCCAGGACAGGTTGACCCAAAATGGCAGTGTGGTGGCGGCCTGTTTCCCTCCAGCGGGACACCGCAGCTGCCAAACCGTGCGGTGTCCCTCCAGAGTAAAAAGAACCCGGAAAAAATGGGTTCTTTTTCCGTCACTGGGCGGACTTCATGAGTGTGCCAACTCCTCCTTGCATTTTCCTTTGGTAATAAAAATGATGGGAAAAGCAATGGCAAATCATGGCATTCCTACACATACAATGCTCCCAGTGCTCCTGATTGGTCTATTTCCTTGAAATAAGTTATACCGCTGTACACTCCAATCAAGAAGGTCATCTTACCAGATTTCAATGATCCCTATTATATCATATTTGTTTTGTTGTTTTAAGAGTTCAAGTTCAACTTGTTTATTTCTGTATTAGTGTAAAGATATCTAAGACCATGGGGCATTCTACCTAGCTGCTTATTTAGGGATTTTTTCTCTCCTCTCACTGTTGAATTCTTGTACTATTCCTCAAGTTCCCTGCTGTTTTGTGAGCTATTTAGCCTTCTCTAAATATCTGAGCCCTGGTTGTGCAATGGTTCAGTGCCTGTACTGCAGCCACTCAGTCACAAACCACAAGATTGTGAGTTCAATACCAACCAGGGGGCTCAGGTTCAATTCAGGCTTGCATCCTTCCGAGATTGCTAAAATGAGTACCCAGTTTGCTGGGGCAATTAGGTTACAGTTGTAAACTGCTTAGGGAGTGCTTAAGTGCACTAATAAGCGGTATAGAAATGTACTTGCTATTGCTATTGCTATTCTCTGTCAGAGAGATCTGATGCTGCAAAAAACTACAAATCCAAGGATTCCATAACATTAAGCCATGGCAGTTAAAGCAGTGTCAAACTGCATTATTTCTGCAATACAGATCAGCCCCTTATCTCGTTTCCCTTCTACCAGCAGGCAAAGATTTTTGTTGTTGTTCTGGCATGCTTTCTGCCATTGTCTGGCTGCTGCAGTTGAGACCAGTTGTCAGTTCTGTCTCTAATTTCTTTAGTAATGTATTTTAAAATTGTGTTCTAATTACTTTGAATTGTGCTTTTAATTTAATTGTATTTTAATGGTTGATTTTGTTTTACATTTTAATTGTGTTCTTCTGTTACCTAATAATACTGTGAGTCTGAATTCCATTTTGGGTAGAAAACCGGAATACAAATTGAAGAAACAAACAAAAGAGGGATGCCCCAAGATGCTGAGGAATCATGCTTCCATGCAACAGATGGGACAGTGGGGAATGTGAGGCAGGAAAATATCATTATTGCAGAAATGACAGAAATAACATTGTTTCTGGGGCCAGTGGGAAGATATGGATTACATTCCCACTTAGGGTGATAAAAGATGCTCCTCTGATCTTTCAGAGTGCCTGTCCTTCCATTTGTGCCCTTTCCATTCCTTAGGACAATACCACACTACATTGTTATAGACCTATTATTCTAGTTTTACTGCTATGGCTGCCTCTCTGGCTGAGAATTCTAAATGCCCTTTCCTAAACAGTGAAGCCCAGGATTCCATTGAGTCAGTCACAGCAGTAAAAGTGGAATAAAAGTGCTAGAATAGTATAGTGTGGTACCACTAGGGAAAAAAAAAAAGAAGGCTGTAGGCACTTGCATATTTGAGATAACCAGAAACCTATTTACCTTGCTCATTGCACTGGTAGCTCATTATTCTACCTCTCCTCCCTCTGCTGAATGGATTTCTAAAACCTCTTACGTGTATAACAGAGAAAGGTTACAATGGCCTGTTACAGACGGCCAAAATAAAGCTGCTTCAGGTCTCTTTGGAGGCATGCTATTTAAATGATGCATGGGTCCTAAGAGCCCAGAGGTCGTGCCAAAGCCACACTCCATTCCTAAGCACTGGAGTGCAGTTTTGGTGCAGCTTCCGGATTCTTAGGATGCATGCATCATTTAAATAGCATACCTCCAAAGAGTCCTGAAGAAGCTTTATTTTGGCAGTCTGTAACAGGCCAATGAAT
Source organism: Sceloporus undulatus (assembly GCF_019175285.1). Taxonomy (NCBI): domain Eukaryota; kingdom Metazoa; phylum Chordata; class Lepidosauria; order Squamata; family Phrynosomatidae; genus Sceloporus; species Sceloporus undulatus. The sequence continues at coordinate 332,690,279 of NC_056522.1, forward strand.
ACTCTTTTTCAGTTGCTAAGACTCTTCCTTCCACAAACATGCAGGCAATGTCACACAGCCCACCACTAGTTGAAACCAATGTCTACAGTATTCTTTGATATATACAAAATATGAAGGCCCTGTGTGATTAAGAACCCTCAATCCTTAAGGATCCCATTTGGGAGAAGGGTGGGATATAAGGGCAATAAATAAATAACAAACCCTGAAACAGCAGAACAGCTGATGACATGGAGGTCTGCCATGCTCTCTCTCTCTCTCTCTCTCTCTCTCTCTCTCTCTCTGTGTGTGTGTGTGTGTGTTTGTGTATGCACTGACACATTATAAAGTCTTGCTTTGACTCACATAAGACTATTGCTATCTGCACATCCATGGTACATATGGAGAAGAGGCTTCATGGAAGAAAAGAACTGAGATTGTAGGCACTTGTGGTATAAAACAGTAAGGGGGGGGGTCACACTTCAAGTGGACACATGTTGTACATATGTTTTGGGTTTTTTTAAAGCTTCTTGCATGAAGCAACTTGGCAGAGAAGGAAGTAGACTGAGTTAGAATCTCTCTTTTTCTAGTGTTATTTTTTTTCCTTGTAGGGAGCATTCAAACTGTGATACCTTACCAGAAGTGGTGTCATGAGCTAGGATGTCACCCAGTGTGGAGAATATCATCTGGGAAGGCTGTGCATTAACCCCTCTTACATTGAAGGGGGAGGAGGGTCCAACTGGGTGTCACCCCTCCTCTGAAGTGTCACTTGGGGCAATCTGCATTCTCCTGCAGCTCCCAATGATGCCATTGCTTACCAGTAATCCAAATTGATGTGGTTGTTGTTATGTGCTTTCAAGTCATTTCCAAATTATGGTGCCCTAAGACAACCCTATCACAGGATGTTTGTTGTTGTTCAGAGCCCTGTTCAGAGATGGTATGCCATTGGCTTTTTCTAAGGCTGACAGTGGGTGGTTTGCCCAAGATCACCCAGTGGTTTTCTATGGCCACACAGCGATTCAAACCCCAGTCTCCTAGATTCCACTCACTCTTTGGGCAGTGCAATCTACCACTTTAGGATCCCTTCACTTTATTATCTTGCTCTTGTAGCTTAGGAAGTCAAACTAAATGACATTTTATTTGTTCTGAATCCTTTTGTTATTCCCAACTAGAGTAAATCCATCGAATCAACTGCATTATCCTAACTTTTGATTATGTATATATATAGTCACCCCTGTGGACTTGAAGTCTGCAGTCTTGGATATTCACAGAGGGCAATGGGGCAACCCCCGCTGCACACGCCCTGCATGCACCCTGCACATGTTCACGGGCATGTGCCCCATTCAAGCCAATGGGTTTGAATATCGGTGAGTCTCCATTTTTGTGTGTGTGTGGGGGGTGTCCGAAACGGATCCCCCATGAAAACAGAGGGCTTATGCAAGCCTGATTAGTAAGGCACACATTTCTGAGCAAATCCAGAAAATTGGTTAAATACATGGAATAACTATTCCACTTAGTATATAGTATGATAGCAGGCATAAGTACCAAAGCTAGCTTGCAACTTATTTTAACCCCAGTGGCATCTGTTCAAATTGCTCAGGTCCAGCCCAATACATTTTGCTACCTGAGGTGGAATGAGATACAGATTCCATGCCTAGCAGATCCATGTTCAGAAGCCACAGTAGCCAAGTCTGTCCCATCTTTTCTTTGTATGTGATGCAGAAAATTTGTCTGGCTATAAAAATAAAATAACAGTAAGACAAACAACACTTTGCTGCCTTTAATGATACCCAAGTCTTTTTGAAGCAACCACTGAGTCTGCTCCATCAAACCTCAGTTCTATTCCTGCTGGGGCTATTATTTTGGTAGATATATAGCCCTGGTTGAGAAACTGAAGGAATGAACGAAACATAAAACACTGAATCTGCTAAGGAAAAAAAAGCCTAAATAAAGAATGATTGTGAACAAAAACACCAAACTGCTCATCACATAGAAACATGCATTTAATTTTATCAAGATCTCTATAGTCTCTTACTGATTGACATTTGGTTGTTAAAGAATAGGTAACTTAGCAGGGGACCACAAAGAATAAGCACAGCCATAAAGAAGCAGAGAAATTTGACACGACAAAGAAACACACTGTTATTGGAATAGATAATGGATGCATCAATTGATTATTCTTATAGAAATGGCTTCCTGGCCCCAGAACAAGCACTGATCTAAGAATAAATATTTCATGCAAAAAACAACCACTGAACAAGATGGATGATATTTTATGTACATACAATAAAAATGTGAAAATGTCTGCTTTTTCTATTTTACATGCTTTCTGTGATATTGATAGGTAAGTATGAAAAATCCAAGAGAGAGAAATCTGTGTAAATCTCAAATAACCTCTGGTTCTATATTTTGACCAACAGGATAGTGAAGCATATATGTTTTCGAAGGCTTTCATGGCTGGCATCCATAGTTTTTTGTGGGTTTTTCGGGCTATGTGGCCATGTTCTAGAAGAGTTTCTTCTTGACGTTTCACCAGCATCTGTGGCTGGCATCTTCAAAGAATGCTTCTCTGGAAAAGAATTGTGTGTGTGTGTGTGTGTGTGTGTGTGTACACACACACACACACACACACAGAGTGTGAACCTGGGAAGGCAGGAGTGATTTGCATGTGTATTGTTCTGTTGCTGATGGCAGTCCTCAGGGTGTGAGGGTCTCCACAAGAGGATTAATGTCTGCTTGATTCGTGCTCATTGTCTGCTGGGAAGCCCCTGACCCTGGGAGATTTCTCATTTGCATTTGCTGAGTCTTCATCTTGCTATTTTTCAGGATTGGTAGCCAAACCATGTTTATTTTAAGGGTTTCCTCTTTCCTGTTGAAATTGTCCAGGTGTCTGAAGATTTCAATGGCTTCCGTGTGCATCCTGACATGGTAGTGGTTGGCATAGTCCAGAATTTCAGTGTTTTCAAACAGTATTTTATGCCAGGATGGTTTGTGGCATGTTCTACTACTGCTGATTTTTCTGGCTGGCCCAGTCTGCAGTGTCTCTTGTGTTCCTTGATTCTTGTTTGCACACTGCGTTGGGGGGTCCCTATGTAGACATGTCTGCAGCTGCATGGTATGTGGTAAACTCCTGCAGCTGTGAGAGGGTCTTTCTGGTCTCTGGCTGAGCGAAGCATTTGCTGGATTTTCTTCGTCGGTCTGTAAACCATTTGAAGGTTGTGCTTCCTCACCACTTTGCCTATTCTGTCTGTGACTCCTTTGATGTATGGTAAAAATACCTTCCCTTTGGGTGGCTGTTTATCTTCACTCCTCTGGGCCCTTGGTATTCACTAAAGTTTGGTTCCAGCCCCCCCCCCCTTCCCAGACACCAAAATCCATGGATGCTCAAGTCCCATTAAGTACAATGGTATAATAAAATGGTGTTCTCTATTTAAAAAGGTTTGCCTTTTGGATTTTCTAAAAAGTATTTATTTTCAACCAGTGATTGGTTGAATCCATGGATACAGAATATATTGGATGGAGAGCAAACTGTACTGGAAAAGAGAACAGGAGTATAAAGAGCCAATAACTGCCTGAGCAGAGCAAGTGTAAACAGAGAGGTTCAGAGAGTGTTCAGTTACATTAGCTGTTTATTTTATTATTATTTTTTTAAAAAATATGTAACAGCACTTGGAGTACATTAAAAATAGTACATTTTCATTCTAATTAAGGAGTATAAACTAGAGCAAAGTACTTGAGCAGGTTGTTGATATTCATGGATTGAATCCAGTTTTTGTAAGACAGCTTTTATGAGCGGTCCTATGTATATATTCTATGTATATAGAATAATGGCGTTTTAAGGGAGCCAGTGTAGTGTAGCGGTCTGAGTATTGGATTATGACTCTGGAGATCAGGGTTCAATTCCCTGCTTGAGAATGAAATCCCACTAGGTGACCTTGGACAAGTCACACTATCTTATCCTTAAAGGATGGCAATGCCCCCCCCCCCATGAAAACCTTGTGATAGGTTTGGCTTAGGTTCGCCATAAGTCAGAAAATGACTTGATGGCACACAACACACACATGCAGGACTAAAAAGGCCATCTAGTTCAAAAACCTTCCATGCAGAAATACATAACTAAAGTACCCCAGAAGATGGCCATTCAGCCTCTGTTTAAAGGCCTGTTAAGAAAATGAGTCCACTACCTGCCAAGACAATCCATTCCCCTGTTCAACAGCATTATTGTCAGGAAGCTCTTCCTAATGTTTAGGATGAGTACTGTTTTTTTTCCTTTTAAAACCTGAACCTAATTATTGTCTTCTGCTTTTATAACCAGAAATCAAAGTACTGTATAGGATTGGGAAGCAGCAGAATCCATGGTCTACACTCAAAAAATGGTTTTACAAATTGATCTGAGACTTGGCAGTATCCAAGAAGCTAGGTAGAGAATGGTCCAGTCTGATACTGAGTGAGATGTGACTTACTGAGAAGACTTCAAAGAGCAACTTCCAGGAATTTAATAGCCTGTTTTTCCTAGAGATGTAGTTGCAGTAGTGGCTGGTGGATTCTGTAGCAGTAGAGTAGTGAATCCATTCCAGGTTGTAGTCTATCTTTAAAACAACAACAACAACACAGAACAGATTCATTACCCTTAGAATGACAGAATAATAGAATCAAAGAACCCTAGCATTGGAAGAGACCCCAAAGGCCATCCAGTCCAACTCCCTGACATGCAGGAATACACAGTCAAAGCACTTTTGACAGATGGTCATCCAGCCTTTGTTTAAAAACCTCTAATGAAGGAGACTCCATCACTTTCCAAGGCAGCATATTCCACTGTAAAACAGCTCTTACCACCAGGAAATTCTTCCTACTGTTTAGGTGGAATCACTTTTCTTTCAGTTATAATCCATAGTACATGTCCTTGTCTCTGCAGAAAGCAAGCTCTTCAATATGACATCCTTTCAAATATTTAAACATGGCTGTCATGTCACCTCTTAACATCCCCGTCTTCAGGTTAAACCCAGCTTCCTAAGGTGCCCCTCAGTGTACATAGTTTCCATAGAAGCCTCCATCTGGTACTTCTTAGTATTGCCAGCAGATTTCCCCATCAATAAAGTATCTTTTAGGAAACAGTCTGTTGTTTAAGCTCAGAGAACAGTACTAGCGTCTTCTCCCCCGCATCCTTATAACATTATTAGATGTTTGCAGATCTTTAAAAAATATTATTAAAATATGTTTCAGGAGATGGGGAAGAAATCTGAAACTGAACCACCCTCTAAGAAATATAAAGGGAAGATATTTCCATTGATTTTAACTCATTCATGCTATTGTTGTGAGCAGTGAAGATTACTGGCTCTTTATACTCAGGTGCCCTTTCCCACTGTGTATAAATTTTAAACTTTTTGCAGTTATTGCTGCAGCCAGATTGCTAATTGGGACTGGCCACAATAAGGATAAATCTTCCTTGTTGCAATAGCTTCACTGGCTTCTGTCCTGTTTGGCTTCTGTCCTGTTTCTGGGCACAGTTCAAAGTGCTGGTTATGACCTATAAAGCCCTATATGGTTTGAATCCCCATAGCACTGTAAGTTCCTATCTTAGGTGGTTTGTGCTCTAAAGATCTGCTTTAAAGGCCCTTTTTCATCCCTTAGTGCAACAAAGGAGAGAGCTTTCTTTGTAGCTGCTCCTAAACTTTGGAACGCTCTTCCTAGGGCAGTGGTTCCCAACCTTCCTAATGCCGCAACCCTTTAATACAGTTCCTCATATTGTGATGACCCCCAACCATACAATTGTTTTTCATTGCTACATGCAAATATGTGTTTTCTGACAGTCTTAGGCGACCCCTGTGAAAGGGTTGCTCAACCCCCAAAGGGGTCCCAACCCACAGGTTGGAAACCACTGTCCTAGGGGGTTAGGATAGGTCTCACCGTGCTCCTTTTGCCAGAAATTGAAAAATTTCCTGCTACATCAGGATTTTAGGAATTTACTTTGATAGCCTTTTAATGGGATGCTTTTGTCATTTTCCAATATTCTGTCTTTCAGTTAATTTTAAATAGTTTTATTTCTGTAGGTTGTTTTTGATGTTTTTGCCTCTTTTAAATATGTATTGGCTTTAATAATTCGTAAGCCACCAGAGTGCATAGTTTCCATGGAAGCCACCACCATGGAAGGACCTTTTGAATAGCAGGGACTAATATATCAGCTGCTATCCCTTTCAACTCCCCATTCCCTGAGCTAGTTACAACTTGCATAGTAGCTGCAGAGGAAGTAGATTTACCCAGTAACAATGTATTGTTATTAACTATCCTTGTAATGTTGCTCTGTGGGCAAGACTCCATTGCCTGTACAAAATAATTTTTCCAGTGGCAAAGTCATAGGAGATTATCAGACGTGGGACAAAATATCTTTGTCCCATCCTCTTCCCGTTCTTATAGCGTGATTGCGAGAAGATTTTCATATGATGTCATACTTATCCCATTATTATCCCATCCAGAAAACACAATTAACCACGATCACACAAAAGACTTTCAAATAATGCCACACATTTCCCGGCATTGTCTTATCACTGAAGCGGCATTGTCTGGCATTTTGCATTAGTGGGAATTAGTGTTAATGTAGTGCCGCTTCAATGACGGGACAATAGCGCTGCAATCTGAAAGCATTTCTTAAAATTGCAGTTAAAGATGGGGGAGCAATCCCGTCCTTATCCAGTCTCTGTGATAATCTCTGTAGACTTAAATCCCAAATTACTCTAGTTTTTAGAATAGGCCAATGGATCTTAACCTGTGGTTCTTAGAACCCTGGCCGGGGGGGGGGGGTGTCCTAACAAGAGGTCCATGGGCGTACAAGGCACCAGGCACTGCAGAGGGAAGGGCTTGGAGAGGGTGGCCTGGGTGAGCAGTGGGAAGTGGATCCCCTTTTCTTCCTAGTCTGCTTGGCACTGCTGCTGCTACCATGCTCCCTGGGAGGCTCATTCACCTTCCCTGCCTCCTTCTCTGCCCATCCACCCACCCTCTTGCTCCCTGCCTATTTTCTCCAGCTGCTGGAATGCACGCGGAGCAAAAGGCAAGCCCAGCCATCCCAAATCAAGGTGTATCGTAAGTACACTATTGATACACTTTAGAGTTTGGGGATCCACAGCAACAAAAAGTACTTCAAAGGGGTCCCTGGAAATGAAACAGTTAAGAACCACTGGAATAAGCAATTGACTCCATGTGGTTAAAACTATGACACAAGTCAAGGTATCATTCTACCTTACATGAAGAGTCTTACTCTTTTTTTTCTGACAACAGTATCTTGAATTGCTTTTAAGTGCTATGGTAAGAGGTTTGGGGTATCTTCTCAAGTTATCTTTAGTGGGAATAATAAACTGTGGTGGCTGCCATGTCAATGGGACAGTGAATCTTCTTCAGTGTCCGGGAAAGCAGCCAAAGGGCTGATAAGGCAGCTAGTTCTCAAACAAACAAACCCCCTCCCAGCACAGCAAAGTCAGTGTAAGCTACACAGTCCTGGAGATTCACAGTAGTTCTACCAAAAGGGATTACCAAGAGAATTGTCAGACGGTCCGAGGTTCAGGGTAACAGATAGGCAGGTCGATAAAGCAGTCCAAGGTCAAGGTTTCCGGGTAGTCAAGACAAGAAGCCAAAGGAGCCAGAGGCAGAGTCTTTCCTCTAAAAGAGTCAGATATCCACTGGCAAAGAACCACACATGCTCCAGGTGCTTAAGAAGGCAAGGAGCCGGCCCTCAGCTGTGTCTGATTACGAACACGCTTCTGATAAAGCCTCCGAGATCTTCGAAGGCCCTCTCTTTCTGTTCGACGCTCCTTGAAGGTAGGCACACTGCCCAGATCCTCCTCCATGTCCACAGCCTCGGCACCAGGCAAACTTGACTGCTGAACCTCTGGAGGGGCCACAGACTCTGCTTCAGCAGAACTAGGGCCAGCCTCTGGCTCCTCCATTACAGGTTCAAGCCCCAGGGGCTCTGGCTCCTCCATTACAGGTTCAGGTCCCAGGGGCTCTAGCTCATCCTCTGAGTCCTCCAAGCTGTCCTCCAGGCTGGGCATGACATTCAGGTTTTAGACTGAACTTCAAATGAGCTATCAACGTATTGAATCCTATCCCTCCAATAGGTCCAGTTCCTTGGATAGAGACCAAAGCACAGAAACATGAACATAAAACACACCTGTTTAGAATTTCATTGAAGGCAAAACCTACCAAGAATAATTTCATTTCCGAAAAGCATGTAAACAATTTTATATGCCCTTCTGCGGGTTTTAAAAAACACCATAAGCATCCTGATTCCTGAAGGGAGACTTGACAATAATTTGGCTAATTATAGGCATGTTTTTATAAAACGAGTGGATTTAATTTTAGAACCCTTTTTTGTGTGTGCCATGTTACACTCGGTTAATTCTGTTGCAATTTACTAGTGAAGTGTAAATACCATTTAAAAAAGGAACAATTGCCACTGGCCTAGTTACTAATGAGCCCCCTTTTTTGGACCATTCACATTAGGCAAAGAAATGGAGAAATTCCAGAATACAGAAATCCACATTGATCGCTGATGATCACTAGAACTATTGTGTTCATCTGAAACCCTCTTGGCATCCTTTCTTCTTCAAATTTTGGCTGGATTTAAGCAGATAAGATAAATGATCATACTGCTCTTTTTTTCAGTCCCCATTAACACAATCTCCTTCATATTAAACTCAACAATATAATGTTGATAAGCTTTAATTGAAAATACGTTGGTGCTGATTATCTTGTGCCAGCACATTCTGACAAAATACAAGGAGCTCTTATTACAGCTTTCCAAACAACCATTAACAGCCCATAATAAAAGGGGTTAATTAACTTTCATGAGGTTTTAACTCAGTAGCAATTTTTCCATCATGTTCAAGAGATTGTTGAATCTTGGAAATAGTTGTTTTGCACAATTAGAGCATGAAAAATGTTTGGTTCTAGGAGGCAGTTTGCAGAAATGTGGTCCCTTCCAGTGCTGCATGATGGATTCTGCTCATACAATGGGGATTACCCATTCTCTTCTCCCCACTCCAACAATTCAAAATAGATCCGAGCGGCCTGGAGATATGTTTGTGTGTGTGCCCACGCATGCATGCAGAAAGAATAGCAATAAATACTATACTGCCACCTCCCACAGAACTAGACCTAGTCAACATTAGTGCTACAGTGCTTTTATCTAAGGACAATATCATACCACACTGTTATAGTGCTATTATGCTAAATTCTAAATGCCCCTCCCTAAACTACAAATTCCAGGTTTCCAGAGGGGGCAGCCATAGCTGTTAAAATGGAATAATAGTGCTACAACAGTGCAGTGTAATATTGTCCCAAGTGTCACCTTTGCTGAAATTCTTAATTATTAAATTCATATAGTTATTAATTATTAATTATTAATTATTAGACTCAGTGTCATATATGATTGTAACATACTCCCTGAATATATTTCTTCAGTTACTGTTTTTTTTTAAACATACTGAATTAAACATGATGCTGACAGAGCTCTGCAGCAGTATGATGGAAAAATCAACGCCACTGCAGTGCTGAAGCTTTATAATAACATTTCCATCTTGACGATGCTCCCCCCCATGGCCCATAGTTCTCTCTGAGGGAAAATTCAGTGTACGGTAATTCTGTCCTGCATGAGAAACATAATGTTTTCTACAGTACGGTGGGTTTCAGGGGATGCTGGTGCATGCATATAGAAGACTGCAACATATGTTGCATATGGGAGATCAAGGCTATGGTACCAACACTCAAATATGCAGGAATAAGTTCCACTGAACTTAGTGGGTCTTACGTCTGAAGAGGTAAGCACAGGATTGTACTGTTAAATCTGAAGCTTGGTAAAATGACTCTTTGGACTATAGTTCCCAGAATTGCATAGTTCTGACAGTCTCAACTATTCCAAAATTTAAAAAGTAACTTTTCCAAGCTCTGATGAGATAACTCATGGTTTAAATAATGGAAAAGAGATCACTTATTGGGGAGGGGGTTAAGGAACATCTGCACTGAGTTCCAGTTCTTTCTCCTTTTGCCCTTTCTTACTAAAAAGTAAGAAGCTCCTTAGACATCTAATCTGACTGTGGCAGAGCAAGAAAAGATGGCGAATGTGGGGATTTTTCAACAAATCCTAAGAGAGTAGCTACACAGGGAGGCAGAATGAGGCCATTGCTCTCCCAAATAAGAATTCTGCACTATTCAGTGAAATTTGCCTTCAGTCTCCATATTTCTAGCTTTGCAGTAACTTAAACATTCAGTTTTAAACATTTGGAAATACAGTTTAAGCATCCAAAGATAAAAAGGGCAGGAAAACACAGCAAATATAAGTTCTAAGTATGAACGATTTTAAATGTATCATTCTGCAATGCCTGACATTTGGTCACTGAAGGAAAATTTCATGGGGGGGATTCTTATTTGGGAGAGCACTGTCCTTATTTTGTTCCCCCTGTAACTACACCCCTGGAAAATCCCAAGAAGAGAGGGAATTATCTCCACATGCATAAAGTTATGCAAAACATTTTCATCTAGGTTGGTGGGAAAGTATGTGATGCAAAACAGGGAGCAGAGTAAGTATGTAGAGAGATATTGTAGCACCTTTGAGACTAACTGAAAGAAAGAAACTGGCAGCATGATCTTCTGTAGACTTCAGTCTGCTTCCTCAGATGCTTTTAAGTGATGCAGAACAGGGAGCAGAATAGATAGTTCGTCAGCCTGAAGTGTTTCATGCACCAAACAAAAGCCTCAACATCACTTCTGCAAGGCAAGGCTAAAATGTGATCTGCTTCTCTGGCAAATCTGACTTGGACTGCAGAACAGCCCAAGCTGTCAGCTATCAAATGAGCAAAGTTAAGCTGCCAAGTAAGGGTGACATTGCATCTTTGGAAAAAATATTCTAAGTGTTGATTTACAATTACCACAGTTTCTACATTCCACATAATACATTGATATAATGCTATGATATAATCATTTGATAATAAACTTGGAACTAAATCACAAAATCCTTTTATATAGTGTATTTTTTTTAAAAAAAGTACTATCCATCCACTGCCCGGGAAAAGTCTAATTATTTTTTATTGTTTCATTTAACTTTTGTATTTAATATTCCTATTTACATTCTTGAAACCGCCCCCCCCCTCTTTTATATTCTCAATCAATAATCTCCAGTTCCTGAACTAATCTTCATTCTTTACTTGCCCCATATAAATCCCCCTTTTTCGGCTAAATAATCAAACATCACATAATCTGATATATAATACTTCCATTTACTAAGGTTTCATCTTTCCTTTTTCTTCCGCCCATATGCTATCACTGCTTGTGCCACTTTTAATCACTGGGTTAAGGGGCTAACATCATATCTTATGATTTCATAAGGTAGCCAAATACGCAGGAGGCTGCTCTGGGATGTGGGGCAAGGAGCAAGCTTCTTCTAAGTGTAGTTGTATGGAAATCTAGATATTTGTAACTCAAGCAGAATTTATAAGAACATGAGTTTAGAGCCTAGAACTTTGGGATTAGGACATACATATTTGGGAGGTACAGTGGTAGGGAATGTCTGTATCACCAAACTCTGAACTGTTTTGAGAGTCATTTTGGAGGTTTTCATCCAAAATTTGAAATAGTTTGCATAATAGTTTGAAATAGTTTGGATAATGCAACATCATTTGTAAAGCCAAGCAGCAAGCACATTTCCATATCCACCAGCTGTCACAATTTGGCAGGGACAGTCCGGATTAATCCTCTGTTGTCCCACTTTATCAGCTGCTTTTTAAATGTTCCAGTTTCTCTTTTCTCCTCCCATTTCTTTCTTTTCTCCTCAGCTTTAATTGCTGTAAACTGAATTCACTGTGCAAAAGTAGTTTGCACTCAATTAACTTGGGGTGGGTGGGTGGGTGGGGAGGAAAAGCAGGGGCAGAATTTTGCTCTTCCCAGTAGGCTGAGTCAAAAGCAAACTGCTGCCACCTCTCCCCTATTTCCTGTTCTTTCTCATTAATAGCTTGTTGCCTGGCCTCACATGTTCTGTTTTTCATCTGTGAAAAGTTGGAGGGTATGCATTTCTGCCAGAACTTGCATCCAGCAAAAAATAAAAATGAAATAAGTACATTGATTCTGTTGGATGAAGAGAAGTTGGATGACTACAAATGTGGGAAAGAACATTTTCATGCAGGACAAGCTGTCAAACTGTTTTTCTAAGAAATCAGGAGGCAAGCTATAAGACAAAGCAAATACAATGCTGAAAAACAATGTCATCATTGCACCAGATTGACTCACTGTTTTCTCCTTGACATTAATGCTCAAACAATGAGTGATGATGTGTCTGGTATTGGGAGAAATTATCTAGAATATTTATGTTTTCCACCAGTCCAGCCATGTATTTTGTGACTGACTCAGCACCACAGTTCTCAATGAATATGTGTCAGGATTTGAAGGCTTAGAGACAATTTATATGATTTGCTGAATCATATAAATGAATATGATAGAACAAAGCCAGAATCTTCAAAGTTATTTTATTAATATGAAGCCACATGTTGGGTGCTCCCCCATAAATGACAGTGTCTGGAACTGGTAAAACACATGAATGGCCATTTGTGATACACTCCCCTGATGAAATGATGGTCTGGAGAGTGGTGGAGTGGTTTGAGTGTTTGACTAAGGCTCCAGTAAGGCAATGGAAAACATCCTCTGAACAAATCTTACCAAGAAAACAATGTAATAAAATAAAATTCCAAACAGAAAACTTTAGTTTTGCCACTTCATATAAGGGACACTATTTTACTATGTCGTTAATTGCCCTCGAGTTAACCATGACTCTTGATGACCCTGTGGATTAGACATCTTCAAAATCCCTTATCTTTCACTGTTCTGCTTACGTCTTGAAGATTCAGGCCTGTGACCTTTCTAACTGAGTCTAGCCATCTGGTGTGCAGTCTTCCTCTCTTCCTACTACCTTCCACCTTTCCTTGTCTTTTCCAGTGAGTGATGCCTTCTCATGATGTGGCCAAAGTATGATAGCCTCAGTTTGACCATCTAGGCTTCTAGGGGTATTTCAGGTGTGATCTGTTATGGATCTATTTGTTGGTCTTTTTGGCTGTCCACTATATCCTCAGTACTCTTTTCCAGCACCATATCTCAAATGAGTTGATTTTCTTTTTCTCTGCTTTTTTCTCTGTCCAGCTCGCACATCCATACATAGTGACGGGGAAAGTCAAGCTTGCTCCTGAATGTAAAGAAAACAAAAATAATGATCACAGTGAGCTTGCATAAATTCAACCTAGACAATAAAGAAATTGAAATAGTTAAAGAAGTTTCATATATTGGATCAAACTTTGAACTTAATGGAGACTGCAGGCAAGAGATAAGAAGAAGGCTAGGAATGGGAAGGGCAACATTGGAAGAACTAGACAAGATCTTAAAGAGAAAATATGCCATTGTATATAGTGGGACTTGAACATCTACAGAATTTGGTTTACATGGGGGGTCCTGGAACCAAACCTGAGAGGATACTTCAGCAACTGAAGTAAACCAATGACAGTGGGGAAATGTGGAAGGAGAAAAAAAACTGGGACATTTTAAAATGAAGGACAGAGGATTAATTAGGACTGCCCTTGTCAATCTGGGGCATTTGCAAATACAGATGAAGTTTACTGTTTTTCTCTGGGGAAACTCAGTGGAGCCAGTAATAAGATCTAATGGTGTGTCTTCTCTGGCCAGAATATACTCTGGGCTGTCCCTGGAGTATTCTGGCCCTCAAGCTGCCCTGATATACTAACAGCCTGACTTCCTATGTCCATCAGTACCATTTAAACAGTTTGTGGCTCTCACATAACTTCAGTGAAAAGGCTAAGAAATTAACCTCAGTACTATTACTTTACATCCCATTCAAGAGGTGTGTTTACTGACTTCATTATACAGATTGAATCTCCCTTGTCCAGAATTCTGAAATCCAAAATATTCCATACTCCAAAATTGTCCACATGGGTGGTTGAGATAGTAACACCTTTTTCCAGTAGTTCAACGTACACAAACTTTGTTTCATGCAAAAATTATTTAAAACATTGTGTATAAAATTGCTATGGGTATAGGATGTATGCAAAACATAAATGAATTTCCTGTTAAGACTCCTATCTCTAAGATATCTCCAAGATAGGTTTTCAAACAGAGGCTGGATGGCCATCTGTTAGGAGTGCTTTGATTGTATATTCCTGCATGGCAGAGGGTTAGACTGGATGGCCTTGGGGTTTCTTCCAACTTTATGAGTTGCAATATGCATATGCAAATATTCCAAAATCCAAAAAGTCAGAAATCTTAAATACTTCTGGTCCAAGGCATTTTGGATATGGGAGACTCAGCCTGCAACCTTATTTTGAAAATTAGTATATGGATGTAAATTTTAATTAATGCTTGTTTCCTTTGGGATGTCATTGGGAACTGCCTTTTTAAGGGGGTGGGGAAGCATGCAAATGGAATAGGCACTTCCCTCCTGCTGCTTACATGACTAGCTGTTATTTTTGTCAACTTTCTCCAGTTTCTAGTCTTCCCACACAGTTTAGCATTTGTAACTACAATTTTTCTCTCCCTTCTTTAATTAAGGGCTTGCTATTTATCCTAGTACTGGTAAATGTCACTCCAGATAGTGTGGGTGGGTGTTCAAAGTCACAGTGCACTCATACATACCTAAATAGGCATTGCATATTTTTTTCTCCCACAGGCTACTCTTCAGTTTGCCAATCTTTGCCAGCAGCTGAGATTGGAAGATTAAGGCAGGGACAAATAAGGAAAGAAGATAATCCTTTCTGAGGGTGCAAGATCTTGTGGCTAGGAGACCGAGGACAATATAATGATGTTACAGCATAAGAAACAAAGTTTTTAAACCCCCTTGTTGGGTTTCTTTTTCTTCCATCTTCCTTCTATATTATATGGGGATATATATCATTTCATTGACCTTATTCAGCCATTTATACTCTATCACCTTGAGAGGTTGTCCTCAAGAAGTTCTACTTTTGCTCTTAATAAATGGGAATGCATTGAATTCATGCTTTCTAGATTTTATTTTCAGTTGTTTATAGTTAAAGATGAGAAAGCTCTTGGATCAGGGATTTTTATTTTTTATTTTGGTAATTTTTGTCTGGCATTCTGTTAAGCAATTGCAAGATGATAAGATAGATTTACAGTCTCATAACTACTGGAAATTCAAATTTATGGCCATTAATGACTGAACATGACCTGCAAAACCCACTTTTTGAGCCTGACAATATCCCAAGTGAAGGGTATCCAAGGCGTTGCACATTGGACAACTGGAAAATTATGAGTGCAGCACTTACCCAGTTGTGCTGCATATTGAGACAAGTAGTTGTGTCTGGAGAGGACCTCTTTCTGCAGCAACTTGGAAACCCTTCAATTGGGGCATTGCTTCACTGAAGAGTTGGGTTTGGAGGGGGAGCAGTAGCTATGCCAAATGGAGCTCTATCTATGTAATTACATCTGACAGTACAGGATTTTAGCTTTTTGTTTGCTTTTGACATGATAAAACACCATGTACCTTTGGTATCTGCTGGGATTTGGTTCCAGGAGCCCCTGTGGATACCGAAATCTGTTGATGCTCAAGTCCCATTATATCCAATGGCATAGCAAAATGGTGTACCATATATAAAATGCTCAAGGCTTTTGGAATTTATATTTTTTGGAATATTTTCAATCCATGGATGGTTCAATCCTTGGATAAAACATCAATGGATATGGAGGGCCAACTGTTTATCTTTAGGCAGGGTGGGATTACTGGCTTCACTTGACAGAATGCTCCGGGGTCCTCCCAGAGTATTCTGCCTGCAAATTCCCCCCCTGTCTGCTCTCTTTTGCTCCAGGTTTTTGGCTCTTGCTGTGAATGATGGGCATCTGCCTCCCCATGTGGTCCCCATTTATTGCCCGGTATAACTGCTGAGGTCAGAATGAGGTGCTCAGCCATGTTATCAATGTTGGGCTCCTCATTCTGACCTCAGGGTGATTTACGCCAGCAGTGGCGGCACTGGGTGGCTTGCAGGGACCGCAGCTGAGGCTGGGAAGGCAGCTACATCTGCCAATGTGAAGACATCTAAAAACCCAGCAAAAGGTGAGTTATTTATATGTGGGTTTTGGGAAGAAATGCTGAACCATGAAACATTGCATCTGATATTTCCTTAGGTGGGCTTCATAGTTTCAACCTAGTCTCTTAATGTACTATCATTAGTTCAAAGTGTTTATACCAAAGTGAATGAATTTTTTTTGACATACAGGTCAGGGCATGCAAGCAAAGCAAGGATGACAGATTGCTGTCAAAGCCATAGCTTAAGCTTCATTTCTCTTCTAATACTGGTGCCACCCTGTTGCCATTGAATCCAAATGTGTGACAAATGTTTAGCTTAGGAAAATAAATATATCAAGTGGGTGATGTTAAAATACAGCATTACTAGTATGTCTGTATGTTTTGACTAATGCCAGGATTAATTTTGCATTGATTCTGAGATGCAAAAGGCTGCCATGAAGACTCTCTGCACCAATTCATGGTTTTGGCCCTACGTTATGTAAACAGGATACAGCAAGCCCAGAAGGAATTTGGGGGTAATTTGTCCATGTAGACAAACCTTCAGATGCTAAAAGTTAAGGGCAGCAGAGCTCTATGGGCCTGAATGGTGCTCTTGGACATCTCAGCGGCTTTCGATACCATAGACCATGGTATCCTTCTGGGACGCCTGGCAGAGGTGGGAATCGGGGGCACTGCGCTCCAGTGGTTCCGGTCCTACCTCTCCGGGAGGTCCCAGATGGTGCAGCTGGGAGACGTGTGCTCCGACGAGCGGGCCCTTAAAACTGGGGTCCCTCAAGGAGCCATTCTGTCTCCCATGCTATTTAACATTTACATGAAACCGCTGGGAGAGATCATCCGGAGACATGGGGCGCGGGGTTATCAGTACGCTGATGACACCCAAATCATTTTCTCTATGTCTCCGACTGATGCAGTGACTGGGGATGGCGTCTCTCCTCTCGTGGCCTGTCTAGAGTCAGTAATGGGCTGGATGAGGGAAAACCGACTCAAATTGAATCCAGAGAAAACGGAGGTACTAGTGATAGGTTCTCCTGGTCCAGGAATGGCGGTGGTTCCACCTGTCCTGAACGGGGTCACGCTCCCTGTGAAGGACTCCGTGCGCAGTCTGGGGGTGCTTCTTGACTCGTCGCTTCATCTGACTGCTCAGGTGAATGCGACGGTCAAGAGCACCTGTTATCAGCTTCGGCTGATTCGCCAGCTGCGCCCATACCTGGCCCAGAGGGACCTAGAAACTGTTGTACATGCTCTGGTAACTTCGAGACTGGATTTCTGCAACGTACTCTACATGGGGCAACCCTTATACCAAACCCGGAAGCTTCAAATGGTGCAGAATATGGCAGCCAGGCTGGTCACTGGCGTTTCCAGGACCAGCCATATAACACCGGTGCTGAAAGATCTCCATTGGCTGCCCATCCGCTTCCGGGCTCAATATAAGGCGTTGGTGATTACCTATAAAGCCCTAAATGGCTTGGGCCCAGGATACCTAAAGGACCGCCTCTCCCCGTACATTCCGCCTCGCACCCTCAGAACGTCTGGGCAGCAGCTACTGAAGGTGCCTGGGGCTAGATTAGCCTCCACGACACGGAGGACATTTTCCACGGCTGCCCCAGCCCTTTGGAACGCGCTGCCCACTGAGCTCCGCTCGTCTACCACCCTGGCCCAATTCAGGAAGGACCTAAAAACCTTCCTGTTCCAGCAGGCATTCCCCGAATAAAACCCTGTGGGCCTCCCTCCTCTTCCGTGGCCAAGAGGTTGGGCTATGGGGCTTTTTTCCCCTGCTTTTTATTGTTATATATTTTAATTGTTGTATTGTTGTGCTGTTTTTAACCTGTTGTAAGCCGCCCTGATCGTGGGAAGGGCGGGATATAAATAAAAATTTTATTACTGTATTATTTATTATTAATGTTCTGCACGCTATTCCTCAAGTGTACTGGAAATTAAACTGCCAGTTTCATTCATTTTTATACATGGAATGGGTGAGGTGCCATCTTGCCCTTTGCCTCAAACAACAAAATGCTCTGTGTTTTGCAAAATGATAGTGTTAATAACAATGAAAATGAGAGTAACTACAAAAAACTTTGCATCTTACTGCTATTTGTACAGAAGCAAAAGGTTTTTGGTTGATTAATCATAGCTCTCAACTGCTGTTTTCATTCTAGCTTTCTATTTTTTTCCCTATTTTTTATTTGTTTATTTATTTTACTGGGGAAACACTCATGACATTCAGGTTTCTATCTGTTTTCTCTTTCATCTTTGTCTCCCAAAGCAGCTTTAACATTTTGACCACAGCTAGTAATGTGATTAGAGTAGCCCGACATTTAGTGGACTGATGTTAAGTGGCCAGACATTTAGAAAATAAAATAGCAGTGCCTTCCTCCAATATGATTAAGTCCTAGACTTCTAAAACCTGACACCTTCACTATTTGATACATCTGCTGTGATTTCTGCTAGTATTGCCAGATGCAGAAAAGCTCTTGCATCCAGTTCTGGAGTCTAATGTTTAAAGTGTATTGAAAAGCAAAGCCTAATGTCTGAGTCTATGCACTTCTGTCCCTTTATTTTTGTTAATTTTGGTGCTGACAGTATTGTGCTCTCTATCTATTGACTTCTGACACAAGATTGTAGGTTGAACAAGGATTTTGGCTAGTTGGATGTGAATTATTTTCACCCCATTCTAGTGCTTTTTCATTGTTCTTCACTTCCTTTGTTTTTTTCTTAATGTTTAAAAAAGACATGACTTTTGATTATGTTTCTTTAACAGCATGCCCCCATTTTTCTTCCTATTTTTCTATTCTTTCATCCCACCCTTAAGGGTTTGTGCCCACATAACATATGTCAGATCTGTTTTGTGATGGCAAGGAGAAAATGCCCTACTGTCTGAGTAAGCTAACACACACATACACACACTGCTAGTCATGTGGAAATAGCCACTGTAGAGGTCTATTTTAAGCAAAGCCTTTTATATGCACAGCCCTCAAATCCTGATACTTCCTCAAGTCAATTCTCACCTGCCCACTCTTCTCATTCATCTTTGACCTTGGCCAGTATATATAACCCTTGATAGCAATGACTTTCTCTCCCTCTGTGCTGACTGAGCCACATCATAAAGCAGATTCCCTTCCTCCTGTTGGATTGGTGCCACATACTGACAAGAGTGGGAAAGCAAGAGAGCAAGGAATACATTTGCTGCAGTAAGCGTAGAGAAACAGCCAAGCACAACAGAACAAAAAACGATACCAAGTTATACTTCCTTTTGCTTACTGCAAAACACTTTCCAGAATGCACCAAAATAATGGCACACCTGTCCAAAAGGCAGAAGAATGTGAAGTGGGCCTTTTATTTCGAAATGAAAGTTTATTCTTAATTTGGTTAATGCTGCAAATCTATATCAGCATTATTTAAAAAACGGAATGAAGCATGGAATTAACACATTGCAAGTAAAGGCACTATTATGTCATCCTTACTTAGAAAATGCATATATAGTAACATATAGGCTGAAATATTATTATTAGTCCCAACTAAACAGAGTTATTGAAGCAATTAGATTTCAGTAGGTCTGCTCTAGATGGAACCAGCCATTAAGATTTCAGCCTATGTTATTATATGCAATCTTTTAAGGTAACAAGGACATAAGAATAATAGAATCATAGAGGTGGAAGAGACCACAAGGGCCCTCCATTCCAACCCCTGCCATGCAGGTACACAGAATCAAAGTACCCCTGACAGATGGCCATCCAGCCTGTTTAAAAAAAACCCAAAAGATGGAGACTCCATCACATTCTGAGGAAGGCCTCATTCACACTCATGTTTTTGTATCGATGAGATCCAGGTCTCCTGGGGGATGCCACACTGAAATGATAAAGGTTTGCACTATGTTTACCCTGATCAATTTGCTCCTTGCAGTTCACATTGCGAGGGACTCGAATGTGGTGGTAATGAGGGGAGGCAAGGAAGAGGAGGAAGATGAAGAAGAAGAAAAAGGAGGAAGAGGAAGGAAATGGTGGTGATGGTGACAGTGACAGTGAGGGGGATGAAGAAGAGGAGGAAGATAGAGGAGTAGGGAGGACACTGGAGGAAATGGCATGGGAGAGAAGAAGAGGAGAGGGAGGGAGGAGGATGTGGTGGTGCGGATCCGGATGGGTAGTTTCCATTATGAAAGTTCCAGATCCTTGTGGACCTCAAAGAAAAAGCTAGGTTGTTGATCCAGTTTCAAATGCACCAGGTCAATTTTTTTTTTTGGTGTCCCCCCCCCCCCCCCCTCAACTGCATTGAGTGCAGTCGGGGGCAATGTAAACACTATGAAATAACCTGGGTTCCATACCCAGTTATTTCATAGTGTAAATGGGGTCGGAGTGTTTTCCACTGTCAAACAGCTCTTGCTGTCAAGACGTTCTTCCTAATGTTGAGGTGGAATCACTTTTCCTGTAGTTTGAGTTTATGTTGAGTTTCTTTTTCTGTAGTTTCATCTCCTGTGAAATTTGTTTTTCAATAAGTAAAAACTGGTTATTTCTTAAGTAACATTAATGCAATACATTTTCACCTTCCTTTTTTGGGAGAATCTTGAGGATTTTTCTTTCTTTCAGATTTTAGGACATTTTCATATTCTTTTGGAAATTTCTTTTTTTAATGAAACTAAATAAATATTTTTAAAAATGAAAAAGTAACAAATAATGTGATAAATAAAAAATGTTTCTAAAAATGTAAGATAAATGTTTAGAAGTTATTTTGGGGATTTTGATCTAATCTGCACTGTAGAATTACTGCAGTTTGACACCGCTTTAATTGCCATGGCTTGATGCTATGGAATTCTGGGATTTGTAGGTTGTGATGACACCAGAGAAGGCTGAATAGCTCACAAAACTACAAATCACAGATTTCCATAGCATTGAGCAATGGCAGTTAAAGCTATGTCAAACTGCATTATTTCTGCAGTGCAGATTAGATTCTTGAAATCAATTGCCCAGTTAATTACTTTTAAAAAGAACCTCCTAAACTCTGCCCTAGACAAGAAATTTCAGATTGTTTATTAATGAGAAAATCCATGAAGAGTTTCTCTAAATATATGAAGGGAATGCCTGTCACTAACTCACTATACCACCCTGTCTGTATCTTAAAATCTGGATGTTCTTAGGATGCTTTCCAATCACTTTGTGACAACTAGGGACTTCTCTCTTATGTAATTTCATTTGTGGACTTTGTCATTTGCTGAACATCTTAATATGGCCAGTCTCCCTCACTGCTAATTGTAGACTTTTATTACTGTTCCATCATAGTATTTTATTGCTTTTTTTACAAGTTTTCTTGTAGTTTTGATTCATTATTTTGAAGGGTGTTTATGAATAACTACATAGATAGATGGGAAACATACTTATCCCTTACTGGGTTATCTACAAACAACCTCATAAACAATGTCAGCTGTGAGATTAATTTTTCTTGTTATTCGTAATTAAACCATTGTCTCCTAATGTTAGAATGATTTTATTTGGTGGTAGATCTGAAATAAGGTTGTAAGAATTAGTTGCACAGTCTTTCAGGGATTTCAGTCAAAGGAACTATTGTCCCAGACCTAATTACTGAATGACTGGAACACTAATTCCACTTCTATTTGAATTGTGAATAAAATCTACCATCCTTTTTTCTGTCTGAATTTCACAGAATTAAGTTTGTCTTATTGGAAACAAGAGAATCATGGTTATCTTTATAGAAACCAAATTTTCCATTGCAATTGTGTCATAGCACCATCTAGTGTTTCTAGGAGAGTACAAAGGAATTTCTGACAGCTCCCCCTGCCCCCCTCAGCCAATGCATTGCTTAACTTGCTCCACAAATATCTTAGTGAGCTAGTGTATTACCTATTATAATGGAGGAATGAGTGGACAAAGCCATCAGCTGCAGCTGCCATTTGGTGATATCAGTAACCCCTTTCCTCCACTCTTTCCCCATCACACCTATGCAGTGTTTTTATTTATGTTTTATTTATTACAATAAAATTAATTGTCTGTTTAAAGTATAATTACAAAGACAAGAGAGGAAAGAAGAGGGGAAAAAAAGAAAAGGTATAGGGAAGATAAGGGGAAATACACAGGATATGGAAAGAATCTAGGCATACATATTAATACTGTATAAGTAGACCATCACTGAAATCCTGTGTCACAGAGACATAGAGCAAATGTGCAGTGGTGGGCAGCAGGGCAAAAGGCAGGTATTGCCACCCCACCCCACCCCAAATAAATCTTCTAACCCTATCAGTCTCCAAATGCAGAGTCAGCATTGCAGAGTCCGAGACACTGAAATTTGTTAAAAACTGGAACTTTTATATTTGCTATGTTTGCATTCCCTTGGTAATTTTGCCTGTCTCATTTATTTGGATTCCCAAACTGTATCTAAAAGCTCAAGTAAAACTTTAAGTTACTGGAAGGCTAGAAAATTGGGCACTGGAGGATAATTTTATAAAGGAGGAGAATATTTATTTGCAGGGGCAATGCTTTTATTCCCCCCCTCCCGCATCCCACCCCGTAGTTATAATCCTGAGCAGAACTATGTTGTGTCTCACCCTCTTCAGGACTTCCTTTTCAGCTCTTGAACTCCCTACTCCATGGGCATTTAGTGGCCAGTGGAGAGTGGGGGGCATTGAAGGATCATATGGATGTGTCCCTGTAGCAAGACACAGAACTAAGAGATCAGGTTAAATCTGCCCTCCACCAACTCCCTGAGGAGGAAGTAGAAGAGATAAGAGGAGAAACAGCAAAGATTCTGCTCAAGGCAAAACCACCTCCCAGCAACATAACTAAAAAAGAAAGGAAAGCTATTAAGGACCTCAGTTTGGACCCAGAAATCATCATTCTCCCAGCAGACAAAGGCAATACCATGGTAATCATGGAAACAGAACAATACAAACAAACAAAAAATCAAGGAACTCCTGATTCCTGCAAGACCCGGCCAACAAAATCACCAGGAAAACAAACACCTTGATCAAAACCTCCTCCTTTCAACCTACACCGCACCACAGTTTATGCAAATCTGAGGCTCTCCCACCAAGACTGTTTGGACATCCCAAGATCCACAAGGATTTTATTCCACTATGACCCATTCAATCCCCCATATATGACTTGGCCAGGTTTCTAGCCACACAATTGCAAACCCATATAGGGCAAACCCCCCACTACATCAAGGACTCAGCTCACTTCATAGAAAAAATCAACAACTTTGAACTCACACCTGAAAACATATTAATCAGGTTTGATGTGGTCTCCTTGTTCACCAAAGTCCCCATAATGGACACTCATCTGGCATATTTTTCTGGAAGACATCACAGCCCTGTTTGAACATTGCCTTACCACAAGCTACTTCAAGTGGGTCAATGGATCCTGTAAGCAGAGAGATGGGGCTTAGAAGCCCTCTAAGCCCTGTGATAGCAAACTTTTACATGGAACACTTTGAAAAGCAAGCCCTGGAAACAGCACCAAAAAAGCCCACAACATAGTTCTGATATGTGGATGACATTTCATCTGGAGCCATGGAGAAGAAGATCTGACCAGGTTTTTGAACCATCTGAACAACATCCACCCAAACATCCAATTCACAATGAAAAAAGAAAAGGAAAGAACATTGCCATTCTTGGATGTCCTGCTCATCTGCAAACCGAACCAACATACAGATAGATACCTACACAAGAACTCCAACCATCACCTAGGACAAAAAAGGAGCACAATAAAAACATTGATAGACCAAACAAAAAGGATTTGTGAACCCCACTTCCTGGAAGATGAATTGAACCACCTAGACTGGGCTCTACAGGCTAATGGTTTCTCCAGCTCAGACTTCAGAAGGGTTGCCAGACCCAGAAAAACCCAGAGGAGTGAAGACAATCACCCACCCAAATCACAGGAGTCACAGACAGAATAGGGAAACTGGTGAGGAAAAACAACCTGCAAATGGTCTACAAACTGACCAAGAAAATCCTGCAAATGCTGCGCTCAGTGAAGAACAGTAGAGACCCTCTCATGGCCGCAGGAGTTTACTGCATACTGTGCAGCTGCAGACAAGTCTACATAGGGACCACCAAACACAGTATTCAAACATGAATCAAGTAACACGAGAGACGCTGCAGACTGGGTCAGCCAGAAAAATCAGCAGTAGCAGAACACATTACAAACCTGAGCATAAAATGCTGTTTGAAAATACTGAAATTCTGGACCATGCCAACAACTATCAGGTACAGGGAAGCCACTGAAATCTATAAACACCTGGACAACCAACAGGAAAGAAGAAATCCTTAAAGTGAACAAAGTTTGGCTACGAGTCCTGAAAAACACCAGAATCAGGACCTAACAAATGCAAATGAAAACTATCTGGGGAGAGGGGGGTTTCCCAGCAGATAATGGATCATTAAGTAAATGGACAGCCTGTAAGCCTTGCCAGTCAACAATAGAACAATACACAGATTAACATGCAAATCACCTCCTCTCAAACAACAGAATATATACCCCACTCTCTTCCATTCCAGTATTCTTTGAAGATGCCAGCCACAGCTGTGAGTGAAACATCAGGAATAAACTCTTCTAGAACAAGGCCTCATAGCCTGGAAAACCCACAGAAAACTATGGATACCAGCTGTGAAAGCCTTTGACTTCACAAAGAGATCATCAGCTGAAATCCAGTTTCTATGTATGGTTGTGAAAGCTGGGCAGTAAAGAAAGCTGACAGAAAGACATTCAACTCATTTGAAATGTGAGGATAGAGAAGAATTCTGTTGATTCCACCAACTGCTAAGAAGACAAATCAATGGATCCTAGAAGCCAAGATGACTAAAATGAGATTGTCATACTTTGGATCTAACATGAGAAGACATGACTAACTAGAAAGACAATAATGCTTGGTAAGATAGAAGGCAGTAAGAAACGTGGAAGACCACATTACAGATGGACAGACTTAATCAAAAAAGCCATATCCCCGATCTGCTAGACCTGAGCATGGCTGTTGATGCAAAGTGCAAAGACAGGGTTCCAGCTGAACATTAAGAAAACAAAAATAATGACCAGAGATGATTTACATGACTTAAAAGTGGACAATGAAGATATTGAAATAGTTCAACATTTTCTATGCCTTGGCTCAGTCATTAATCAGAATGGAGAGTGTGATTAAGAAATCAGGAGGTGACTTGAAGGTGGGCAGTTAACAACAACAAAGAAGCTAAAGTGTAATCTATCTGGCTTTTTAATATCTCAGAAATGTAAAAAATGAAACTTCAAAATGAAACTTCCTTTCAGCAGACCCACTGAGCATACAGTACTTTGTGCTTTGTTTAAAGGAATGATAAAAATGGCATAGTTCAGAAACCTGGCTCTACTTAATCAATTATAATATACAAGTGAAATGTCAGCTCAGATATTACAGTGATAACACAACTGAAGAATTCAGTATGCATAAATCTGAACTTAAAAGTCACAGATGACATCTGCTCTGTGACTTGTTTTTCACGAATCTCTTTCTCTAAAAATGAACATAACTGTAATTTATTTTAAACAACCTTGATACTTAGTTGCCCTCTACCCCCAAGTTTCCAGTTAAAGACAGGTTAAAATGCTTTATATGTAGGAAGGAACAGAATTACTTCAGACAAATGCATTGACTGGGTTCAAATGGTATTTTAAATGACAGCAACAACATGTCAAAAAACAGTATTATTTGCATTTGGTTTGCCACAACATTTCCTGGTGTTTATTAAGCTTGTCACACTTGTAAGATACTTTCTACATTTTTTACTTTCAACACCTCTGTGCTGCAATAACAAATGGTAATGAAATTATGCTACACTTTATTTTCCTACCAATATGGAAACTTGGGATTGATTGATTTAGTAGAACTACTAAAGGTAAAGGTAAAGGTAGTCCCTTGACATGAATGTCTAGTTGTAACTGACTGTAAGGGGCAGTGCTCATCTCCGTTACTAAGATGAAGAGCCAACAGTGTCCGAGGACTTCTCTGGTGGTCATGTGGCTAGCATGACTGCACCAAATGCTGTTACATTCCCACTGAGAAGTGGTATCTGTTTATCTACTTGCATTTGTATGCTTTCACACTGCTAGGTTGGCAGAAGCTGGGACTAGTGACAGGAGCACACTTCATCATGCAACACTCGACCTTGAACTGCCAACCTTCTGATCTTCTGATTGTCAGAAGTAGAACCACTGCACAAACTGAATAGCAAGCAGGAAAATCTGATGTAAAATATATATGATGGTCCATTAATTCTAGTATGATCTGTGGCGATAGTGACCTCACCACATAAAGTAGAAGAAAACATAGAATGTTTTTGAATGGTATAAAAACATGAGAAGAGCTGTGCCAACCACAGGTTTATCTAGTTTAGCATGTTTCTTATAGTGACCACCAGATGTCTCCAGGAAACCCAAAAGCAGAGCATGAGGGCAATGTCATTTTTCTTTTTCCTATTCTCCAGCAGCTGTTATTCAGAGGCTCCAGGAAAATTGATTCCACCTCAACATTAGGAGGAACTTCTTGACAGTAAGGGCTGTTCGACAGTGGAACAAACTCCCTCGGAGTGTAGTGGAGTCTCCCTCCTTAGAGGTCTTTAAACAGAGGCTAGATTGCCATCTGTTGGGGATGCTTTGATTTAGATTTCCTGCATGGCAGGGGGTTGGACTGGATGGCCCTTGAAGTCTCTTCCAGCTCTATGATTCTATGATTGTTCTGCCTCCCATAGGTCACTATAGATATTGTTTTATATGATCTTCCAAACTTTCTCTATAAACATATATATCAAACATGGTGGAAAGGGTAATACTGTGACATGTTGGCAGCATTATGGATAAGAGAGCCAGCATGGTGTAGTGGTTTGAGTGTTGGGGTAGGACTCTGCAAACAAGGGTTTGAATCCTCACTAAGCCATGGAGACCCACCGGGTGTCCTCAGGCAAGTCACACCCTCTCAGCCTCAAAGGAAAGCAAAGGGGGAAAAACCCTCTGAATAAATCTTGCCAAGAAAACCCTGTGAACCCTTAGGGTCATCACAAGTCAAATATGACTTGAGGACGCATGACAACAACATTATGGATAAAGCCCAGTTGCTGCTACCCACTGCTGTCTTCTACAGCTCATGTGTGAGCCTGCTGGAGATGAACATGAATGTTGAGGCAGCCCACTAGTGACCACTTCACTGCCTTGAAAGTGAGGCTATGGAGTGCTGAAGGAATAAGCTACACTGAACATATAGAAGGCACTTCTAAATATACATTCTGCTTGTAAGTGTACGGGTTTGTAAGTGTCTTCATATTTAGGGATGTTTCAATGATAACTGATAGGGAAAGGAATCCCCCTGCAAATATAAGCAAATTAATAGCAACCTGCCTACTAGTGTTGAGCCTTTCCCACCTTTAAAATGTGCTTTTCCTAACCATGAATGTAGCTGTAGTATAGCTGTAGCCAATGGCCTTTTGAGGTGTCCCTAGCCTTTAGGTTTTCTCAGCTAAATACCCTCCTCCACACTTCATCAGGTTTTACCTGGACTAGCAAAGACACAGAATATAGAAAACGTTTGGAGAATATTTTAAAAATGGTTAAGAATCCCGCAAACATTAAAAAATAAATACAAAGTTCAGAGGTTTTTATAACAAGGCCTGAAACCAGATTGAAATGGATCTAGACAATCCATTTCACCCAGAGCCTTCTGAGCTGTGGGGCCTCCTCCAGAACCTTGCCTAAAAAGGGAATGTTACAAACTGGTCACTAATTATCTAGAATGGTGGGATGGAGGGATGGCTTTTTAAAGTAATGGTTTTATAACAGCCTCCTCCAGGCATGCTGGGCTCTGCTTGCTTTAGCAAGGCATTCACCACTTTCTCTATCCACTCAGGCAGGAAGGACAAGGATCTAGAACAAATATCTAAGAATCCTGTTTACATCCTCTGGTTGCACAAATTGAAAAGTATCCATTATCACTAGACAAGGAGTCCTTCCTGTGTGGGTGGGGGGATTGAAATTGAAAGTCTCTGGCCAAAGAAGATACCAGGAGAAATTAAGAAAGGCTATGGTTTGTGATATTGCCTTAATAAAGGGAACTGTGACTTCTACAAACCACGATCAGTTGACAAGGTTGCAGATTGCATGGATGGATATAAAATAGATTTGTGTTACGCTGGATTTTTGCTGTGGTGACACAAGAGCACCCAGAAGGTATGATGATGTTTCTCATGTAATAAAACTTAAAAGAGCTTCTGAACTGAGGATTTATATATCAGCATATAATTCCCACTCCTATGTTATGTTTACAGATCAAAACAATCTTATATAACACTGCAAATGAAGCACTCACAATTTAATATTTGTCTGCTGTTTTGTGAATCACCCTACTAGGGAAGTCAGATCTGCTGTTAATATTGTTCCAATCATATGATCAGTTGTGTCCTGCAATACATACTAAACCAAGTCTGAAGAACTTCCTCCATGTCACTAAAAATTTAAAAATATCTGCTGTAGCCTAGTCTTATGCAAGGTTATTCCAGAGTAAGTCCCAAGGATTTCTGTAGGAACTTTGTTGTTGCTGACTGCCTTCAAATTGGTTTCAACCTATGGTGACCCTATGAATGGGAGACCTCGAAGTCACCCTACCCTCAGTTGCCCTGTTCGGCTCCTGTAGATTCATGCCCATGACTTCTCGGATCGAATCTGTTCATCTGGTATTTAGTATTCCTCTTTTCCTGCTGCCCTCAACTTTACCAAGCATTGGCCCGGTACACACCTTCCATATTGTCTGGAGCGGCGGAGGTGGCGGCCTTTTTTCCTTTGGAGGGAAGCCACAGCTGCCAAACCGTGCGGCTCCTTTCTGCAGGAAAAAGAACCCACAAAAATGCGGGTTCTTTTTCTGCCACGCCAGTTACGTCTGAGTGCGCCAATGGCTATGCGTCTGTTACGTCATAATGGTAGCGCCTGTATACATGGCGTGCCACCATTCTGCTACTGCCAGTACGTGCTAGGGTTAGGGACTGTGCAGTTGCTGCGCAGTCCTGTAACTCTAGCATGGCGCGAGCACGGCACTATAGTGCCCTCTGTACCACACCATTATTGCCTTTTCTTGTGGGTCTTTTCTTCTCATAACCTTCTTCTGATGTAGAACCTTGCTTCTAGATAATTAGAATCAGGGTCTGGAAAAGTTATTTTAGACTGGAATACAACTCCCAGAATCCCAGCATGCAAGCTGTGGTCCAGTAATGTAGTTTTTCCAAGCTCTTCTGTTAGGACAGCAACCTAGCAGTACAATCCTGTTGGTGTTTATTCAGAAGTAATTTCCACTAGGTTCAGTAAGATTTAGTCCCAACTCACTGTGCCTATTACTACTATCTAAATTACTAATTGGGGAAAATAAGAAATGTGGTATTTATATGCCCATAAACATAGCCAAACTTGAAACTTTATTATCAGCTTTGTACTGTAACCAAGTGACCGACTTATATTAGATCCCCTTTTGCCATCTTGCTGCACAGCTAACATTCTACTGGAACGTATGTCAGTGACTAAAATAACCCAACCAATTTCAAGTGGCAAGTGTCTAGTGAGTTACAGTCAGACAGCGTGGATGACTGAAAAAGTATTACAGGGTTATAGAAGCTCAATTTTCAGGAAAAGGGAAAAGGACAACATTTAATCTGAGGAATAACCTTGTGCAGATTCTTTTTTTCCCCCAAGATACATTGGTCTGTTTTAAATCTGTTCCTTGCAAAGCAAAAGCAGTTGACCAAGAACTGAAAATGGATCTGACTGTGACTTGTCTGGATTTTATATTGGCATGTTTCCTGAACTGCTAACTCAAAGTAAGTGCTTTGGCCAAGGGAAAAAAAAAAAAAAAGGGGGGGGGGGGAGATATGTTAATTTTTTGCTAAATGGATGGATAAAAATTCCACTTTCAAAACATTTAAGGTAGGACATGGTGTCCTGGGAAATAATGACCAAAACATGGGCTTTGGACAAAGATCTGAGAATGTCACATTTCAAAGTCTAGCCCTGCAAATGCGTTCTTGTACCATATCTTTTCAAAGGGAATCATATTTCATGTCTATGAACATTTCCTTAGTTTTGAAAAGTTTGTTTCATTCCTTTGCATGCTGTAATTTTCTGTCAAGAGAGACTAGATGCTTAATTGCTGTATATTTAGTTTGGCTTTTTGAAGGAAAGTTTTTCCCCCTTATTTTTTCTTTTTGATTTAATAACCAGTCTGTCAAGCCTCGGTGATAACTTCCACATGATCTATGAATGCTTGTGCAATTATGCTTGTGTGAAAAAATACCCCAGTGCTACATTTCACTTTGTAGTAATTCTTACAGTATGACTGTCATGGTTACTGAGAAGGATGCAACAGATACTCTTTCCCCCTGCTTCACACATGAGATGAAAACAAATAGTCATTCTTTAGTAGAGACTGCTGCTCTGCTATTTATAGCTGATTAAAAATAAATCTTGTGGTATATACTATTGCATTGTTCTGACAGCAGTGTTTGGCATGTACTGTGGAGTGTCATTTTCCTTAGCTTTTAACAACTTCACAGTTTAAATAATTAGACATATAAATTGTGGAGCATATTATTTTGTTGTTGCATTTGCATCTCATTCCAGGTGTTCATAACTAAACTTAAATGGACTGATATTGAGCTAGAAAATAATAATAATAATAATAATAATAATAATAATAATAATAATAATAATAATACTATGGTAAAAGACTGGTTACTGTTCCATGAGCCTCATTGTTTCATTTTGGAGTGAGATGCTATGAAAGTATTCTAGCATGCTTATGTCTTGTGTGTAATCATTGCAATCCTTATTGTGAATTACAGCATTACAGATTATGTAACTCTACCTTTTCTGCTAGCTATTTCTTCTGCATATGTACATTTTCCCTACCATCTCTGATCAACCATGATAAGTGAAAGGCTTTGCTAAGCGCCCAGCTAAGACTGTAGTCATATGCACACGTAGAGCCCAACTGGACATGGCATTGAAAACGTTTTTGTTGGTATGTTTTATCTATCTTTCAAAAATTTGTGTTTTAAATAATTTTATATTATTTTATGTGATTATTTTAATTCTTAAAATTTTTAATGTTTTAGTTTTAAAGTGACACTTTCTGGGAGCTGGCTTGGTTCCCACTTTGAGAGATGGCAACATACAAATGCAAATAATAACAATGACAACAGCAACATCTTTAATATAATTAGTATTGTGGTGTGTGTGTGTGTGTGTGTGTGTCTGATGACCATAATTAATGTGCATGATTTTTGCATCCACTGGGAAGCCTGAGAAGACTCTGGATGATGCAGAGTGGGGAAATGGAAAGTTAACTCTCTCTGTCCCTTTTTAACATCTCTCCAAATATCAGCTCTATGAAATAGCTATTTCAAGGGAGAGAAAGAGTTAACCTTTTTGAAATGCAAATAGTCACTTCAGGAAGAGGATTTTTGTAGTAATGTTGACAAGAGAAAGAAAAATATGATATGAAAGATACGGATCATTGAGATGGTCCAGCTACACAGAAGGGTGTGCGTGTGTATGTATCTTCTACAGTGTACCATATGATAGTTTTCAAATAGAGGAGATGCAAATAGATATGGAAAATGACCCCAGATTTAGAGGGATTAAAGGAAGTAGGGTGGGAGAGAGAGGTTCTCTTCTGACTCAGATGACATAGGGAAGACTTCAAATTTGTTTCCCTGCAGTCATATTTTTGGCTTACTAAGGATGAGATGATTTTGGATTGTGAAACAAAGATTGCTTATAATAGCTTTTTCATATAATTGTTGCATGAACTGTTAAATAATGTGACATGACAGTGCCAGGCTGGAATGTTTATTATACTGGCCAGTGGAGGGAAATGATAAAAATGATTATTCATGTGTGTGTGTGTGTGTGTCTCCAGGCAAGAAAACCAATGTAGATTAATGGCCTGTGGGATAGGTGTAATAGACTGCATCTCAGATTTTAAAGTGTAATTGTAATGGAATTTGATGCATTCCAAATAGTGTAGTATCATCTACTGCTGAAAAATGTAGATGATCTTCACTACATAACTTGTTGAAAAATGTTCAACTATCAGATTTAAATTCACATTAATTTGAAACTGTTGATTTTAGTTTCCCATGTGTACATGCATGAGATATGATAACTCTACAGTACTCTGCCATTTTGTTATTTGAATAGCATTTTATTTTTTGTTTGTTATTTGAAACCTCATTATTTCAAGGGCCATAGTTGCCTCACCCGGAAATATCTCTCATACCACCAACTTGGCACATTTCCTCAAGGGGCAGCTGACATCCAGTAGCATTCCTGTCTGGTTCTATTGGATTCCAGAGTAAAGGAAATCTTACAAGAAGTCACTGCTTAAACTACATGATCACTGAAAGCAAAAGTAATAGACCAAATATAATTCAAACATATATATATGTTTGTTCATGCTTCCCCCCCTTTTCCAGCTATCATATGATGGTGCCTGAAAAAAAAAGAATATGTATAATATATTCAACAATGTCAATGTGAAAGAGAACGTTTTTTGTACATTGATAGTTTCATGTATGAATGGACATATCATACCACAGGCACATCTGATCAAGACTTGGGAGAGAGCCTTCTCTGTGACTGTTCCCAGGCTGTGGAACTCCCTTCCACAAGAGGTCTGGTTGCCCTGTTCCCACTTTCTGTTGGCAGGCAAAGACATTTTTAAGGCAGGCCTTTCAATTTTAATTATGAAGCTGTGGGGTGTGTGTAAAGTGGTGTACTGTATGTATATGGTTATGTATGTATGTGTGTGTGTGTGTGTACACACACACACACACACACTTTTATGCTTTTAAATATGTTTTAAGTGCTCATAGCTGTCTTTAATCATGTTTTGATAATATTAATATCTAATTTCTTTTTAACTTTTGTAAATTAATGTTTTAGCTGGACCCTTTAAAAATTATTGTAAGCCACCATGAATACCATTTTGAGAGAAAGGCAGGATATAAATTCAATAAATAAATAAAATACCAATCTGCATATATAAGTTACTTGAACTTTACATTCTTATTCAAGAATTCTTCATGTATAGAGAAGAAAGCTGTTGGTCCAACTTCTAATTGACACCCACAAGTTGACCTGGATGCATGCACAGGGAAACAAACCCCAACTGCTGGTCATACACGATCTTTCCCTCTGCAGATATTTGTACTTATGTGCAGACTTCCAGGAGGCTTGGCCATTGCTATGTAGAACCTGAGGAATGGGTCTCACAACACAAACCCATTGTTCGCTTCTGTACATGTAGGTTCTACATTAGAAAACACATTAACTGGGGGTGGGGGTTTCTCTTGTTTGTTTGTTTTGCTTTATATCTCATGAATAATAATAACAACAATAACTTTTATTCTGACTTTTTCAAGACTGTTGGACTACAACTCACAGGATTTCTTATCATTGGTTTTTCTGCTAGGAAGGCACATGATTCCCTCCCATACCTTGAACAAAACAAAAGGCAATGTTGACAATCCTAGTTTCAGTCCCAATAGTTGCATTATACACATTAAACCAGTGGGGTTTACCTGTATCTTGACTCATAATTTACCAATTGATTCAATGGGTCTATTCTAGCTATTGCCACCCCAAAGCATTTCAGTAAACATTTCTCTTTCTCTTTGTTATTGTTTGAATGTTCACATTATAATTGCATCACTATATTGGAACACACCACTGGAAAATAGACTTCTTTTCAATGGCCAGTATTCCAGGCTGAGTAGTTGCAAGGGATTATGGTGTTTGTATAGGAGAAAAGATGGGATAGTGGTAACAAGGAACATTGTAAAAATAAAATTGTCAATAGGAACACTTCAGAAACTTACACAGAATAATAACAATTAGAATAGTCATTTATAATGGTACAACATCTTCCTTGCACACTTCGAGCATATTTCTTCACCAACAGATGACACCCTTCTGAAGTTCATAGCAGTTCATTTTTGCAAACAAGGGGTTTTCCTTCATGATCTCACCACTCTTTTTATTATAGAGTGTTCTTATTCATACATGACAAACTTGTCACCACAGTTTTTAATATCCAGTGGCTTACCACCACAATTTTGGTGGAAGAAGGAAGAACATAAATATGTGTAATGTAACTAAGAGATTGAACTTGGAAAGTCCCCCATTGGTTTTACCTTTGTCATGAACTCACTGAGTACTCCCTTTTTCCCCCACAAGAAGCCACATAACACAGTCTTCTCCAAATGGGAGATTTCCAGAAGTGCTGCTCTACAGCTCCCATCATCCTGGTTATAGTATAGCATAACTGTAAGACAACAGGTTGAGGAAGGCTGGCATAATGAATGAATTCACATGGAAGGAAAGAAGGCTAAAGTATCCCTGCTCTGTCAAGTCTGACCTTCATGTGTTTTTCAGAATCTGTATACAAAGCCTATACCCAGGCAAATTAAATGAGTGTGTGTATGTTCTAACAGCAATAGCAAGTATCTTTCTATACCATTTATCAATGAACTAGCATTCCTAAGCAGTTTACAACATGTAAGCCAATTGCTCCCAACAAGATGGACACTCATTTTATCGACTTATGAAAGGATGAGTGGACCCTAGAGCCCTGCCTGGGATCGAACTCACAACCTTGTGGTTGCAGTACTGGCATTTAACCACTGTGCCAGCATGGCTCCCTCTGCTCTAGCAACACAGTTGGTTACAAACTATACAAATGAGCAATCATAGCCGTGGGTGCCTACAGCCTGTATGTTAGACCAGTGCTTCTCAAGCTATCTGATGTGGCAGATCAGACCCTCCCTCCCAGTGCACCAGTCACTGCTGCCATATTTGAATAATTTCTTCTTGGAAACTTGCCCTGGATGAGCAGCCAAGGGCTCATGGACCATCAACAGTCTGCAGACCATCACTTTGTGTAGCAATGTGTTAGACTGTATTAATAGCTTCAGGTGAAAACATTGACAGAGATAAGCATGGTTCTGAATTGCACTGCTTCCTTCATGTTTTCATTCATTCTGCATTGTGGCCTGGCAAGTACTTATTTTTCAGCTTCAGCCTTTTTCTGCAACCTAGAGATTAACCTATTTTACTGACTACATATATAATGTAAACTACATTGAACAACCAGAAATTGAGGTATAAATATTAAATACCCTAAAGGCACCTGATCCTGTCTGATACTGGAATCTAAGCAGGATCAGCCCTGGTTAGTCCTTGTATAGGAGACTGCCCATTTATACTAAGTGCTGTAAGCTATATTTTGGAGGAGGGAACTGGCAAAACCACCTCTGACTATTATTTGCCTAAACAAACCCTATGAAATTCATGGGGTCACATAAGTTGACAGGTGACTTGTGGGCACATATACATACATAGAGTGCCAAATGGAAGGTATCACTACATGTCCAGCAAAGTCTTTGTCCTTGAAGGGTTTCCACTGCAAATGACCAGATTTTTCTTCATCTTCTCATCTTTGTTCTCCTTGCTGTTTGCCTACTCTCTCTGAACATGCAAGATGTGAACTAATGAAGACAATATAGTAGTTTCCTTTACTTGCCTTCCCCTTTCTTTCTAGGTGGTTGTACATAATGTAGCCCAAAAGGAAAAGCAATTGAAGGGATAAAATGAACATAAGTGAGGACATGATGAATCCACTCAGGATTCAGGCCCACTGAGCCCTTCTTGTTCAAGAGTTCCATAGATCTAACACTTATCAAGTGTTACTATGCTATGTGCATATGTTTTTGAGTTGCCTGTTGACTTATGACAATCCCATAAATTTCACTGGATTTTCTTAGGCAAGGAATATCAGAGATAGTTTGTAATTGCCCTCCTCTGAAATATAGCCTACAGCACCTGGTATTTGTTGATGGCTGCCCATCCAAGTACTAATCAGGCCTGATCCTGCACAGCTTCCATGATCAGAAGGAATTTGGTGCCTTCAGGGTGTTCAGACTCCAATATTATTATTGGTATTCCCAGTTCTTGTGGCATAATAATCACCACTACCTCCATTTACAGTGATGTGAGGTTGTGTTAGTAACTTTTGTTTCCTCTTTAAATCAGTAAAGCATCGACTTGCTAGGATTCTGATGCCATTTCAAGAAAAAATAAACATTTCTCCCATTTTTTTTAAAAAAAGCAAACACACTGAGATGTTTCCAACTTTAGCTTGGAATTTCTATCCCTGGAAGAATTTATAAGATTATTAAAATAAAGTTCAAGGAGGCAGACACACCCTTAAACCATGAATTTGTTGTGCATGTAAGCTTGTCATATGCAGTGAGCAAGGGCATTTTACTGGCATGGGTTTTACCCCAAAGATCAAATGACATAAGTCAAAGTACATTTGCTTTTGTCACTGTTGTTAACTGTGGAGGCCTAGAACCTTTCATCTTTCGGTAGATTTCACATAGCAGTATTTCAGTCTAAACTTGCTAGAAAAATCTAAATCTGAGCAGCCCCAATAATATGTAGCTGTGAAGAGTAAATTCCATGGAATTAAATGAAATTTACATCTGAGTAAGCATGCTTACGGTTGGGTTGTCAATGAATAAGCTCATGTTTGCTTCAGTGTTTATACTGTTGTGGGTTTTTTCCCATACTAACATAGAGAGCTCTAACTTTAGGTGACAGATAGTAGCAGCTGTAAATTACTGGATCAGCTGTCTACTGGACTGAGTTAAGTGGACAGTTGGTGTTGTAATGGATTCAGCCTTTATGCTCTGCGAGATTCCATGGTCAAAGATGCTTCTGTACAGACTATCAGTTCAACACACGCAAAAAACAGGGGTTTATAATCATGTGCCTGACTTATGTTTTAGATGAGAACAACTGCCTTCTGTGAAGTGCACTAGATAACTGAAGATGAGCTCTATCTAAGAACAACAATCCTTTTTATGTGTCAGTCTTTCCAATGTGGGCAGTGAATGTGCTGTAATTTTCAGATCACATGTAGAATGTCTTGCTGTCAACATCATGTCCAAAAAGCAAACATAGTTTAACGAAGAATTCCCCCCACCCCTTGGATTTCTTTCTGTTTGGTGTCAAATAACCTGGGGCCTGGAGAAAAAAATGACCACATTACATCAGAATTTAAGAAAATTTAAACTTGTTAAGGAAGGGGTCAGTGTGCTGGTGCCCATTGGCCAATTACACCTGCTTGCAATGGGAGCAGCTAAATGAAGCAAGAACTTTTAATCCATAGTTTACTGTAATACACAAACCTTGCAGGATCTATCCCTCTAGAATGTATCTCATCCGACAATCCAGAGAAATATGGTTTGTTTCTCCCATGCAAGCCAGGTAACCAGCTACTGCTGAAGCTTGCAGTGTTAATGCAAAGGGCCTAATTCATTATTATTTTAGTTAGATGGCCCCCAAACCTAATTCAGGTATTAATTAGGATTAAAAAAAAAAGTTAATAATCTCAGGAGAAAATGGCATACAGTATTTTTCTTTGATTGACACCACTGCCCTCTAGTGGCACAATGCTGATCCATACTTTTATGGCTTTCTTTCAATCTTGTGGCCTATATTTTATC
This sequence comes from Sceloporus undulatus, assembly GCF_019175285.1. NCBI lineage: Eukaryota > Metazoa > Chordata > Lepidosauria > Squamata > Phrynosomatidae > Sceloporus > Sceloporus undulatus. The sequence goes on from NC_056522.1 coordinate 332,727,907, forward strand.
CTGAAAGGCAGACAATATATTTATATTCAGCACAACTGTGAAGATCTGTCTTAGCATCCTTTAACCAAAATTTAAGTTCACTGAAATCAGCCAGCCTTTAGGCCTTGGTCAGCTTTTTGTGTACAGTGCTCCAAAGCATAATCGATGTAGTTGTACTCATGTCTTTCTGTGAGTTTTCATAGGCAACTTTTTAACCACTGTATAAACGGAATTTTTGACTAAACAGCTTTAGTAGAAACCAGCAAACTTCTTTTTATGTTCTTATGTTTTTAGAAAATGCGTCCAAATTAACATATTTTTGGAATCAAGAAACATTTTCACACTCACTGTACTAAATGTATAATTATCGCAACAATTGCAAATGTTAGTTCATTCTTGTTTTAAAATGGAGTGTCTGGGATTCACATGCAAAGTGTCTGGAATTCATGAGATCTCTGTCATATCCATATTCCAGTAGCAAGTAAGATGTATAAGCAGTGTTGGTTGGGTGATTTAGGAATGCCTGTTGTTTCCTTTGTATTTAAATAGTCTACCCCTTTGAACCTAAATGCTCTGCTGTTGAACCTAATATAGAAAATGTCCCACATGTTTTGACTTCTTCCTCCTCCTTTTTGTTCTTGAGGATAAACACTTGGTTGCAGGTCATACTTTAGATATTTTGCATACCTTTGAAGCAGACATTGAATGAAGAGCCAAAAGGAGGCAGGCTATCAATTGGTCTGTTAATATGACACCAGTTGACTTCTACTATGTGTACTTACAACTAGCCGCATATATTTTTATAATGAAGAAATCTACTCTGCTAGCATATCTTGCAATGAGTCCCAAAACATTGTTCTTGCTGCAATGTTTTTTTTTTTTACAATATTTTCACCTGCAGATGTGTATAGTTTTCCAAGGTAATATCTAGACTGCTACCTAACAACCAACCCTACATAAAAGCATTAGTTTGGCATCTATGGAAGATTTTAACATTTGTTTTTACTGCCACTCAGAGGAGACGTTTTGCATGTGGCCCTCCTCTCTTTTTACTTTCCTCCACCTTTCCCAGCATTATTTTCCAATTAGTCTTTTCCAGTAAAACTATGGCCCAAGACAGATGGGTCGAAAAGAGCGTGGTGGCAGCAATACTAGGGTTCCGGACTGTGCAGCAACTGCACGGTCCAGAACCCTAGTATATAACGGTGGCGGCCTGATGGCGGCGTCCCATCCACATGGATGCCGCCATCTTGACGTAAGGGATGCGCAGTGTCTGTACCTCGCTGCACGTCTGTTACATCATGAGTGCACCATTGGTGCACTCATTATGTCCGCCTGGCAACCAAAAAAGAACCTGTTTTTTCCGGGTTCTTTTTACTCTGGAGGGACGCCATGTGGTTTGGAGGCTGTGGTGTCCCTCCGGAGGGAAACAGGCCACCAACAGCCCGCCCTTTTGGGGCCGTCTGTCCTGGGCCTATGTTTCCACATCTTTTCCAACATCCTTCTCATGATGTATCTGAGGTACGAAAGCCTCAGTTTGGTCATCTTGGCTTCCACAGAGGTTTCTGGCTTGACATGTTCTAGGACCCATTTATTTGTCCTTTTGGCTGTCTATGGGATCCTCAGCACTCTTCTCCACAACCACATCTCAAATGAATTGATTTTTTCCTATCATCTTTCTTAACTGTCCAGCTCTCACATCTATACATGGTAATAGGGTATACAATGGTTTGTATATTGTAATTCTAACTTTTGTGCTGAGTTGTATATCTTTGCATTTTAGAATCTTTTCTAGTTCTTTCATAGCCACCCTCCCCATTCTTAATCTTGTTTGCTGCTCGTCACTCCTGGAACCTCCTTCCCCCATAAGTATGGGTCATTACTTCTTTAATCAGTTTTAAACATAGAGTTGAAGACTATATTATTCAGGGAAGTGTTCCCAGGCATCGTGTGATTGTTATCTAACAGTTATTTGATATTTTCTTGATATGGGATATTCAATGTTTTTAATTTGTTGCTTGCTTATTTTATCTAATGCTATCTTGTTTTATATGTATTTTGTTATTATCCTGTAGAATGTACGCCACTGGCAGGTTTCATTTTTATTGTTTTTTTATTGTATGTACAGCGCTGTGTAACTCTACAGCGCTATATAAATAAAGTTTAATAATAATAAATAATAATTCTTCTGATTTCCTGACTGCAGTCCACATTTCTATCAGTTGATCTCAGGTATGGGAATTCTTTACTATTTTTATTTCTTCATTGTCTAGGTTGAACCTATGAAGGTCCTCAGTGGTCAATATTTTTGTTTTCTTTATGTTCAACATTAAGCCTGTCTTTGAACTTTCTTCTTTCATAGAATCATAGGATCATAGTTGGAAGAGACCTCAAGGACCATCCAGTCCAAACCCCTGCCATGCAGGAACTCTCAATCAAAGCATACCTGACAGATGGCTATCCAGCCTCTGTTTAAAGACTTCCAAGGAGGGAGACTCTTTTATCTTTCTGTTATTGAAAATGTCTGTCTACATTCTTCTTTTATTATGTCCCTAGCTTCAGACCATAGTTCCTCTGGTTCTTGGACTATTATGCTTAGTAGTGTGAATCTGTTTCTTATGTTGTCAGAAAATTCTGTTGAGATATTATTTAGATCATATTTTGGTATAATCACTGGGTTTGTTTTTTTCTTGAATCTTACTTTTATTTTTGATATAAGTAAAACTGCGTGATCTGTGCCGCAGTTGGCGCCTGGTCTAGTCTTGGCCACCAGTATAGAGTTTCGCCATCTTTACTTCCAATTATATAATCTATTTGATTTTTGTGTTGACCATCTGGTGATGTCTATGTGTATAGTCTTCTTTCTGGTTGTATGAAAAATGTGTTTGCAATGAATAAGTTGTTGGTTTCACAAAAATCTATCAGATGCTCACCTGCTTCGTTTCTTTTGCGTAATCCAAATCTGCCTTCTCTTTTTTATTTTTCTTTGCTTCCAATTTTTGTGTTCCAATCTCCAATGATCAACTTGGTGTCCTCTGTTTGTGTGCTGTCAGTTTCTTCCTGTTCTGCCTGTGGTTGGTGCGTGTACTTGAATTATGTGACAGTCATAGGTTTACCTATGCAGCCTTACTGACATGATTCAGTCTGATTTTGCATTGTATTCTCTAACTGCTTTTGCCACATCTTTTCTTAGTATGAAAGCCACCCTGTTTTTTCTTGTCTTTTCATTCCCTGGGTAGAACACTGTGTGGTTGTTTGATTCAAAGTGGCCCATTCCTGATCATTTTAACTCACTCACTCCCAGTACTGCTATGTTCATGCATTCCATTTTCATTTTTACTATGTCCAGCTTCCTAGCCTAGAATCGCATTGGCCTTTTTAGCTGCCAGATCACACTGTTGACTCATGTTCAACTTGTGGTCTACTAGGACTCCTAGATCCCTTTCACACATAGAAACTTAACTCACATGACTCCAGGAATGCAAATGACCCCGTTCTATTCCAAATCCATGCCAGAGAGGCCGAACAGATCCTGAAAATTGGCCTCTGGGGGCTGGATTTGGAAGGGAATGGGGACTTCCGGCAGCATTGGTAGCATTCCAGCATGCGATAAAATGGGTAATAACCCCATTCTGTTCCCATCATGCCCCCTTTTGTCCTGTGCCATTTGTGTTCCTGGAGCCCGTGTGATAAGCTCCATAGTCTTGTTAAGCCAGATATCCCTCATTCTATATCTATGCATTTCACTTTTTTGCTCTAAGTACAGTACTTTACATTTCTCTGTGTTGAAGTTCATTTTGTTATCTTTGGCCCAGCTTTCTAATCTATTATGGTCATTTTGAATTTTGATCCTGTCCTCTGGGGGATTAGCTATTCCTCCTAATTTGGTGTCATCTGCAAATTTGATAAGTATGCTCCCAATTCTGTCATCCAGGTCATTGATAAAGATGTTGAATAACACTGGGCCCAGGACAGAACCCCGTGGTACTCCACTGGTCACTTCTTTCCAGGATGAAGAGGAGCCATTACTAAGAACCCTTTGGGTTTGGCTGGTCAACTAATTGCAGGCTGTATTTGAAACCCGTAACTTGTTAAATATCCTCAGTCACCCCCCCCCCCCCTTTGTGGCCTAAATAAAGTGTGAATTGTTTCTCCTCCATATTGTTTAACATTTTAAAAACCACATTTTTCAAAACCAGAAGTGGTTTACTCTTTCCTCTTTTGTTATGTTGGCAGTCTATGATGTTTCCAGAGGACCCCAGGCACAGAAGAGCGGAACCTGGATTTGGTGCCATTGCCTATCCTTTTCCAGAGAAACTTAAAAAGTGGATTAATGATGTTGAATCAGATTATTGTTCAAGCTAGTGGCTAATATTCTCCTTCGCCCTGTTTTTTCTCTCTCCAAAGGATATATGTGAAGATATCTCAGATCATGTTGAACAAATCCATGCTCTTCTGGAGACTGAATTTTCCCTGAAGCTTCTGTCTTACTCTGTCAATGTGATTGTTGACATCCACACAGTACAGCTTCTTTGGCACCAGCTTCGAGTTTCTGTCCTGGTTCTGAGAGAGAGAATTCTACAGGGACTGCAGGATGCCAACGGGAATTACACCCGGCAGACTGATATTCTACAAGCCTTTTCAGAGGAAACAAAGGAGGTATGGCAAGTAAATGTAAGAATGTACTTTCTGAACTTTCATCCTCAGATGTGTTTGTACATTCAAGGTCTTTTTGAAGAAACTTCTGCTGAAGATTTTTTTTTTTTTTAGTTCAGGCAACTGAGGTTAACTTTTGCCCAGTCCTATCAGTCAATTTTGGGTGATGAAGTAAATCTTAAATTAGTGCTGTTGTCATCCATTCAGAGTGGCTCAGCTAGCTTAAATAAAATGTGTGTTTGTCATGTTTGCTTCAAAGCTTCCATGCTAAACAAAGCTAAATGATTGTAGAGCTACAGGCGAAAGCCAGTATAAACCTAAGGTGTAAGACACAGATACCATTGCTATGCATATTACGTACATTCTGTGATTAGTGCAGAGAGTTGTATACATCAATCATAGTATTTTCCTTAATAGAAAGTTATAGGTTCACATTAACAGTGTTGTTAAAAGAATATTTTCAGTCCACAGCTAATATTTTTAACACAATTGCACAAATATGTATGGATTCATTATCAGATGGATTCTCTTGCAACACTAAAACATGCATCATAAAACTCATTTAAAAAACTATTTTCTACTCAGAATCAAATGGGCTTTACATCCATCCCACAGAAGGGCTAAATTTCTGGAGTTCTCAGCATCTGCAGACCACAGTCCAAATAAAGGTGAAGCCCCATCCTGAAGTGTTCCTGGAAAAACCCTCCCTCAATTGCATAATGGGCTGCCCCACATATATGATTATCTATAATCAAGTGCTGCCTATTCATCAGTACCACAATATAATTAGGAAAATAATCCTTCACCAATTTCATGCTCATATTGGAGAATGTGAGAATGTTCCCCCACATTAGGTGGAATTACTAAATTCTTTTGTACATTAGTTTTTGCTGTCATGCAAAGGCAAAAAAAATCCTATAGTGTTTGACAATTGACTGACAACCATCAAGGTGGAATCTTCAGGACTTTAAATATTCAAGAATATTTGTAACATCCTTAATAAAGTTGCCAGGTGAGGTGCATCCAAGGCTTTGAGATATCATGAAAAAATCCTGAAAAGGCTGCTCCAGGTAATGTCTTAGCCTCAGAAGATGGCAATGACAAACATCCTCTGAAGAAACTTGCCAGGAAAACCCTATGATAGTTTCATGTTAGGTTTGCTAGAAGTCAGAAGGCACATAGTGGCAGCAACAACAATAACGTCTCAAGCTGCATCCACATTGAAGAAATAATCCACATTGATATGACTTTAACCTCCATGGCTCAATGCTATGGAATTCTGGGGATTGTAATTTTCTGAGACATTTAGACTTCTCTGTCAGAAAGTGCTGGTGACAGAACTAACTACATTTCCAAGAATTCCATAGCACCAAGTTATGGTAGTTAAAGTGCCCTTTCCTGGAAGTAAAGGACCTAGAAACTGTTGTACATTCACTGGTAACTTCATGACTTGATTTCTGTAATGCACTCTACATAGGGCTACCCTTGTGCCTAATCTGGAAACTTCAACTAGTGCAAAATATGGCAGCCAGGCTGGTCGCTGGAAAAATTAGGAGTGACCGAATAACACCTATCCTAAAATCTCTTCCCTGGCTGCCTATTAGTTTCCGGTCACAGTACAAGGTGTTGGTTATAACCTTTAAAGTCCTACATGGCTTGGGTCCAACCTATATGAGGGATCGCCTGCTCCCATATAATCCATCCCGCACTCTCAGGTCCTCTGGGAGGAATCTATTGCAGCCTTTAAAAACCAGACGAACTGCTACCTCCCAGAGGGCCTTCTCTGCAATTGCTCCCAAACTATGGAACGGCCTGCCAGATGAGATCTGTCAAATTGCCAGCTTAGACAACTTTTATTTATCTTTGGTATTTATACCCCGCCCTTCAGCCCTAATGGCTATCAGAGCAGCTTACAATTATTATTTTTAATTGGACGTTTCCCTGCCCTTAGGCTTACAATCTAAAAGGCACGACACAAAAGGAGAAGGGAATGGTGGTGGGAAAGGGGATGAGTTCCAGTGGTTATTCTCTCCCTCTGAGGCCTGGACCAAGGCAGATGGACTGGAGGGAGGGCTCTTCTTCTTCAGGCTAGCTTTAAAAAGGCTGTCAAGATGGATCTCTTCTGGCAGGCCTTTCCTGAATAAAAGTGCCTGGCCACAGAATGACTGCCCCCCACATCATATATTAGCCCACCGCTCTGTCCTCGTTATATTTTTTATTTTGTTTTTAACAGATATTTTAATTGTAACATGTTTAATCCTGTTTTAAGGGGGGGGGATTTGGGACATGCTGTGAATGTGGATATTTTAATATGTTGCGAGCCGCTTTGATTGTCTCGTCACAGAAAAACAGGATAAAAATAAGTTTTATTTTTATTTATTGAAGTGGTGTCAAACTGGATTATTTATGCAGTGCGTATGCAGCCATGGTGGTAATCCACCATAGAAAGTTTTCTGAGCAATGCTTTGAACAACATATTTTAAAATAGCTGCAGGGAGCTCTCTCTCTCTCTCTCTTTTTCTCTCCCCCTTTCTCTGAAGACAGTACTCTTCACTGAGATTCTTCCCCCTTACTCTAAGAACCAAAGAATTAGAGCCATGCTCTAAAACCTGGGAACCCTACTCCCTAATTGCAATATTTTAAATCACTTGATTATAATAAAAAATCTAGGTGTCTTATCTTAAAATGCATGTATAATATACACACTCTAAACACAATATTACACAATTTAAAAAATAAACAATTAAAAAACCCAACAACCAATATAAAAAGCTTTGGTCTCTATGCCATAGAGGTTCCAGATCAAAAGCAGTTTAGAAATACTCCATGAAATTTGTAATCCCGTGACCAGTTTAGGCATGATGACTGCAACATGGAGGCGTAAGAAAAGCACACAGTTGTACAAGAACTCCACACACATGGGCCTCAGATTTAAAATACTGTTGCCCTGTTACCCAGCCCATGAAAATGTATCACCTGTAGGCCAATGTGAGATTTTCTTGCACTGTATATGGATGGCACTGAAAAGTTGTGAAGCCTTGGAGTTCATTGCATTGCCTTTGCTCAGACGATAGATGTGGGATGTAACTTTAAGAAGGCAGATCTTATTGCATTTCTCAGTCGCTGGGCAGTACACACACTGTATGCAACCTGGGCTTCTGCCTCAGCTTTTCAAGAGTAGGAAAATCCCGCTCTTGAAAAGATGTGGGAGAAGCCCAGAGAAGCCCTTTTGCATACCCGTTGCATACTGCCCGGCAACAGGGATATGCAATAAGATCTGCCTTCATAAAGTTACATTCAGTGTCTAATGTGGGAGCAAAGGCAATATGATAAACTCTTTTTTTAATGTGGTGCTAACAACTTGCTTCTGTTCTGATTCTGACAGAATCCGGTAGGGACTACATGATGCTGTGGGGAATTATGTCCATGGTTCTTGGTAGCCTCCTCATAGTTTTACTCTTGGTTACATTTTATCCCTAAAAGATACCTTGTAAGATACCTTAAGAATCCTTTGGGTATCACCTAATGGCTTTTGAAGTCTTAATCATAGAATTAATTATTACTGAATAAAATTCCTCCCTCTTCTGTTCCCAATTCAGCTGAATGTATAAGGATGAAAAGTGGGTAGGGTTAACTGATGCTACCTAAGCTTGCAGTAAGGGATTTGGATTTTATTTAGTATGCAGGATATCCAGGAGAATGTTGTGATTTGATAAGATCAAGTGCTTGGACAACAAGCACCTTGTTCAAATTCCTGAATTTGAATGCTAAAATCCACTTTCCAAGTAAAACTTTGAAAGGTGAGACTCATTTTTAGATCTTTCACTTTAAACTCATAGCAGTCAAAAGCCTAGTGCTACAAAGCAGGACATAGAATACAAGCATCAATTTATAGTTCGTGAAGTTTCTTTATTGTTCTATGGTTCACACAAGCCAGCCCAACAAAGAGTACAGTGCACCCGCGTCATATGCGGGCGCACTATATGTGGCTTTCAGCATATGCTGAAAGCTGTGAGGGAGCCCGTGGGAGTGTGGGGGGCGCAAGGGGTGGTGCGTTCCATTAAACTTAATGGGGGGCACCACTGCACCATGCACGAACCCCATTACTTTCAATGGGGCTCGAGCATACGCAGTTTTTTTTACGCCGGGGGGGGGGGGTCCGGAACGGATCCCCATATAAAAAAAGGTGCACTGTATATCTATAGCAATAGCAAGGAAGTACAGTTCTATACCGCTTATCAGTGAACTTAAGCACTCCTTAACTGGTTTACAATGTGTAAGCTAATTGCCCCCAACAAGCTGGGTACTCATGTTAGTGACCTTGGAAGGATGCCTGAGCCCCTGGCTGGTAATGAATTCACAACCTTGTGATTTGTAAATGAGTGGCTGCAGTACAGACATTTAACCACTGTACCAGCGGGCTCCTTATAGCATAAGTAAAATTGCTGATAATATAGTGTGTCAGTGCCATACGTGGTCACACTATACGCGGCTTTGAGCTTACGCTGAAGCTGTGTGACAATCAAAGAAATGGTGCTTATTTGCAATGGGGTGCGAACATACATGGATTTCCCCTTAAATGGGGAGGAGGAATCCAAAACGGATCCTCTGGGTAAGGGAAGGGCCCGCTGTATAACTGGACAATTTTGCTGAACTACTCTTTTTGTTTTTCAGTCTCTCTCTCTCTCTCTCTCCAACCCAACTAGAAGTGTTAAACAAGCCTACTTGTAATGATACTGCAGAGTTGATAAAGATTATGAAAATATAATCTTGCTGAATCTCTGCTGAACTTGACCTGAAGAGAGTAGGAGGCTCTGAAACTGAGATCAAGAGACATATGTGGGCCCGTTCACTTCCTTTGATTCCTCCATTTCCTTTCTACACCCACCTTTCACCTGTTGAGATCTAGTTTTGTATGGTATGCAGCTTTCCTTGTATGAACACTCAAGTTCTCAAGAAATAGTTTGCTGGGGAGTAACTCTAGAGCAGCATGGTCAAAATAGACTTTCATACATGGAGATTATCACATGGAGGCTTACTTTCCGTAAAACATGGCTAGATCATCCCTAATGTACAATTGTGTGATTGCCTCGCCTGGTGATATTCATAGGTTTACCATGGAGCCTGACTGAAATGATTCAGTCTGATTTTGCATTGTATTCTCTGATTGCTTTTGGCACATCTTTCCTTAGTATGAAGGCCATCCCATTTCTTTGTGTCTTTTAATTCCTTTAGTAGAACACTGAAAATTTTCACACCATCACCTACCATGGGTTAAGTGCTGGTAAAGCGCCGGTAAAATGTCCCTGAAGTGCAAGGATGTGAAAGCTGGTTGTGCTTCTGAAACGACAGTGAAGCATCCCCTCACCTCTACCATTCTTGAATCGTTCGCAAGCAGCCATTTCCTATTAACTCAAAGTTCCCGTTAATAGGAAATCACTGCTCCATGAATGATTTAAAGACATAGAGGCAAAGGGACTCTTCACTGATGTTTCAGAAGTGTGACTGGCTTTCACACCCTCACACTTTAGGGATGTTTTACTGGCACTTTCTCAGCGCTTAACCCATGGTAAGTGCCGGTGTGAAAATCTTCACTGTGTGGTTGTCTGATTCAAAGTGGTCCTAATCTCTGTGGAGATAATCTTTGTGAAGATAATCTCTGTGAAGATTATCGCATGCCACATCCGTACTGGGATAGATGTAGGTTGTAACTGTCATCAACAGATTTTATTGCATTGCCCCATACCCGGGCAGTAGGCAGCCTATATCCAATCCAGGCTTCTCTGCTAGCTTTTTAAGAACATTCTTAAGAAGAAGAGCCCTCCCTCCATGGCAACTCCATCTGGCCTGGGAAGGAGTGAAAAGACAGGCCCAATGCCATTGGGCCTATTCTTAAGAAGCAGAGCCTTCCCTCCAGTCCAGGCCTGAGAGGGAAAGAAGAACTGCTGGACCTGATCCCCTTCCCCACCATCATTCCCTTCTCCTCTTGTGTCATGCATTTTTAGATTGTAAACCTGAGGGCAGGGAACTGTCCTGGACTACGGCCAGCACAAATCCAAACAAATGCTGATAAGGGCGTTGTAGCAAGAAAGGATCTAAAAGGCAGTCTACAGACCTTTTGGATAGTCCACAAGAAGCACACCAACAACAAAGCCAAGGTCAGGATTCCAGAGTCCACAGAAGTCAGTTCGGTCCAGGGTCAGGGCAGCCAGAAGATAGCAAAAGTCCAGTCCATTCTGAAGTCAAGGGTCCAAGGCAAATAGGGGTTCAAGTGAGCAAAAAGCCAGTGCTGACAGTAATCACCCAGAAGTAAACTGCAATAAACTCTGGCACCAAGTTAGCGTCTCCCAGGTGGTTAAGTAGGAGACTCTCTTCTCAGTGCTAGCTGAGGCTTGTTTGCCAATTGTCTCTCAGCAATTCTCCTGGACCGACACACACAAGCACTCTCAGCCCTGCGTTGCTTAAAGGAAGGCACTTCCAGGCTTGGCTCTTCCCCAGAGTCACCACTAGGTTGCTGAGCCTCAGGAGGAATCCCTCCAGTGCTAGGACCTGGCTGAGCTTCCTCCTCTGTGGCTGGGAGGTCAGGGTTGGGATCTGGCAGGGCAGGATTAGGACCTGATGTAGCCTCCATTTCCCCCTGCACTGGAGTAGCCACATCCTCCTCCTCGTTCTCCGAGACCTGCTCTTGGCTGGCCATGACAGGAACTATCTAATTAAAAATAATAATTGTAAGCTGCTCTGATAGCCTTTAGGGCTGAAGGGCGGGGTATAATAAACCACAATAAATTTATTTATTTATTCATTCATTCATTTATTTATTTATTTTCCATTCTTCATTGCTGGAGAAGCCCGGGCTTTATCACAAGGCAGTGTGATAAAATCCACTTGTGACAGTTGCAACCCGTGTCTATCACAGTGCGGATATGGCATGCAATAATCTCCTACAAGGCAGCCATCTCTGGAGATCTCAAAATATAGGTAGACTCATATGGAAGAACAGTCCTTCAGATATTTTGGAGTCTAGCTGTATAATTTCAGTTGAATACCCTTCTTGCTACTGTCTGCTGCCCAAATTTTATTCTTTCCAGAGAGACTCCAAACCATCAGGAGTGGCTTTTCTGAACCATAGAGGGACACAGACATGAAGGCAGGAAAGTTCCATTGTAACAGTGGAGGTCCTCAATCATGATCAGCATCATAATCTCATTCTTTAATTGTAAAGCTTGCCTAGTTATGAGCACATTGATCTCAAATAGTCTTATGCAGGTTATTCCACACCCGTGAAAAGGTTAATGTCTCTGAATGCTGGATGAAGTTTAAATAGCAGAAAACTGTTCCTGGTTTTGCATTTTGCATCATGTTTACTATGATGAGCTTAAAAATACATGGAATCAATCTTCAGTGTATAGAAATGATAGATGTCATTCTCAAAATAATAACAAAAGCCTTTCCTATTTATGTTTCATTGCAGGATCGTCTTGACTCTTTAACAGAAGTGGATGACTCTGGACAGCTAACTATCAAATGCTCTCAAAATTACTTGTCCCTAGATTGTGGAATTACTGCATTTGAACTGTCAGACTACAGTCCCAGTGAGGACTTGCTTGGTGCTCTTGGTGACATGACCTCCAGTCAAGCAAAAGTGAAACCATTTGAGTCTTGGAGCTGCAGTGAAATGGAAAAAGACTTTCCAGAGCTTATCAGAAGTGTGGGATTACTGGCAGTAGCAACAGATTCAATTGCTTCCAAATGTAATGAAAGCATTAATGGGAAAGAAATCCATTTACCCCTGGCAACAAGCCACCAGGAAAAAGAACAGTGTTGCAAAATATCTCCAGCTGTAATCTCCACTGAACTTTCAATCTCTCATATTTCTGGGAACTTGCCTCTTTGTAAAACCTTTTGTGTGGAGGGGTCTGTTGAATCATCTGATGGCAACGCTGTCATTGAATTAGTGAAACAGGAACTCAGTCCTTTGCCCTCCAGTGGAGGAAGAGGCAAACATTGTCTTCATGGTGAAAACACAACTCCCAAGAGATCAATAAGAGATTGCTTTGATTATAATGAGGATTCTCCCACACAACCCACATTGCCCAAGAGAGGTTTGTTTCTCAAAGATGATATATTTAAAACAGACATGATGGTCAATGATATAAAAAATCAGATATCACTGATGTTTAAGACAGAGATAAGTAGGAGCACACCCTCACTGTTAGATCCTCCAGACAGATCAAAACTTTGCCTGGCTTTACAAACAGCTTACAACAAATGTCCCTCTGCCATTAGTCAGTCGTGTGATTGTTTACACAACATAAGTGACCAGAATCTCAAATACACAATTCAGAATCACTTGAAGGAAAATTCCATGGGTCTAGGTAAGTCTACCGATAGTATGAGAAGAGAGAAACTGAGGAGCAAGAAATCACATGACATTCCTGAGGAGGTGGCATCATGCAGGATATCTGGAATTGTATCAGATGCTACTTCTACAAAGCAGATGAATATAAAAGGACTCACTGCTTTGCGGAATGGAATTCCTTTTGGTAGCTTGCAGTCCATAGAAGGAACAGAAAGTGACTCCACCTCCACATCTTCTGATCCTTGCAAAAAGCAGGAACTGAATGGCCAATGCTACTCTGAAAGAGATTCTGCTTCACCCGTCCATAGCCAGGTTAGTGGCTCTTCAGCTGCCTCAGAGTCTGCAGTGTCTTCATCCCCAGTTCTCCCAAGAAATGAGTGTGAAAAGACCCACTCATCTTCACCAAGTTCTGTCAATATAGATGGCAAAGCTGCTGAAGCATGGTATGGTTCTGATGAATACTTAGCACTTCCGTCGCACCTCAAACAGACTGAAGTATTAGCTTTAAAATTAGAAAATCTGACAAAATTGCTTCCTCAGAAGCCTCAAGGAGAAACTATTCAAAACATTGATGACTGGGAACTCTCAGAAATGAACTCAGATTCTGAGCTTTACCCAACATATCAGATCAAGAAGAAGCACAAACGATTGGGTAGAGTTTCACCAAGCTCTTCAAGTGACATAATATCCTCAATAGGAGACAGCATTGAATCTGGACCTCTTAGTGACATTCTTTCAGATGAAGAACTTTGCACATCTGCATCTAGCATTAAAAAATACCTAGAAACCAGACCAGGAAAACCATCAGTAACTCAGTCCTCTGATAAAAATGAAATATGTACTACTAATAAATCAAAATTAATTCAGCAGCTACTTCAAGATATACAGCACCAGGATAATTATGAAATTATATGGGAAAAAATGGAGGTAAGGAAGAAAGTGACTATACTTACATCTCTACCAATTCATTTATATTGTGTTTGCAGCAAGAGGTCAAGGTTGGTGACAGGTAGGGATTGAAGAATCAAGCTGTTTTCAGTCAGTGGCTCTCCTGTTCCATTTCTGCATTACGTCATGGGGTGTTGTGGCAAAAATTAAGATAAAATTTAATAAGCATCTTATGATGCAATGTGTGTTATAATGTGCCTTTTATTGTGGAATATGCATTTTAGGGTAAGATGTATAAAATATCAGTCAAAATATAATATATATGTAAATATATCTGTCATGGTGGAAGAAAGGAAGCTGCTTTAAACCATGTGAAGCCAGTATTGTTAAGACTGGCAACTACTGTACTGTCTGAAATTCTAGGCAGAGGTTTTTTTGCTTTTAAAGCATGTCCTCTGTCACTGTTACAGCCCATATTTGGCTACTTAGCTCCACATCACTAACACAATGGGAATGGTGCTACTGTGCCAGGTAAAAGTGAAGTGGTATATTAGCTCCTTACTCCCAAGGCTCCTTGAAGGGGATTCCCACGAGTGGGAGCATTGTAGCTCAAATGTAAGTCACTTGTGATGGAGAAAGCACTAAATTTATAGTATGGAAATGTACCACGTAGCTAGTGTTATTAATAAGACAAAAACCCTAGGCTTGCCAGTCAGACAGTCAAAATTTTCTCCCAGCCCCAACTGACAGCATAGCCAGTGCAAATGGCAAACAAATTTTCAACCTCAAAATACACACCATTGGCAGTGGCAAGACAGCACCATGTTGTTGCCCTAGATTTGTCCTCTGTGAGAAGAATGACAGTCTAGAAAGTTCTCATACCTGTACCATCCATAGAAGAAACAGTGCCATTCTAATTCAAGCAAAGTTGGGCAAAATGCTATTTGTGGTCCCTAAGGCTGTTTTTGTTGCTCTTCATCCCTTCAAACTTCCTGGACCAAGGTGGCTATTTAACTTTAAAAAAATAAAATAAATAAATCAGTTTTTCAAAATCAGAATTGGACTTCTGGTCACTTCCCATTTTGCTTTGCTCTTATTTTATTTTTTTGAGAGTTCATGTAGCCCCCCAATGGATCCATAGGCAGAAAACTGACCCCCTAGATCTGCTGCAGTTGCCCATCCGTGGACTAGACCAACAGTATTTCTCTTTCCACATGTCTAAGAAAGCAGCTGTGCTTCTGTGTGACCATTTTGGATCCTTCTATTCTTCACAATCCCCAAACACCAGGCACTATAGTTTGCATCATAGGACGCAGAACAATTGATTTTATTTACACATGAAAGGCTTAGGTTAAAATATTTATGATGTGGGAGTATTCTGCCACAATAAGTGGCTTGTAAATGGTGCAATTTCATTAACATTGTTTATCAGTTGTGAAAATTGTAGGACTTATCCACAACTGCATCTCATACAGATCCCAACTTGTGTTTGTCTAAAGCTTATGAAATTCACAGGGGGAAAATTGTATGTTGCTGACCCAAAGCCAATGAACATGTTTGACCTGTTGTTTGATTTGGCTTTGTTGTCTTTTCCATCCACTCTGCTACTGCATTTACTGTCCCCCAGACATGGCGATGTGGCACCCTCTTGAGGCTTACTGGTGCTAATGCAGGTCTTTTCAAAATCTGTTTCTAAAAAATTGGCCAGAAGTACATATTGCTCAAAGAAATGCTCTCTATTGCTGCAGTTAAAAAAAATTAGCACAGTATAGCACTAATTTCAATGCTGATGGAAGAGCACTAGTTGAAATAATGGAATGCCTCTTTACACTAGGGAAACATGTACACAGCAGCAGCCATTAAGATTTTACAGTAAAGACATACTCCAGAAACAGTTAGATTCAGAAGTAGTTTTAGCTCCTTCATTTTTAATTCTGAGCCACACTGCTCAAATTTTAATCATAGCTAATTCAATTAATGAATCTATTGATCATTTTATTTATATCCTGCCTTTCCCCTAAGACTGAGACTATCAGACTAAGGTGGCTATCAGATTTTTAAAAAGCAAATAATAATAATAATAATAATAATAATTATTATTATTATTATTATTATTATTATTATTATTATTCCACTTAATCACTTGTAATCCAAGCAGATTACAACAATAAAATGAGATACAGTTAAAAATTCTAAAAACCGCTATCCCTCCCACCCAGTATAAAAACATAGTAATACTAAAAAGAGATTAAAGCAGAAAGACATTAAAACAATAGTATAAAATAACAGTTAAAAATCAATTGAAGATTTATAACTAATTTATAGCAGGGTCCAGATAGGATGGAAAAGGGGATGGAGAAAAGGGAGGGAGGCAGGTAAATAGAGGTGGACCTAGTCTGGAAAGGCCTGCCGGAAGAGATCCATTTTAATAGCCTTCTTAAAGGTTTCCAAGGTGGTAATCTGATGGATCTTGTCTGGCAAGTCATTCCCGAGTCTAGGAGCAACTGCTGAAAAGGAACACTGGGTCACTGCTGAAAGGCTAGTCCTCTGTGGTTGAAGCAGATTTTTCCCAGCAGAATGAAGAGTGCAGGGAGGATGATATGGGAGAAGGTGTTCCCGCAAGAAGTCAGGATCCAAGCCATGTAGGTTTTTAAAGATTAAAACCAACACTTTGTATCTTGACCGGAAACTAACAGGCAGCCAGTGAAGGGATTTTAAAACTGGTGTAATGTGGGCAAATCTAGTTGTGCCATTAATCAGCCTGGCTGCCATATTCTGTACCAGTTGAAGTTTCCAAACTTGACACAGAGGTATCCCCATGTAGAGCGCATTACAAAAGTCGAGCTGAGAGGTTACCAGGTCTTCCCGCTCCAGGAAGGGGCGCAGTTGGCATATCAGTCGAAGCTGAAAGCAAGTGCTCCTGACCGTTGCATCCACCTGAGCCATCAGATGGAGAAACGAGTCCAGGAGCACCCCCAAACTGTGAACATAGTTCTTCAGGGGAAGTGTGACCCCATCCAGAACTGGCTGGCATAACTCCATTCCCGGATCGGAAGTCCCTATTACTAGTACCTCCATCTTACCTGGATTCAATTTGAGTTTGTTTTCCCTCATCCAGTCCATTACCAGATCAAGACAGGCATTCAGAGGAGAGATGCCTTCCTTACTCACTGCAGCAGTCTGAGACATAGAGAAATATATTTGGGTGTCATCAGCATACTGATAACACCCTGCCCTATGTCTCCTGATGATCTCATCCAGCGGCTTCATGTAAATGTTGAACACCATTGGGGACAGAATCGCGCCTTGAGGGATGCCCGACCTGAGCTCCCTTTTGGCTGAATAACTGTCCCCAAGCGACACCATCTGGAATCTACCCGAGAGGTAGGATTGGAACCACTGCAAAGCAGAGCCTCCGATTCCCAGCTCTCTCAGGCCTTCCAGAAGGATACCATGGCTGCTGAGAGGTCTAAGAGTACCAGCAGGTTCACACTTCCCCTGTCGATGCCCAGACTGAGATCATCAACTTAGGCGACTAAGGCCGTCTCAACTCCGTAGCCTGTCCTAAAACCGGTTTGAAATGGATCTACAAAATCCGTTTTATCCAAAATTGCTTGGAGTTGAATGGCGACTGCTCTCTCAATTACCTTGCCCAAAAATGGTAACAGTGAAACAGGCCTATAGTTATTTCTGTCCAGAGGGTCAAGGGAAGGCTTCTTTAGAAGTGGTTTAACCACTGCCTGCTTCAGGCAAGATGGAAGATAGCCTTCCCTAAAGGATGCATTGATTATTTTCTTTAATAATAACCTAATGGCATCATCCCCCTGGATGAGCAGCCAAGGGTCGAGAGAGCAAGTCGTCTTTTTCATGCAATGTAAAATTACATGTGATTTAAAATGCAAGTAAAATCACACATGAGATTCAGTATGGTATAGTGTTTTGAGTGTTGGATTTGGACTCTGGGAAACTCAGCCATGGAAATCCACTTGATGACCTTGGGCAAATGTCACTCTCTCAGCCTCAGAGGACAGCAATGACAAATCTTCTCTGAATAAATCTTGCCAAGAAAATCCTTCAGTAAAATCACCATAAGCTGGAAATGACAAACGGCATACAACAATAATAAAATTCACATGTAACTAAAACCATACAATGAATTAAAATTAAAATAGTATTAATCTGGCTATAGAATTGAAACAATTTAAAAGAATACTTTAAAAATATAGAATAAAGTATTTATTTAACGTAACTTTCTCCCAAAATTGGATACAAAGCAGCTTAAAATAATTTTAAAAACTACAAGCAGTCTGCGTATTAGGCAAGTTTATATAACATGGGTTCCTACATGGGTCAGATTTTTTTTTCTTTCTAGGCATTTTCTAGGTCCTCCATGTAATTCTATGGTCTAGAATTGGTATAGTATAGAAGTTGACCATAGAGTCATGTTGGAGGACTTATTAATTCCTAGGGAGAATTTCTCTAGGCATTTGTAGGTCCAGCATGTTTCTATGGACACCCTCCAGTGGAAGCATATCATAGAATTGCACTGGCAGACATAGGTAATGCCTAGAAAGGACACTTCATTTCAGATAAGAGAAATAGGATTCCAGATTTTATGCAATTATGCATTATGCAATGGGTCCCAGAATGGATCCCTTGTGTAATATGCAGGCTGTCTGTACAATAAACAAAAGGCTCTTTACATGCAAAATAGTCCAAAAACCTGCTGGAATAGTAAGGTCTTCTCCTGTTGAAAGGACAGCAAAGAGGAGAGCAGCCTTGCCATCCTAGGTGTGGAGTTGAGGAGTCTGAGGGAAGCCATGGAAAAGACATTTCTATGATGCTGTCTTAGTGACTAAGTTCTAGTAATGCCTTCTTAGCTTTGCCATATGCATGTTTATATTATTATTTACATGCATATATCTCCCTTCTTCTAAAGATTTAAAGATAATGTGCCTAGCACTTCACCTCCAATAGTATCATCACAACAGTCCTATGAAGTAGATTAGCTTCAGAGGCTGGCCAAAGACACCCAATGAACATTATGGTAGTGTAAGGACTGGGAGTTAGCCATCCATCCAGTGTACTAATCATTGCACTGTAGTGGCTCCTTTTTTCTCCATTTCTTTTGTTCCTATCCTGTAGTGTTTCCATTCCTCATACTTCCTGATTCTTTCCTCACCTTCTCTTTTTTCATCCATTCCTTTCTCTTTCTTTCTACCTTTTTATCTGATCATACACTGGAACCTGATTTTCCCACCAGGTCTTTTTTTGTGTTGACAGTGAACTTATTATGTGACACTAATTACTGGTGGAGCAATTAGACACTTCTAGGGAGAGGTTCAGTTGTGTCCTGAATTAGGCTTCCTTCTTTCAAGGCTCCTGCAACAATCTTTTATAGAAAGATCTAGAAAATGTTCCCAGGTAGTGAGAAGCAACCTCCACCCCCAAGACTTCTCAGTTATTAGTGTTATCTATATGCTGAGATTAATAAATGAAGTAGTGCCAAAAGGTAGGGATTTCATTTTGCCTGAAAGATTCTGCACCGATTCAGAGTATCATCACAGTTCTAGTCAGATACTGCTCGGATTCCATATTTAGCCTTTCAGAGTCATTCACACTTAGCTTTGTTTAACCTAGTTATGTTTTCACATGGGAAATCCAATTTGAATGTGTGATATCACCTGTTCCTAGTGAGGGTCCCCAGATAGTAGAGTGGTTTAAATACCTGAGCTATTTCCCTCTCAAACGTAGAAAATACTGTGACTCAATTCAAGGCAATTCAAATACATTTGTTACTAATTCAGTGGGATCTGCATCTTCCCTCCTATCACCCACTGATGATTTTCTATCTCCCTTCTTATTTATTTATTTATTGACTGATTGATTTTAATAGGCCACTTTTCCCCCGGAGTGGGATCCTATGTATATACCTGCTGTCCTATCTATATGGACAGCATACTTATTTTGGTGGTAGGGCTTGGGAACTAGGGACCCTTTAACACTACACAGTTACAATGCTATCATTCAGATTTATCTGCCATGGCTGTATCTAGTGCATTCCTGAGATTTGTAGTCTGGTGAGGTACTAATTAATTATTCATTACAATATTAATATCTTGTCCTCTTATCTAAAGATTGAGAATCAGTGTGGGGTAGTTGTTTCAGTTTTTAACAACATCTCTGGAGACCAGGGTTCAAATCCCCACTTGGCTGTGGAGACTCACTGGGTGTCCTTGGGCAAGTCACACTCTCTCAGCCTCAGAGGAAGACAAAGGCAAACCTTCTGTACAAATTCTGCCACAAAAACCCTGTGATAGGATTGCCAAAAGTTAGAAATGACCTGAAGGCACATAATAACAACTATCTAAAGATCGCATACACCAATAACAACCTGAACAATATAAAACAGTGTAAAAAATAAATATTATTTTAAAAGGCTAGAAATAAAGGCTGACATCCTGTTCAGTAAGTACAAGATCATAAACTGGATTTAGGATTATTTAGAAAAGCACACACATATGAAAACAATTCACACAGACACAGCATACAAAGCTAACTGAAAGTATGGAAGCAGGAGATCAGAATTTGAGGGATTTGCAGAGGGGTGATAATTACTTGTCTGACCATGGAAATCTGGAGTGGCTCAGACTGGGAGGTCTGAGGCTGGTCAAAAGTCCATCTTAGTTTCTCAGGCCTGTTACAGACGGGCATAAAGTACAGATGCCCCTAACCCTAATACGGACCAAGTCTGTACAAAATGGCGACGCCTGTTCCATAACTGTGCCGTAAAGAGAAGCACCATTTTGGCGCTTCTTATTTGCAGCGGGGAGGAGCCGTGCGGTTTGGATGCTGGGGCTCCTCCGCGCTGCAACTGGCAGTGGCGCAAGACCGCCCGTTTTGAGTGGTCAGTAACGCGCCTCAGTTATGTGGGATTTTGAATAGAGCTGAAATAATGAATTACACCAGCTTGTCAAGTGTCAGGACAGTAAAGAAATCCTTCCTGTAAGAGGGAAGAGTCACTCTGTAATCAGCACTTTATGTAAAAACACAGTAATTTATTCATTTATATAGCATTATTTAGGGATGCGATACCTAAAAAACAGAATAAGAGAAAAAGGTACAGTCAGACTTCTGTTTTTGTGGAGAATCCCTTCCGGACCCTTTTGTGAAAGTGGAAACTCACAGATATTCAAGTCCAATAGGCTTTGTGTACTGGGAATTGCAGTTCACAAACATTTGGACAGCCACATGATTCCTACTCTTAGTTTAGAATTAGCCCAAAGTTAGAAGTTTGAGATCAATCTTAGATCTGCGTTGAAGTAATAAAGCATTTTGACACTGCTTAAACAGCACTGGCGCAAGGCTATGGAGTTCTGGGATATGTAGTTGTAAACCAGAGCTCATTGACAGAGAAGGCTAAATATCTCACAAAGCTAGAAATCCCAGAATTCCATAGCACTGGGCAATGGCAGTTAAGGCAGTGTTAAAATGCATTATTTCTGCAATGCAGATGCAGTCTTAGTCTCACCATCGGAAAAAAAAATCATGATATGCTCTTATTCAGCTAAAATATTAACCAGGGCTGGGCAACAGCAGCTCTCCAGTTGCTTTTGGACTGCAACTCCTGTCAGCCCTAGCCAATGTTATGGAATGCTGGGAATTGCATCTCACCAATATCACTTTGCCCTCTCTGGCCTCATGTTAGAATTATAAATCATCTTAAATAGCAGTGGAGGTAAGATATTAATATTTACAACAAATCACACCCATTGCTCCAAATGATGTCACATATCACCCATGTCATTCACATCAGTTCCTGGCTGTTACTGCATGTTGGCCCAAAGCAAGCTAAGATTTGGATTGATGCCTGGTGGGATTTTGTCATGACAAGAGGAATGCTAAGAATGTTTCTAATGCTGTCCAAGAAATAAATAGTTAAGCCTGCAGATGGTGCTGTTCCCTTAGACAATGGGATTTAAGACCTGAACAAAGTTATTTCTTCTCTAGTAATAGTTTTCAGCTTCAGGATTTTAGTATTCCAAATAATTTTTGATTCCTACAGTTGTTTTCTTTTGAACAGTCTCCATAACATTTTATAGACACCATCTGAAAAAGAGTGGGATTATAGTGGTTTTTGCTTTCTACTAAAAATAGACCCCCCCCTCCCCACCCAACAGGGCATAGCCATTGTAATATTTCTCTGCTTTTGTGCTTCTTTTTCCAGATTTTCTTTCATTCTTTAATGATCTTTACCTGAACCACATCCCCTCAAGATGGTGGCAGTACAATCTCTGCTGATAGTGCAAGGGGAATGTTCATTTTAGTCAACAAATGATCTATCACAGCTTTTTCACATTATTGTTGTGTATGGTTGCTTGTGCACATCCATGCTTCATTTAAATCTTTCCTATGAGTATGATTTTAATTATGGGCTTTTGAGGTTAGTTTATTTGTTTAAATAAGCATGGGAATGAAATATAGAAGTACTGGTGTTACAAAATGTTTAAATAAAGTAATGCAGACATGACATTTATAGAATGAGAATAGTTCCCAAACCATTACTTCAGATTTACTGGCTGATTAGGTTGCATATAGTTCCAAATAGCACTTTCTTCTATTATTATTATGAACTGTTTTAGGAGATATTAACCAAATAGCATGTTTTACATTTCTCTCTTATGAATGGCACCTTCTTCTCATTATATGCAGACCCCCTTTCCTATCTCTCTAGAGACCATGTGCACTGAGAAGCAGATTTTGCTTTGTTCCTAATGGGAGAAGGAGCCATGCACAAAAACAGCTGTGGCATTTTAGAATCACTGAGATAGTTGGGGCTACATTTTGTTAGAGCCAAATTGCAGCTCAGTGGTCAGCTACTTCAGTGCATCTCATGGGCTTTATATGGCCTCTGAAACTGGCTTTATAGACTCATAGAGTCCCCTGATATTTCCATACCAGGAAGAAAATTTTAGACCATTTGTGCTTCCATGAAGAGTGTTTTGTTTTGTTTTTGCATTCAATTGTTTACAACCTGATAAAAATATTTTTGTGCTATCCAGCTTTCTCAAACTGACAAAGGTTCAACTTTAAATGCTGTGTAATTTAGGCTTTAAGGCTTGTATAGAGCTTAGTATAAATACATTTTTTTATTTTAATGTGCAATGTTTTTAACTTTTTAAAATAGTTTGTTTTTTAAACTCGGTTTCTATACTTTAAGGCTTGCATTGTTTTTAACTTGTACTGGTTTCCATTTTTGTTAGCTGACTTGAGTCCTATGTCAGAAGAAAGTTGGAATATAAAATACATACATATATACATACCCCTCCAGACCACTCATTTCCCTAAAAGGCCAAAAATCAAAACTGGACATTGATATAGAATCATAGAATCATAGAATTATAGAGTTGGAAGAGACCACAAGGGCCATCCAGTTCAACCCCCCTGCCATGCAGGAAATCCAAATCAAAGCATCCCCAACAGATGGCCATCCAGCCTCTGTTCAAAGACCTCCAAGGAAGGAGACTCCACTATACTTTGAGGGAGTGTGTTCCACTGTCGAACAGCCCTTACTGTCAGGAAGTTCTTCCTAATGTTGAGGTGGAATCTCTTTTCCTGTAGCTTGCATCCATTGTTCCGTGTCCTGTTCTCTGGAGCAGCAGAAAACAAGCTTGCTCCCTCCTCAATATGACATCCTTTCAAATATTTAAACAGAGCTATCATATCACCTCTTAACCTTCTCTTCTCCAGGCTAAATATCCCCAGCTCCCTGAGTCGTTCCTCATAGGGCAAGGTTTCCAGACCTTTCACTATTTTAGTCGCCCTCCTTTGGACACGCTCCAGTTTCTCAACATCCTTTTAAAATTGTGGTGCCCAGAACTGGACACAATATTCCAGGTGGGGCCTGACCAAAGCAGAATAGAGTGGCACTATTACTTCTCTTGATCTAGACACTATACTTTTATTGATGCAGCTTAAAATTGCATTGGCCTTTTTAGCTGCCGCATCGCACTGTTGACTCATGTTCAACTTGTGGTCTACTTGGACTCCCAGATCCCTTTCACATGTTGTCTCATTCAGCCAGGTGTACCCCATCCTATATCGGTGCATTTTATTTTTCCACCCTAAGTGCAGTACCTTACCTTTCTCCATGTTGAATTTCATTTTGTTAGCTTTGGCCCAGCTTTCTAGTCTTTCAGGTCATTTTGAATGTTGATCCTGTCCTCTGGGGTTATCTTGTTGCTTCATTTTGATGGGTGGGTGGGAGGTGTAATTTCCAGACATAATGGAGTCTGCTGAGCAAGAGGCTCATGCCAGGGGCAAAAAACTCACAGCAGAACACCAGTTACATATCATTGAACTATTTGGAGTAATGGGTGTGGAGGAACCTTTAGGTCATAAAAAATGGATTCAGGCAGCCCTTCAGTCACATTTTATCCACTCTCGTTTAGTACCAAAAATTGTTTAATTAATAACTAATTCCCCAAAGAATGTGTGAAACACATGGGGGAGAGGATTCCTCCTGATTCTCCTGGAACATATGACTTGTGCAAGTTTGAAAGGGTCATGTTTTTCTTCCAACCCCTTTCAAACAAAAACAAGTAAATTTATCTTCTAGATTGTACTTTTATTAACAGCTATGGTCTTTTCTTCTTCTTTTCTTTCATGGTGGAAGGGATTTGTAAGCAAGCTGGATGAATTCATTCACTGGTTAAATGAGGCAATGGAAACAACTGAGAACTGGACTCCTCCCAAGGCAGAAACAAACAGCCTTAAACTCTACCTGGAAACACACTTGGTAAGGGAAAATTATTGTCTTTCAAGTCACTAATGAAAAAGAGACTGTCTGTAGTTTTGTGTTGTAAATTAATTTCCACTGTGGATCATTTCAAGGAAAGATAGGACATAGTCTTGCCAGTGGCATCAACTGAAATTTCACTCAACTTATGTTTTGAAAAGAAAAAAAAATCATGAAAAAGCTACACTTTATGACCACTGGGGGAAAAAGTAATGGAAAATTTGAAAGAGAAACAACTAAATAAGGATATATCCATAAACTCCAGCCCATTGACGGTAGTCAGAAGAGAAACAATTGTTTCTTGGCACACTACATTTATTAAAACATTAGTTATCATCACAGCTACAAAGTAGGATCTTTGTGCCTGCTTTACTGCAATGCTTGACTGGTCTTGTAATCATAAGAATTAAGTACACTAGTGGTCTCCAAATGTTTTCAGGATATTGCCCTCTTTCCTCTTGGGAGACAATCCTAGCCCCCTGCAATGATTCTTTCTTGATATTAGGTCTACTGTTCTACTGCAAATTCAAAACAACCATTCTCGGTCGCTGCTTCCTTTTTACCCAGTCACCTTGAGAGCAGCAACTGAGCAGCAACCAAGACAAGGTGCTAAAGAAATACTCAGGTGGGGTACAGACCCCCCAAAAGAGGTGCCTCCTCAGCACCTGTTTTTGCTGCGCAGGAGCGCAGCAGCATACAAATTGTGTGGCACTGCTGCGCAGCAAAAAAGGAGCTCCAAAAAGTGGCTTCTTTTTGTTGCGCACAAAGCGCCAGTGATGGCGTGGTTACATTGCAGCTGCACAGCACCATTTGGAGGTGGCGCAGCTGCGATGTCATCGTTACGCGTGCCTTCTATAAGGCGCTGTGTAACGGTGGCATGTCCACAACACTTACTAATAATAACCCACACTGTCCTTAGGTCACACATATTTATACATACTGTCCATGGCATGATTTCCTCATACAGGTGTCTCCAATTGTCCACTTGCATCAGCTTCTTGCATCATGCCTGTTGAGTCATCCTGAGTGTCTTTTCCACTTGGTGTGACAGTGATACTTCATGTCAGTCACCATGGTGCAACATTACCAGGTGTTGGATTGTCCAGCTTCCTCAGCCAGCTGCCATATTCTGTCCTGTATAATTCTAGGTCTAGTAATCTACATACTGTATATACTCATGTATACGTCTAGAAATTTTAGTCAAAAAATCGGCCCAAAAAACCTGGCTTGACTTATCTATGGATCAATGGAAGTACTGTATTTTAACTCTTATCAAAAAAGGAACCATGCCATGATGAAAGCTTAATATCTTCTCAGAGCATCAAAAGGAAGCATCAACCCCTCTACTATCTCAACCATCCAGCCTTTAGGGGGAGCACAAAATGTTATGCCTGTCAAAATTTGTAAAGATCTTTAGCATTGTTTTCCTTTTGCTTCATCCATTACATCCTTTGTCACATGCTGCTAAGTTTTACCCTCGACTTACAGGTCATATAAAAAGCAATAATTTTTGCCCCAAAACCTGCCCTCGACTTATACATGAGGTCGACTTATATTCAACTGTATATGGTACATACATATACCTCCCCTGTTCTCCCCACCATGGCATGGAAGCCCCAAAAGAACCACCAATGTTGCCTTTTTTTAAAAGCAGGCATTACAAAGGGCCTGAAGCAGTGCTGCAGGAAACTGAAGTACTACACTCACCCATGTATAAATCAACCCAGGTTTTGGGGTTGATTTTTTTGCATACATTTTTTGACTTATATAGAAGTATATATGATATGTCTTTATATGTGAATAGTTCATCTCCACAGTACATGTACAATACAATTGGTCCTCTGTATGGCCCTCACTTTGAAAATATCCCCTCCTTTCTCCCCTGAAAAAAACAAACCCAAAAGCAAGTCTTTAATTTGCCATTTTATATAAGGGACCCCATTTTTTCTATACCATTGTATATATTGGGCTCTGAGCAGCCACAGATTTTGGTATCCATGGGGGGTCCTGGAACCAAACCCCAATGGATAGCAGAGGCACACTATACATTGGGTCCAAATTTATATTGCACATAGATTACTACTGAAACATAAAGCCAAATCACTGAAAAATGTGGAAATAAAAAAGTTCCAATTATGAAATAGTTCTAAATATGAGTAGAAGAAACAAAGAAACACTATTTTCAAAACTGAAAAAATTGTGATTGTTTTGTTTGACATGGGCCCCGTGACTGACAGAAAATGTGGGACATATAAGCTTCTAGATGTTATTGGACCAACTCCGCTAAAATATATCCAGCACATCCACTGCTGAATAGATGAAAGAAATTGCAGCCCAACATCTATAGGACATCACTGCACTACACCATAATTCATGGAATCTGCATACTTCTTTATTCACACATAATTGTTTCTGAATGCATACAGTACTAGGTTATTGTGTTCCTGAAACTTTGTAATGATAAATGAGAGGAAATGATATTTAAATTTCTGGAGAAAGACAGAAAATTGGTATGTGATAGGGTATTTCTCTTATGCACGTTTACATGATGTTATATGGAATGGAATACAATTTACTTCTAAGTAGACATCAGATTACATTGTAATGCCAGTTGATGAATTGTGGCATTAACTGTATAATTTGGTGTTGGAAAGACCCATAATTATTTTCATTTCATATTTTGGTAGTATGCAAGTTTGCAGTTTGAAATACCATGTGCATTAGGAAAAATCTGTCAACTTTATTCCTTTTCAGTGTAAATTCAGTTTCCATCATCTACCTTTCTCAGCATGGATGATTGAGGCTGCAGTCCTATACACACTTATCATAGAATAAGTCCCAAATTGTACTTCTGAGTAGACATGCATAGGATAATAAATTATTTCAAAAGGCAGAGGATCATTTGTAATTGGAAGATATAGTCATTGCATTGTGATCTATATATTTTTTAATTGGAATGTCAACTTTTCACTTGGTATTGGTGCAGCAGTAATTCTAATCTGTGTTTATACAGAAGTCTATGAAATTAAGTTCCCATTAAGTGCAGTGTCAAAATTATCTTGATATAGTATTTGCATTTGGTACTAACCAAGCAGAGGAAAGGACAGGTGCTTCTGCAGTTCATTCTGAGAGATACATCCCACAGCTTTGCACAATGAGTTCTGGTACCCCATCCTCACATGTAGCTTTGGCTGAAATCATCCTGCTGTGGAAAAAGTTCATTTGTGATACCCGGTAGGACTTTATTCTTTGAACAAAGGGACGGGATGTATGAGCTTCCCCCTTCACTCACTCTATTCATAGTAGAAGACATGAGGTTCCAATAAGATCTCTCTGTGTGTGTGTGTGTGTGTGTGCGGGTGTGTGTGCATGTGTGTGCATGTGTGTTGTGTACATGTATACATACACACACACATGGTGTCTCCCTTATCCAAAATGCTTGTGACTAAAGTGTTTTGGATTTCAGATTTTTTTTGGATTTCAGAATATCTATATTTGCTAGGCATACATAATGAAATATCTTGGAGATAACCTATCTTGGAGATTGGACCCAAATTTAAACACAAAATTCACTTATGTTTCATGTACAGCTTATACACATAGCCTGTAGGTAATTTGATATAATATTTTCAATAATTTTTGTGCATGAAACAAAATGTGTTTATATTGAACCATTTTAAAAAGTAAAGGTGGCACTATCTCAGCCATCCATGAAAAATGTTTTGGTTTTTGGAATATTTTGGATTTTGGAATTCCAGATAAGGCAGACTGTATAAGCTAGCACAATAGAGCCTGCATTTGTGTAAATGTACATTATACCGAAATATTTGTAAGATGAATAGACTTGAAATATTGACAGTCTTGGAATAATCATGTACTGTACTGTATTCAATTGTGACTTTTTCTAATTGGCCATTGTCTCCATTCCCACAATCCAGGACAGAGATTGGAAAAGTTACTTCTGTGGATTACAGTTCCCAGGATCCCCATCAGCTTGCATACTGCTCTCTAGTTCTCTCTAAAAGCTCCTTCTGAGCATTGACAGAGCCTCCTCAACAGAATGTAGCTGATAGAGGGAAAGGATGGTTAGAACAGAAAAGGTTTCTGCTAAGGCAAGGACCCTACTGAATAAAATTCACTAGTCATAAACATTGAGATTCTATGTACAGACTTACAGTCGAGCAATAATTACTGAGATATGCAATCCAATAGGATACCTGACACTGCCCTCTTTCATATATTCACATTATGTGTCCAGTCAAAAACTGCACCAGTTGTGCGTAAGGGAGAGGTATCTGAAGAACCGGCTTAAGAACAAATGGATGGATATGCCTTTTCAGGATTCTATATGGGGACCTGTCCTTTTAAAATCATTCACTGATGATGTAGGAATGGGTGAGCAAAGAAGCAGCCAGGTTTATGGATGACACCAAATCATTCAAGATCATAAAAGCAAAACAAAATGTAAAGATCTCTCTGAATGGGGGGGGGGGGGGGTGGATATTAAAATGGCAAATGTGGTTCAGTGTTGTGTGAGAGAGAGGGAATTGAAGTCTGCTGTCTCCTATAGTCTCCAAGCACATTTTGTGTTTCTTCATATCAGACGTGGGAGCAGAGACTAAATGAAAGTTGTGATAGTACTATATTTTAAAAAGTGCTATCATCTGGACTTTGGGAGAAGGAGTGGGAGGCAGATAAAGTATAGCCCTTATCACTGTCATTTAGAAAAAAAAATTGTAACAAGAAAAACTATGGAAAAAATAATTGTTATAAAGAGTGGTAATAAATATACTTATTAGGTTATATTTTAAAATAGAATACTAGCATGATAAGAAGGATGCAGTCATGTGTACATTTTATTTTCATTTATTGGGATTTCCTTCCGAGTAAACATGAATAGCAGCAGCCTATAAATGCCACTGATAATCAAATTAGTTGCTATCTCACTCTAGCCCTAGAATCATAGAATCATAGAGTTGGAAGAGACCGCAAGGGCCATCCAGTCCAACCCCCTGCCATGCAGGAAATCCAAATCAAGTCATCCCCAGCAGATGGCCATCTAGCCTCTGCTTAAAGACCTCCAAGGAAGGAGACTCCACTACACTCCGAGGGAGTGTGTTCCACTGTCAAACAGCCCTTACTGTCAGGAAGTTCTTCCTAATGTTGAGGTGGAATCTCTTTTCCTGTAGCTTGCATCCATTGTTCCGAGTCCTGTTCTCTGGACATCCCTTCAAATATTTAAACAGGGCTATCATATCACCTCTTAACCTTCTCTTCTGGAACGACACGTTCCAGTTTCTCAATGACCTTTTTGAATTGTGGTGCCCAGAAGTGGACACAATATTCCAGGTGGGGCCTGACCAGAGCAGAATAGAGTGGCACTATTACTTCTCTTGATCTAGACACTATACTGTTATTGATGCAGCCTAAAATTGCATTGGCCTTTTTAGCTGCCGCATCGCACTGTTGACTCATGTTCAACTTGTGGTCTACTTGGACTCCCAGATCCCTTTCACATGTAGTTTCATTCAGCCAGGTGTCCCCCATCCTATATCTGTGCATTTCATTTTTCTGCCCTAAGTGCAGTACTTTACATTTCTCTGGTTGAATTTCATTTTGTTAGCTTTGGCCCAGCTTTCTAGTCTGTTCATTCAGATCATTTTGAATGTTGATCCTGTCCTCTGGAGTATTAGCTATTCCTCCTAATTTGGTGTCATCTGCAAATTTGATAAGTATGCTCCCAATTCTGTCATCCAGGTCATTGATAAAGATGTTGAATAACACTGGGCCCAGGACAGAGCCCTGTGGGACCCCACTGGTCACTTCTCTCCAGGCTGAAAAAGAGAGAAGTGGGTTCGGCCGGTCAACCAATTACAGATCCATTTAACAGTTACTTTGTCTAGCCCACATTTTACAAGTTTGTTTGCAAGTATGTCATGGGAAACCTTGTCAAAGGCCTTACTGAAATGAAGATATAATGATCTTTGAAAATACTAATATAATTCATATTTATATCTCTTACAAGTTGTCTAGTTCATACATCAGACATCTCAACTTTTGGCCGATGAACCACAGTTTATTAAACAAAATGAGTGGTATGTTCCTTCACTTGACAGCTCCCCCTTTCAAAGCTTTGGCCATTCTGTCGTGTTAAGCTACAGTTTTGTTGGATGTTGGAATTGGAAAACTATGGTTTAATTGTTGCTTGTGAATAATGACATGAAACTAGAATTGGATCTCAAGAGGGCAAGAAAGTTATAGAACTACACACAAAATTGCTGTGCCACATAAATGACACCATTTGCCTTAATTAATTAACAACTATTGAAGACATATTGCTGCATTTCTCAAGAACATGACATTTCTTACTCTGTGGTGTTAAAAATGAATTCTGGCATATTGAGCTAAGTAAAGAATACAGTTATTTGATAATATTTACTATGCTCTTTGGGTAATACTACAAGCTAAGAATATCACTGATAAAAATATCACAGACTCAGCACAGGCAAATTGAAGAAGAGTTGATAAGCATCAGGGCAATACCTGAGAAGAGAAGATGAGTCTCGAGCCAGGATCTTGACCACAAATAAAGAGTATGTCTGAAAAGGTACAAAAGAAAAAAAAAATCAAATTGAACAGGGGGAAACTCAGACTCATTGTCACAGAGATACCATATATGGATCATTTAATGACATCAAATGGTCTGAAAAGTATGTTATGTTGTTAGTTGCTATCAAGCCAGCTTCGGTTTATGGAAACCCTATGAATGAGAGATCTCCAGGACACCCTCTTATTAACAACCGTGTTAAGATCTTGCTAAGTCAGGGCCATGGAGTCCTTGATTATCTCCACTTGTAATATGGTTCTCCTTTTTTTCCCTTTTGCCTTCCACAATGCTGGGCATTATTCTTGATCTCATGGAAAGGCGGGCTAGAAATAAACGATTTATTATTATTTATTATTCTTTTTTATAATGAGTCATGTGATCTCATGATATGATCAAAGTATAGTAGGATGAGTTTATTCTGGTTTCTAAGGAGAGTTTAGCCTTTATATGCTTTAGGAATCATTAACAATGGGCCCTTGATATTTGCTGAGGTTTTGTTCCCGGACCCTTCATGGGCACCAAAGATCCCAAGATATTGAGAGAGTTAGAAGGCTTCTAGGATTTATCAATTTAACTGCTTTATGTGATCAATATACCTCACAATGACTACTCTACAATAGAGGAGGATAGGGACATGGAGGTCTGAAGCTGATCAGCAGGTATGTTCTGCATACTGGCTGTTGCAATAGATGTCACAAACCAAAAACAGAGGATAAGAAGCAAAGAAAAGCATCCTTGAAACAATTGTTTCACA
This sequence comes from Sceloporus undulatus, assembly GCF_019175285.1. Taxonomy (NCBI): domain Eukaryota; kingdom Metazoa; phylum Chordata; class Lepidosauria; order Squamata; family Phrynosomatidae; genus Sceloporus; species Sceloporus undulatus. Next base: position 332,759,948 of record NC_056522.1, read on the forward strand.
GACTTTGGGTAGGTGTGGAAAGCATGTCTCTGATAACAGGATTAGACTATACAGCAAAGTCTTGCAGCCTGCCCACAGTCCTTTCATGGGAGAGGCGTTGTTCTTTCCACATCTTCTTTAATTTCAGCAACGGGAGGATTAGAGAGTGGTGTCTTCAGGAACTTCTGTCTGCCAGCAGAACCAGCTGTAAAAGCTCAGCAAAGGGCAAGCAAATCCAAGGTTGGGAAGAGGGAGTCCTATAAATTTGCCAAGCTCAACCACAGCTTCCTGGTACACTCGCTTGCAGTTTCTGTCAGGCACTAATTCTCTCCTATTCTTTCCTCTTTGCACTTAGAATCTTGTCTGAAACAGAAAAGGTCTATGCTCCAGTTTCTTTAAAAAGCTATATGCATTATTTCCTGGGTTGGAGAAATTTAATCACATATGTGTGTACATTAGAAATTCAGACTGATCATAAACATTTGGAAAATATGGGCAGGCCAGAAATAGTAACTAGGTGCATCAAAGCATCTACAGCACATGGTGATGTGTCTGCAGAAGTATGACATGCAAAAAAACAAACAAAAAAAAAAAAAAAACAAAACAAAACAAAACAAAAAACAAAACAAAAAAAAAAGGAAAAAAAGGAAAATACAAGCAGGGGATCTCTTTCTTTGTGAATTGAGGAGACCAGAGGAAGAAAGAGACATCCTGAATTAGAACAAAAGAGATGTGCCAGTCTAGAGCCAGAAAACACTGTGAGGTCCAGTTTCTAGAAAAAATGGGCAGAGTATTATTATTATTATTATTATTATTATTATTATTATTAACCTTTATTTATAAAGTGCTGTAAATTTACACAGCGCTGTACAGACAATCTTTTAATTAGACAGTTCCCTGCCCTCAGGCTTACAATCTAAAAGAAGGTTCCAGGAGTGAAGGGCAGCAAGTGAGAAGGGATGAATCTGGGTTGAGGCAGTGGAGATCCTAGGCTGGGACAGCAGACCTCAACTACTAGAATGAAGGGTACTAATGGGAATGTAAGGAGAAAGAAGTTCAGATAAATAAAGAGGGGCCAGCCCATGCAGGGCTTTAAAAGTTAACAACAGAAGCTTATACTGGATATGGAAGGGAAAGGGGAGCCAGTGAAGGGGTGATAATAGAGGAGAAACATGGTCAGAGCGGCGAGCGGATGTAATGATGCATGCCGCTAAATGCTGGATGGAAATTAAAGAGTGAAAATGAGAAAGAGGAAGCCCAGAAGAAGGATGTTACAGTAATCTAGTCGGGAGACCACCAGAGTGTGGACCAGAGTCTTAGCAGTTGAGGCCAAGAGAAATAGATGGATTTTGGCAATGTTACAAAGAAAGATTCTACAGGCTTTGGCTGTGGCCTGGATGTGGGGGATAAAAGACAAAGAAGAATCAAAAGTGAAACCGAGGCTGCGGTTGAATAGAGGTGTTGTCGACAAAAACAGAAAAGGAGTATTGAAGGGAGGACTTAGGTGGAAAGACAAGAAGCTCCGTCTTGGACATGTTGAGCTTCAAACACTGATTACGCATCCACAGAGAGACATCTGTGAGACATGATGAAACTTGCTGTTCAAGCCCTGGAGAAAGGTTGGTGGTAGAAAGACACAGCTGAGTGTCATTGGTGTACAGATGATAGGAAAAACTAAGAGAACTGATAAGTTTTCCTAGGGACAATGTGTAAATAGAGAACAGTAGGGGACCCAAAACAGAGCTCCGAGGAACTCCAACAGATAGGGGATCAGAGGACGAAGTCTGACTACCCGTGACCACTGCAAAAGATGTATCTGACAAATAAGATTTAAACCAGTCAAAAACAGAATTCGAGAACCCGAGGTCAGAAAGTATATCAAGTAAAAGACAGTGATCCATGGTGTCAAAGGCTGCAGACAAATCAAAGAGAATAAGGACAGAGTAAAGGCCATTCACCTTGGCCCGTAAAAGATCATTAGAGATCTTTGTGAGGACCATCTCTGTGGAATGCTGTGGGCAGAAACTGGACTGAAAGGGATCCAGAATGGAGTTGGCTTCGAGAAACTCAAAACAGCAAGAATAAACAACCCATTCCAAAACTTTAGAAAGAAAAGAGAGATGAGAAATTGGACGATAGCTGGACAAAGAAGAGGGGTCAAAAGAAGATTTTTTTAGGTTTGGGGAAACGAGAGCATGTTTAAAGTCTGAAGGAAAGGAGCCCATAGAAAGAGAGAGACTAAAGATAGAGAAGCGAAGGGAGGGAGGAAAGGGCTATAGAGATTAGGAGATGAGAGGGAATTGGATCAAGAGAACAGGGTGCAGGTTTGGAAGAGTACAGCAGGGTATGGCAAAAAGTAATAGATAAGCAACTATCATATAAGGCAGACATGGACAGCAGACATATTCTGAGACATAGAAGACATCCCAACTGAATAACAGAGGCAATGAGTGATGCCATGAACTCAAATGGGAAACAAGCTAGATACCGAAAGAACATATAAAAATAATGGAATCATAGAATTGTCAAGTTAAAAGTGACCTCTAAGACAGTAAGAGTCTAGTGGAGATCTCCAGTGGAGATGAATGCTTAAGAAGAGATTACATAAATGACCTACCCTGAGACTAGAGTGTAGCAGGGAGGAAAAACATGGCTACAGTCACTGAACCAGGCCCATTTGAAGTTTGTCAGTGGTGGAAAGACCTGCACATCTGAAAGTCTATGAGTGGATTGCATGACGTAACAAACCAGTGATCCAGGATCCACTACTGTTTGCAGGAGGAAAAGCTAAACTTCGCTCCATAATTGGCTTATTGTGTCATCTGCCAAAACCAAGAGTGGGACATTGATTTTTAAAATCTGATTTGTTGGGAGGGAAAAAACAGAAAAGGGCAGCTTGCCACTGCCAAATGCTATATTAAACAAACAGACATGATGTGTTTCACATCCCCCTGCAAGCAGGAGTGATTGAGCTATGTACATGAGCATGTTGGCCAAACAAACAAGGAAAGGTTCTTGGCTTATAATGTCACCTGCATTCTCCCTATGTGCAATCATCCAGTTAAAGTCCCTCCCTTTTGTTTTTAGAAAGCAATAGTGTCTGTAATCTCCTCTTTCATTTCTTGTGTATGTACCCACATGTTCACATTGGCACAGGAGCAGGAAACAGTGTCTTTTAAAAACCTGCAGGATTTTACGGATGAGCACTTTAGCTGTATTCCACTAGATTGAACTCTATAGATTTCTCATTCTTGAAAGAATACTGGTGTTTTACACTGAGTAAATTAGAATCTTGAGTTCAAATGTGGCTGTTGGTTAGAAGTATCCATCTGCTTATTCTTCCATTCGTAAAACTGTCTTCTTGACATTAAACGTGCTCAGTCTGTTGATGTCAGATTATTTTCTCTGGGATGTGACAAGCTCAACTTTGATGACTGAGAAAGAAAAAGAGACACACCTGAGTGGAAATAATGTACCAAGAAACCAACTACCATCTATTTTGCTCTTGTTTGCTGTGATACTTACTGTTTGTAGAAAAGAGTTTTTCCCTTAAGACCAATGTGTTATTGGTTAATCTGTTGCTGGATTTCACTATTTGTGCTTCTGCAGCAAATTAGAAGCCAAGTCTGAGTTTTGTGCAACTGTAAAATTGCAAATCAAGCCCCAGAGTTTTGGCCCATCTTTATTCATCATATTTTACTTCTTCAGTCAACATTATTACTGGTTAATAGGTGCACCTGTAAATCAAGCTGCATTGTATACTTGATATGTTATGTTAAATGAATCTTTTCTAGGGCAGCAAGTCTATTTTTTCTAATGGAGAAGAATACCTCATCTTTTCCAATTTTCCTATCAAACACATCCACATCATCTTGAGGCAGCACCACATCCAGCTGCATCTATGCTCTGCTTCAATTACATGAAATTACCCAACCTACTCTTGGGTCCTTTAGGTTTTCTTTTGCTACATGAGGCACCCGCATGGCATATCTCTTGTGAAGTGCATGATTACAAACTATTCAACACAAGCCTGTTTTAAGTAAACAGTAAATTAAATGTTGCCATGGCTCATTCAGGCTTGCTTGGTTGAAAAGAACTTCTAGAAAAGGTTTCATGAAAAGTGAAGCTTTTAAGAAAAAAATATATTGCTACACAAAGAGTACTGGTGTTCCCTTTCTTTTGGGTCCTTGACCCAGTTTATATTTTGGGCTTCATTTCATTTTCATCTGGTTTTGGCATTAAATAATATTTTATTATGGGCGGGCGGAAGCGGTAGAGAATTACCTCAGATTTAAAAGTGAATATTTCTAGCAAATTAAAATGTTTAAATTAGGTTCCAAAATTACAGAAAGAAGCAATTGTTTTTAAGGTTTAATGCAAATTGAGTGTTATGTAGTACAAAAATAGGACAGCATGGTTTTGGGGTTTTTGAGCATTGTCATGTTTGAGGTTTGTAGGGAAACTGTTTTCTGTTAACCCCTTATTAGTAGAACTTTAAAAAGTTACTTTTGAGGCCCTAAATCCACTTTCTAGTCAAAACTACAGTAGGCCCAATGACGCCATAGAATAAATAAATATCTATTGATTTAGCCAGTTTCCATTGATTCAATGTGTAGCTGAATCAATCATTTAGTTGGAACCAGCAATTGAATATAGAACTGATTACATCTCCTAGATTCCATCATCTGTGTTGGAGTGGGAATTAATGCAAATCTACAGCACTATATAAGTAAAGCATTATAATGATGATGATGATGATGATGATGATGGTATCTTTTCTTTCTTACCCAGTACAAGAAGATGTATTTGATTTTTGACCCTTTTTCTGTGCAACTACATAGCTTTTAAAAACATGAAAGCACATATATTTCTTCGCATTTAATCCATGTAGACCTTGCTAAGATATCTGTGGACACAATTATAAAGCAGCATATTCCCGAAGACACTGGCTGTTTCACCCCACCATATTTCATGGACAGGAAAGAAAAGTCCAATTCACAGAACTAGTACTCTGTCAGTTTCATTGCCTCCTGTTAGATTTCAGTGCAGCTGAATGCCAAAACCATATACAGCATGTGATGAGTTGGCCTGTGGTATTCTAACCTTTTGTATGAAACACTTATGCAGCTTTAAAGCAGGGGTTCTATTCCATCTGCTTTCTCCTTGGTTCTACTAAAGACACAAGAGACCCACTTGCATGTTGTTCCAGAGGGCAGGACCAATGGGTGGAAATTGGAAAGAAGCTTATATGACCTGCAAATAATTAGAAACTGAGAGTGAGAAAAGCTTCCAACAGAAACAGACTGTGTCAGAAGGTGGTGGGCTTTCTTTTGTTGGAGATATTTGAACAGAAACTGGGTGATAACCTGTTCAGGTTGCTGTAGTTACCTCCTGCAATGGAAATCCTGTCACAGAGCAGGGCCTTGATTTGGATAAACTCGCATAGTTTCATCTAACTCTACTATTCTTTGAGAATCAATTTTATACTTATTAGGAAACTTGTAAAAAGCATGTATATAGATAAACATTTGGGCCTATTTGATTCTCACATTCTGAAATTTGGTTTTAATGCTGCATGTTTAATTTGTTTTCCAATACTATTTTTTAAATAAGAAACTTTCAAATAGATGTGTCATAGGCCACCTAGGTTTTCAGAAAGGAAAGGTAGGATACTAATGAGACAGATACATGCATAATATCATGATACAAAATAAATCTGAATTTGGTTTGCACAATATAAGAAATTGTAGTATTTAATAAATTCTATCAACTGCCAGAGTCAAACCTTCTATTAAATCAACATTTTGATTATTCACTAATTAATGCATACAAAATGGCATGCAATCCAGGAAACCTGGAGCCAGCTGCATACCAACTGTTATGGAAGTTGATTGCTTTATGTGTGATTTAATTTATGTACCACCATGATGTTGATCATAAAACAAGGAACTTATTGCTAATATTTGCAAGTCAAACCTGTCTGACAGCATTTTCTGGTTTTCCAATTCCATATTTCTAGCTCCTTTTATTTTCTCTAGAATCTATCATATCTGTACACAGACATCACAGGTTTTTGCCTTCTTAATGGTTCAAATATTGGGGGCTTGCCAGTAACTGACTGATATGGTAATCAGCTGAAGTACTTACTTTAAGTGAATACAATTCTTTCAGAGTTTGAAATAAAGGCCATTCCCTGGAATTTTGCTGAAAAGTAGCTTTGGGAGCACAAAATATCCCTTCATTGAAAAATATCCATAAATACTTGATTTGCCAGCACTATGACATCAGCCCTTGGCTTCTTCAAACACTAAATGCAAGGATGAAGCCAAGAAGACAGCCAAGTGCTGCTGCTAACAGTGGAATCAGAGGGCATGTAGGAAAGGAGAACTAAAAGGTTGTATAAGTCACAACTGGGATTATACACTGCTGGAAACCTCTGACTTGAAGACCTTTTCTCACATTCAGGGTTGTCAGGTTAAATGCAGAAGAGGGCTCCTATTGTTTTAATATTTAGCAGATTCTTGAACGGGAAAGGCTTACTGTAATGTTCCATCTGGAGGAATTTTGGCATCTCTCCTCCTCAGCCCCTCCCTAAAATTCATTTTAACAGATTCATAACATAACACAGTGGAAGGCTGATGTAGTTGGCAGAAGAAATGGACAGAACTTTAAAAATAACTTGTTAATTAACTTAGAAAGTATTGATTTGCAATATCTTTCTAGCAATTTCATCCAATTAATGGTGGAGGTTAAAATATTCTGTAATGAATTGTATCATTTTACATCATTAGCCTTTTGCTAGAGCTAGTACCTGCCCCTTTGTCAGATTCAGGAAAACAAGAAGGCCTCCTCTTTCAAGAGAAGAAGTGTTAGTATGCATCAAATGGCTCTGCTGTTAGCCATGCTAATCTGCATGTTTTCTTTGGGAAGAAGATTTATTTATTTATTTACTGTATTTATATCCCACTCTTCAGCCAGAAAGGCTCTCAGAGCGGCTTACAGATAGTTAATTAGACATTTCCCTGTCCTCAAGTCTGGGAGTAGAAGAAGAGCTAGATGTAGGAAAGAAGAAAAAAGAAGAATTAAAAAGAAGAAGAAAAGTAAGTCTTGGAATGGAGCAGTATGGCATAGATAAAGTAATTTGCTTGCTTAACAGGAGATAGAAGCCCTTAAGAAGCAAGGCTTTCAGAATAGCCTAAGCCTAAAAGACAAGTGTCCATACCTATCCCTTAGGTATCGAAGGCCGCTGAGATGTCCAAAAGCATCAACAGGGTCACACTTCCCCTGTCGATGCCCAGACGGAGATCATCAACTAAGGCAACCAAGGCAATCTCAACTCCGTATCCTGTCCTGAAGCCAGTGTGAAATGGGTCCAGATAATTGGCTTTCTCCAAGACAACTTGGAATTGGAAAGCAACTGCCCTCTCGATCACCTTGTCCAAGAATGGTAAAAGGGAGACTAGTCTGTAATTATTTCTTACCAGGGGATCTAGGGAAGGTTTTTTCAAAAGTGGTTTGACCACCGCTTGTTTTAGTTGGTCTGGAAATTTACACTCCCTAAAGGATGCATTAATTATAGATCGTAGTAGTGTCTTCACTGCATCACCTCCCTGGGTGGTCAACCATGATGGGCAGGGATCGAGGGGGCATGCTGTCCTCCTTACACTTCCAAGAAGCTTGTCTGCTTCATTGGGATTTACAAATTCAAAGTGATCCAGTTTAACATAGTCCACGGACTCACTTTTGTTCTATAGAAAAATTATCTATCTTCTCCTTTTGCCTCCTCATACTCCTCATACCTCAAACAGTGTTTCCCCCTCAGCTTCACAATAATCTTTCAATATTTTTAAAGTTGCTGCAACAGTTTCTGCATGCTTATACTGTTATAAATTTCCATTTCAATGTCCTGTTTCTGGTACATTACATATGCAGCGTTGCCAAACACCCTTGAAGGAAATTCCCTGATTGGCTTCCCGGAATGCCTCCAAAATTCCCGGGAGGGGGCAGGATGTCTGGGTCAGGGGCTGTGACATCTGGGTCAGGGAGGCTGCAAGACGCTATGGGAAGGCTAAACGGGTCAGGACTTCCCGGATCAGGTATGTCGGGTGGCATTTTTTGGGTGGGAAGTTATTTTTGAACCGGTTTTTTGGGGGGGGCGAAAAGGTATGTTTGGGCGGGAAGGTTAAATTCCCAGAAAATTCCTGGACATTTGGCAAACATGGAAATTTCCCAGGAATTGGCAACACTGTATATATGTCTTCTTTTTCAACTATAAATTTATAAGCTCCTGTTTTCCAACTATACATCTATAAGCATTTTTGTACATTTTGTATCCAATGGCATGGTAATAAAATAAAATAAAACTGGATTAACACTTAATTTGGGAGGAACACTCCTCAAGAGCTTAGCAGCTGTGACTTGCACTATATAATCCATTTCACTAGGGAAAGTACAAATCAATAGTTTAACCATCCTTATTTACTTCTATGGCAATTTTTTTTTTTTACTTGCTACAACAGGGGAGAGAGAGTGCCCCAAACTTTGTAGCCATGGCAGTGGGAGGGATGTTGGGTAGCAGTTCTAGTATACTGAGGAAAAAGGAGCAACAGGAGGTTGCAGACATCTTAGAATGAGTGCTTTCAGTGTGTATAATGAGTAAGGTTGTGTGCAAAAATAAGAGCCTTCCAATTAGATTTTGCAGGTCCTCCTTTGTAAAGACTAATTTGCAACCCATCTTATCAAATAATCAAGGGTGAATAATTTTTCAAAGAGTTTCTGTAGCTTCTTTGTTTTGTTTCCCATGTATAATTGTCAACATGAATGCAATTATCACCAAAATAAACACACATAGTTCTTGTGTAGGCAATTGCAAAACAACAATATTTATTAAACCCTTAAAAACAAACATGATGTAAGGCATCATGAAAGATTCTGGAATGAACAAAAAAGAAGTCTCTTGCAGATTAACAAAATTAATTTGTTACAATGTTTTGTGTTAATAGATACTAATCTATGTTGCTTCTGTTTATGTCTGGACAGCTTATTCAGTAATGTGTGGAATATATCTGAAAAATAGGAGCCATCTGTGGTGGATGTGTTATTGACACTGTTTTTCCAGATATAGTGTAAGGACTTTGCATAAAACCTAATGAATTTCTAGATTTGTCAGCTGTTTCAACACAGATGCACTTTGCTAATCTCACAGAAACATTCTGAGTTCAGTTTCAAATATCAATAACTTTTTTATTGCAAATGAATGTGGCTGTTGGGTAAATGGTGCTGTGGTGCTTGATAAAAGTAGCAAATAATTCTGAACATGTGTCTCATGTTAAAATGCCTCTCCATCATTTGATACTTAAATAAATATATGGATAATATTTTTTCTTGCAGAGTTTTAAGCTGAATGTAGATAGTCACTGTGCTTTGAAGGAAGCTGTTGTAGAAGAAGGACACCAACTTCTTGATCTTATAGTATCTCACAAATCAGGTAAATCCTTCTGAAATATTGCAGGTCTTTATGTCTCCAGACTATTAAAGAATAAAGAAGCATTGCTGTAAATTACTGCATATATTCACGTCCTTATGTATTATTAATATTTACATTATCAGTTTGACCTTCAAGATTTATAAATGTTTCATATACTGCATACAATGCTGTGATACTTATAAAATGAAATACTGCCAGCAAATAGTCTGTTCATTTTATTTTGGTCTTGCTGCTCAGCTGAGTTTCAATTGAAATTACATCACTGAAAACTTCATGCTGACATGTTCTTTGATGTAGGTGCTATGGAAATAACATTAAGATGATAAATTAGGATTTCATATCTATACACACATATATTTTTACATAGCAAGCATGAGTAATTGCACTGGTTAAAGCCTCCTTTGCCATTTAAGCTAATTTTTCCTGCAATTTCAAAGTATTTATTAGGAAAGATTTTAAAATTAGGAATAGTTATTTCCTTTAGTTATGCTTGTCCTTTTCAGTATAAGCCTTAAGTCAGGATGAATAATAACTTTTGTCATATTGTTGGAACTCGGCGTGACTAGTTTAATAATATGCTTTTAATCAAAACATTCTATATTCCTAGAAATTGCTGGCTTTATTTTGGCTTGCTTGGAAAACTCCCCCCCCCCTTTTCAAAAATATCTGTGTTGCATTTTGAGATGAAGTTATCCTCTAGGTTTTCATGTGATTATTATTCAACTTCTTGCATCTGTTACTTCTGTACCTGCACATCTCCTCTTGAACCTAAACCAGACACACATACCCTACAAACATTGATGCTATAGTCAATCATATGGCTGATTTGCATAATGCCCTAAAGGTTTTGTAGAACAGTAGCAAGCTCTCAAGAACTGATGAGTAATATGCCATTGCATATTTATCAAATAAAGGTTTTTTTTAAAAAAAGGAAAATGAATGCAACAATAAAAATATGTCCTGAACAGTAGACTAAAGCCTTAATTTTTGCAGTGGTGCTTCTATACTCGAGTGACAGATTATTACTTTATCTCTCTTTGCTGTCTTCAGTCAGAACTTAGCACACTGTTTCCATGTCACGTTTTGACCCTGTCCTATTGTTTACACTATCACTCCATTGGAATTCCTGATCAGCTTGCTCAGTAAAGTCTGGCAAAATAATTAGGAAGGAATTTTCATTGTTTTTGTGGAGCTGCTGCTGGTGGTGGGGTAGTTGTTGCCATCAGAATTCTTTGCTGCCTTCTGTATAAATAATGTTACTGAAAGATGAAATTGAATGTATGACAATTTGTTTCTCTCATTTTGGAGAAGAACTGAAGGACATGCTGCAGATGATTGCAAGTCAATGGAAAGAACTACAGAGGCAAATAAAACGACAACACAGCTGGATTCTTAGGGCTCTGGGTATCATCAAAGCAGAGATACTGGCTACTGATGTGTCTGCAGAGCATGAGGAAGGGACTGAGAGCCCCAAGGTAAGTGGCTTGAAGTTGCTCTTATTTCCTCTTATTTCCTCCTTCTTTTGAACTCGGCACCACTGAAGTTTTCTTTCCACCCTAAGGCTTTTCATTTCTACTGGGTAATTTTTTTTATAAACAAAATAAAATGTCACACACTGAAACAATACCAAAACAAAAAAACAAAAACAAAATCCCTATCCTGAAACTTTAAAAATTTTCTGCATATTCTTTTGCCCTGTAAAGAAGTCTTCATAGAGACCGAAAAAGGATGAAAAATATTTGGTAAACAAAACATAAAGAATCTTTAACATGAATAATCAGAATGGTTTTAAATTGTTTTGTTGCAACTATAAATCACTATAATCAGTGCAATCACTCAGCTCTGACATCCATTAGCCTCTTGGTTACAGCAAATTAACAAAGAAGAGAGAAAGTGATTCATTATCTCATTCCTGTTAATGACTATCAGATGCATTGCCTAATTAGGAGATGGCCATTTCGGTGGGGAGAAGGTCATATGCTTTGCCACAAATCTTTTTTGCTGGAAGTTTAAGCCTTCTATATAGTGCTGCATGTGTTGAATACATCAAGACTTTACAAATAAAGTAATGATGTCCATATTATTTGGTGAAGACTACCTTCACAGCACTGAATGCAGTTTCCCCCTTATTGATGAGTAAAATAGAGTCTTGCTTCAGGATGAAAGTTGCTGTGGAGAGAAAACTCATTTGTTCCTTAAGAAAGAAAGAAAGAAAGAAAGAAAGAAAGAAAATTGTGCACCTCATGGGAAGCACATACACTTAAAAGAAAAACAGGATGAGATTATCAGTGGAAAAAGAGGCTAGCTTTAAATTATTTTTATTTTCTTTTGGTATTTATCAGCTGGAATCCTGCAGGTTCATTGCAACTAGAGCAGACTAATTCAGAATATTGCTACACATGGTTTTTAAACTGCGATTTCAAAAGGAAAAAAAAAAGCGGTTTTGGGAATACTTATCACATGACAAGGCCTATGACCATTAGCTGCTCAGTCCCGAACCCAAAGCTCCTGTGACACTTTTAATTGACATAGGAAACCCTGCAATGGCCTTGCAATTGCACAAGTCTCCAGGTGCAAAATGTTGGTGCTGGGGCTGTTGCACAATTGGCAGTCATATAGTGTCAATTTCCTCTCCTCTCCCCCATCCCACCTTGCTATTTTCAAGCAGCATAATTTCCAGTTTTATTTTCATTTATTTTATTTTAAACTTAACTCTTGTAGTGGCAAAGCTTTGGACTTGCATGAAAAAAGTGAAAATAAAAATAAAAAGCTGAAAGGCATGCTGGATAGGGCATATGGCAGGGAGGCAAGATAAAGAGAGAGTCAGGAAGAGGGTGCAATGGCAGCAACAGCCCCAGTTGTATGACTTTGAAAATGGGTGATACTGGCTGCTCTGAATGTAGTATATTCCCTTTTTTAAAAATAATTGATGTGATTGCTGTAAAAACAGGGCTTGTGTGGTAAAGCCCTCAATCTATTGCTGACTAGTGATTGTTGCTCTAAAAGCTTTTGCAGCCAAAATTATTGCGGAAATGCTATATGGAGCAGAAATCGGGGGTGAAGATGCCAAATCCAATCTTGAAATTTTGCAAAATAAATACTTGCAACATATTTTGTGACATCCCCCAGGGATGAGTTGGGTCTAACCTCAATAGTGGCTAGAATTGATTTATCTTATCTGAGATTCTAACTCAGACTAAATGGACTTCGGATCATTCCCCCAGCAAACTTTGCCAGTTGGAGGAACTAAGTATTGGTGGCTGGGCACAATTGAGCCAAGACAGATTAAACGTTTATAAGCTCAACATAGAAAAGTATCTCAGACTTAGTTCTCATGACCTCAAGAACTGGATTTTTGATCATGATAGGGTAAAGCCTCCAGCTGTTCCATCCCCGATCTTTCCCTGTTCAGTGCAGGACTGGTGTGACCAGACGCCACAGTCCCAAGGCTGGCCACTGCTGCAGGCCCAAACAGGTCACCGACGGGGCACTTTTTTGTACTCCTTTTGCCAGTGGCCCCGGGCCACCTTAGGCAGCCACAGTGTAGCTGTGGAGGCATGCGTAATTTATATTCCACACCCCCTGATCAGCCTGAAGCTGGCGCTTTTGGCCTCTGTGTTTTGGGTCAATCCTAACCAAGACAGAGCAACCATAGGTGGGGCACCATTCTCCATCTGGTACACACAGATACAAATCAATCATGCAAAGCCCCAATACTTTGAAACTTTTCCTTGGCTCCAAAAGGCATTCACAAAACCTAGATTTCAGCAGATGCTTTCTGCATATCTTAATAATAATAAAAAATAAAAACTTTATTTATATACCGCCTTTCCAAAGTGATCTAAGCGGTTCACAACATCAAATATTCATTATAATACACGGTAAAATACAGTACAAAGTAAAATAGCATCTTAAAAACATCATATCTAATTGTGATCCAGCATCTTGAAATAAATTCCATGAGGAGGTAGTTTTCTCAGGAAGAGTCAGGAGAGTATGCTAAATGGAAGAAATGTGTTTTCAAAGATTTTTTGAAAACGTCCAAGGTGGAACTAAGGCGAATCTCTTCCGGAAGTTTATTCCAGTAATTTGGAGCAACCGCTGTGAAGGATCTTTGGTGAGTTGATTCAAGTCTCACCTTAGGGTACTCCAATATGTACTTCCCTAAAGTTCTGAGGGTGCAAGGCGGATTGTGTAGGGAGAGGCGTTCCCTCAAGTAACTCAGGCCCAAGCCATAGAGGGCTTTATAGGTAATAACCAACACTTTTTATTGAGTCCGGAAGCTAATTGGCAGCCAGTGAAGAGATCTTAAAACGGGTGTTATATGGTCTGACCTTAAGGTTCCGACGACCAATCTGGCTGCAGCATTTTGAATTAATTGAAGCTTCTGAACCTGGTACAAAGGTAGCCCCATGTAGAGCGCATTACAGAAATCTAAGCGAGAGGTTATCAGTGCATGTACTACTGTTTCAAGGTCCTTTCGGTCCAGACAGGGACCAGACAGTTGGCGTATCAGCTGAAGCTGGTACCAAGTACTCCTGGCCATCGCATCTACTTGAGATGATAACTGTAGAGATGAGTCCAGGAGTACTCCCAAACTGCGTACTTCATCCTTTAGGAGGAGCGTAACCCCGTCCAGGACAGGATGGCAAATTTCCCTGTCTGGACTTGGGAACCTATGACGAGTACCTCTGTTTTCTCTGGATTCAACTTGAGTTTGTTTTCCCTCATCCAGCCCATTACTGACTCCATCTTGATGGGAGATCTAGAGATATTCCAATTATAGATAGAAAATGTGTATTTGGTTGTAATCAAATGCTTGTTTTACTAAGGAACATGCTATAATATATAAGTTTCTCACATGGGGCTTGGGGAACAGGAACTGGGCGGAATGGAAGGGAATGAAAATAGGGCGGAATGGGGGGAAATGCATATTATTGCATGGGAGAACACCACCGATGCCGCCGGGAGTCCCTCATTGGTTCTCCATCCGTCTCACAGCAGCTGATTTTGATGAACTGTTCAGAATCGTTCTTCAAAATCAGCTGCTGTGGGACAGATGGGGGATGGATCGGGGACTCCCAGTGGCATTGGTGGCATTCTCCCGTGCGATAATACACATTTCCCCCCATTCTGCCCCATTTTCATTCCCTTCTGTTCTGCCCCATTCCCATTCCCAAGCCCCGTGTGATAAGCTTAATAGATATGAACTTCTCACTTTTAATTTGTTGGTTTTACAGGGTTTTGTTAAAATAGTTTTAAAGTTATGTCTAACATTCTTAAAACTATTATTTAATTCTGTATATATTTCATTTTGTTTCTATTTTATTTTATATATTGTAAAGGCCATTGGCTATATACAATAAAGTTTATAATAATAATAATATAGTTTATTTGTATCCCGCTTTTCCAAAACCTGATCAAAGCGGCGAACAACAGCAGATGATGACTGGTGAGTCAACACATAGGTGGATGAAAGGCTGAGAAAGTATTTCATTCATCATCTATGACGTCAGACAAACTATCTGAAAGCTGAGTATAACTGTACAGTATGTTTACTGTTGGCTTATTAATAGGAACTGTATCGACTAGCTCCTTCTTCTAAGGAGAAAGTTTTGGTGTACTTTTTCCAAGCTTTGACCTCACTTATCAGAAAGGATCCAGTCTGCCAATAAGGTTTGTTTTAGGACTTACGGTGGCATCCAGTGTCACGTGACTAGAGTTGTACTTGTGTGGTTGTCCCTATCATCCCCATCTCCAGATGCCTTCAGTTTTCTGGGATGGATTTTAGGATCATATGGTGCAGGTATTGCAGGTGCTGGAAGAATCTGTTCTGTCAGTGGTAGAGAGATAAATCTTCAACATGTGAGGGTAAATAATTATGGCAGTTTTCTCCCTGCTGTGGGAGAAAACAAATATTATCCTCCCTGTATTCAAATGCCCTGTAGTGTTGTGGAGGAATACTTCTGTGTAGATAAGTAGATAGCTAGAACACAAACATCCTATTTTCTGTGCAGAAAATAAAGTTTTCTGTAACAGAGATGAGAAAGAAATCTTGTAATTTAACATCATATTGGCATGGAGCAATGATAGTAATGAGAGTCTAAAAATTTCAACAAAAACAAGACCATCAGATGTTCATGTTCTTAGATCCATGAAACTCAATGGAACTTACTGCTAAGTATAAATATACAGTGTGGTGTTAAGTGCATTGGCTTTGTAGTTTTAAATATACCTTGAGAAAACCCTTCAGTTGTAATAAGCCTATGCGATATAGGGCAATTATCTTACAGCTGGGTGGATCATGTAATATACTCTGAGTAACTATAGGAAAGAAGAAGTATTCCTCAGTAGACTACTCAGCAAAGTAGTATTTCTGTCTCAAATTCTTTCTTGTACTATGGTGTTCAGAAAGTAAACCTTCTATGGATTCGTCCCGGTAAGGTGTACAACTCTTTGATGACTTGGTAGAATTTGAAAGGGGTTTCTTCATTATTCAGATTATGAAGATGTCATCAGTGCATCTCAGAAAGATGTAAAGATATGTATTCAATTTGACTAGGAATTCAAAATTCTTGTTTCAAGAGTTAGGCATGAATGCAATGTCATTTTAGTGATAAAGAGGGTTTTTATCACTGATAAAATCAGCTTTTCCTGATTATTGTAGGATGAAATGGCACATGCTATCACTTATTCAGGGCATTGAGATGATACACTTTTCTTTTTACAGTGAATATTCTATGACTAGCTTGATGGTAGGAAGTTGTGTTAGTAAATCTATAAGGAATTAGTGTGTTCGTTTTTAAACTTTCATCTTGAATGGATAGTGGCACGGTAGTGTTTTGCAAGTTATCAGGTTTGCATTTTGGTATAATGATAAGATTGAACAAAAACAATTTAATTATCACCATGTTCATTTGTGAAAGGATGGGTGAAGAAACCCTAAGAACAGAAGAAGGAATATGACTACAGCTGTAGAAAGGAGATAAGCTGACACCTTGTCATTTATTAATTGATGCTTGAACACTTTGTCTTCAGTTTCTTGCTAATGCATAAGGGCTTCTTCTATCTATTGGTTTAAAAAATAAAATAAAATGAACTCTGTGTGAAAACTGAGTAAAACTGAAGCAAAACTGAAGAAAACCCAGGCATGTCATATTCAGTAATTGAGACTAAATTAATTGAACTTCATTCCTACTGAAATCTATTGGGCTTAAGTTAACTTCACAATTATCTTATTGGGGAATTTTGTGAAATGGTGCTGTATTCAGCATTTTCATTAGAAGCTCAAGTAACCTGTGTGATTTGAAGTGCTTTTCTTCACTTTCAGCTGATACGTCAGCTGCAACTATACTTGGATGGAGATAGCTTGGCACAATTATCCAGACAGTCATTTAAGCTCTTGTATGTGAAGTTACCTTTGAAATGGACTGGATCCATGTAGTTGATCCACAACAGAGAAATGAAAATATTCGCAAGCACTGTTTAGTCATAACATGCTAGACCATAGTTTTATTATCTTATTTTCCTATTTTCATTGAAGAGAGGACAAACTAGAAAGCAAAAGTCCTGTATTAGCATATTTAGTGACTCCTGAAGGAGAAATAAATACTAAAGCAGGTTAATATTTCCAGTGTTGACTGCTCTCTCACACTGAACTCTGCTGCTGGCTATAGATGAGAAGAAGGGAAGGTAGCCAGCTGGATCTCTTAAAGAGTCTACAGTAGCCACTCTGAAGTAGCCTGTAGCAGTGAGAGTAGCAGTATTCAGGGTGGGTTTTTTTTTTCCTTCCCAAAATCAAGACAGGACTCTCACCCTGACATTATTTCCTTTTATCTGAACACTGAAGGGGAGGGCAGGCCCTGAGACCTGCCAGCCCTACCATCAAGAGAGAAAAGACATACCTACTAAGGAAAGGGCTATATGTATGCAACCTGTTTCCCTTCCCCAGGGGGGTTCAAAGCCAGGTGATTTTTTAAAAATTCTCTTAGACCCTTTAAGCAACTAATATTTTTTACAAATATAAGCTGGTCGCATACTGTGTAATCTGTGTTTTGCTTTTTGAAGAGTAGGAAGTTTAAAGAGTAGGGAAGGCAGTGCATTTATCTGAGGATTAATTTGGGCTGCAGTCCAGATTTTGGAGGCATATAGAGGAATGCAAGTAGACCTGGATTCAACAAACATAGTCTTTTCTCCTAGTCCACTGGGGAAATGGCTCAAAATTGTCTATCCATGGCAGAAAATCTTCCATCTGGGGGAGGCTTTTGCTGGATCCAATCTATTTCTTTTCATTTTTATTCAACTGCATTCCATCTCTGACCTCAGGACAGTGATCTTTGAACAAAACAAAACAAGACAAAACAAAAACATTACAAAGGGAGATTGGAAAGAGAAACAGCTGATTTACAATATATCCACAAACTCCAATCCATCAACAGTGAATTTCACAGACACAATGGCTTCTTGGCACACTACACAATTATAATACAGGTTAACACCCCAGTCTTACAAGGGTGCTCTTAGCCAATTAATCATACCTCCTTTCTGGTTCCCAGCCTGCACCCACCACATTCCAAATTTGTCTCCATCATTCATATGGCCATTCATCCACCCTGCCCTTACGCAACATCTTTACTCCTGTCTTTGTCCCTCAATGACCATAGTAAAAACTGAACTTGTCATCACCCGTATGCATCTGAGGAAGCAATCCAAGGGGTCATCCCCACTACAGTTTTCTCCGAAGCATGATTCAGGGCAAATGACCCTCATTACCATTTGAAATTGCTTCCGATCCTCATTTGAGTGATTCCAGGAGGAAAGAAGTGGGGTAAATGCAAAAAAAGTGGGGTTTGCTGACACCAATTTGAAAGTGTTTCCCCCCCCAAAGAATCAATTCTGAAGCGTACCCAATAAATGAGAACGCCAGTCTTTCCAAAAAGGGGACAAAGGGGAGGGACAAAAGGCAGAGAGGTGTGTACCATCCCTTCCCAAAGATGTCACCCCCCCAAGTGCTATCTTTGTGGGTCTTTTTTTAAAAAAAAATAATCAAATTTAACCGAAAAATCGATAGATTGGTCAAGCAACTACTTCGTAAGGCCTTTGCAAGTACTTGCTAAATCATTCTATCGATTTTTTGGTGAAATTTGATTTTTTTTTTAAAAAAGAAGGGTCCCTGTCTGCCTCCTTCTCCCAGGTCCCTGGGCCTTCTCTCAATCCTCCTCCTCCTCCTCTTCCTCCTCCTCCTCCCTCCTTCCGCTCTTTCCCCTGGCCACAGCACTCCATTTCTCAGCCTTACCTTGGCCCCTTCCCCAGTCTCCCTCCCCTGGCCTCTGTGCTGTGTTTCCTGGCCTGTCAATGCCCTGGACTCTACTCTGGGCCCAAGGCAAGGCCTTGGGAGGGAGCAGAAAGGAGGAGAGGGAGGAGGATGGAGAGAAGGCTGGGAAATGGAGCGTGGAGGCTGAGAACAGAGCCTTGTCCTCCTTGGCAGTGAGGACACCTCTGGGCATCTTCAAGGCTCCTTCTCCTCCTCGCCCATGGAGAAGGAGCTGAGGAAGGGAAGGTGTGTGGAGCTGTGTGTGGGAGTTGCCCTCTCATGCCCATCATCACTTAGGCTGCTCAAGGCTATGGAATTCTGGGAGTTGGAGTTTGTTTTGCGGCTGGGAACCAGAGTGCTGCGACCAGGGGAGGGAGCAGAGAGGAGGCGAGGAGGATGGAGAGAAGGGTGGGAAACAGAGTGCTGTGGCTGGGGGAGAGAGCCAAAACAAGGCCAGGAAGTAATGGGAATGACAATCATGTAAAAAAACAGCGGTTCCAAAAAAGGTCCCAATTCATAGTGTGAATGAGGGACCTTTTGGAATTGATTTACACAGCGGAACTGAGCCGGATTGGGAAGTGGATTTTACAGTAAGTGGTAAGACCCCCAAGTCTACAGAAAGCTTCTATCACACAGTTAGGAGAATATCACACTGTTCTTAAATAATGGGATGGAAGTGGGAATGAAACTGTCAATCCATTCTTCTGCCACTGTTTTTAATGAATGGGAAAATCGTGTGGTTAGTTGTCAGTCCTGCAGTTAACCTGTTATTGAAGCATGTGCAATAGGTCATTCTGGGGTGATTCAGAGAGAAGGGGATTTAACCAGGTTTCACTGCACCCATCCCAATTCCCAATGAAGGCAAGACTTGTTACTCATGATGAGGCAGGAGAAAGGGCATTTAAACTGATTTCACTACACAGACCTCCTTCTCAATTAAGGCAAGAGTACTTACTTAATCTCGGATTGCTGACCAGAAAACAGAATGGTAGTGTGATAAGATGCATTGCCAACCTGCTATCAATTCACAATTGTGTGGTGATGTGAAAATAACCATTGCTGTTTTGGATGTTTAAAAAGCTGCAACTGCATTCAGAGGAAAGCTTCATGCGATAATCTCTTTAGTGTCAAAAATGCTACAAGATCTCTTTACATACTAATATTCCAGTCAAATATACAGTACCTATGTCTCTGAAGCCTTTATCCTTTCCATTCCTTTCCTACAGTATTTTAATACACAACGTATCAGAGAAACTGAGGAAATTAGACAAATAGGTAACTTCCCCCATATTAATGGTTATTAATCCCCTCTCATTTTGTAATTGTTATGTGTTAGCTGTAACTTTTAAATTGGTAATGCTTCCAACATGTTACAAAAGTATAAGCTGAGAAAGTAATCAAAATAGAAATGAGAGACAATAAGAAAAAATAACTCTAGATTTTCACATAAGCTTACTTCAGAAACCACAAGAAAGCTGTGAAGTATAATAGAAAATCTAAGGAATATATCTAGGGGGTATTTTTCTTTTTTTTACTTTGAGAGACCACAGAAGAGAGCTGATTTTACAAATCTCCAAAGAAGACAGAAATAGTAAGAATTTCAAAGTCTCTGGGAAACTTTTCCCTTAGGACATTTTAAAAGTGTTTTCCACACTACCAAGGGGGCTTTTTATAAGCACACAAGGAGGGCAGAAGTTGCAATTTTAGAAATATATTGGAAGCATTCACATTCAAGAACTCAGACTTTGCATATACAATTATGCCTTTTATTATGTGACAGGTGTTTTGCTTATATATAACTAGAAATAAGATTTGGGACATATTCAGTATGGAAAATAGGGTCCCCCCCACTATAGTTAAGCCCTTTATTTGTAGCGCATCCTGTCCTTGACCTTTTAATATGAAAAAATAAAATAAAGGCAGGAAGGAATCTTTAAAGTTCACCTGAAAAGATGTTGTAAATTCCAGATATAATTAATATAAACATTTAAAATCAAAACTACCTACATTTAGTTTAAAAAAAAAACAAAGATAAAAGAGATTCAGTTAGCAATTTTATACTTACATATCTGAAAGTAAGGCCTGTTACAGACTGCCAAAATAAAGCTGCTTCGGGTCTCTTTGGAGGTATGCTATTTAAATGATGCATGGGTCCTAAGAGTCCAGAGGTTGCGCCAAAGCCACACTTCATTCCTAACCACTGGAGTACAGCTTTGGTGCAGCTTCCGGATTCTTAGGGTGCATGCATCATTTAAACAGCATGCCTCCAAAGAGACCCGAAGCAGCTTTATTTTGGCATTCTGTAACAGGCCTATGTCACAATGAACATAGTAGGACTTACATTTGAGTAGATATGAAAAGAATTGAACTCAAATAGTAAATCAAGGGATATAAGAACATATTTGCTTGGTTTATTGCAAGTATTTATAATGTTATTCTTTCAGCAAAGAATGTCTTACTCTTTTCCCAGCTGATCTACATCCATTTTGGCCTCTTGTTTCCCTTTATCTTCTGTACCATTCTTTGTCAGCTTACTTATCTGAAACAGAAAACTTGGCTGAATTCAAAGACTTAGCTGTGTTAGTTTGGATCAGTATACAAAGAGATCTTGTACCACTTTTGAGACTGAGAGAAAGAAGTTGGGAGCATAAGCTTTTGTAGACTTTACTTTGTTTTATGCATCTGAGGAAGTAGATTTATGTCTACAAAAGATTGTGCTCCCAACTTCTTTCCTTCTCTGTCTCAGTCTCAAACGTGCTACAAAACCTCTGAGAAAACCAGGTTTTCAGTGATTCTCAAATGGCATAGGACTATGAGGAGATGTTATGGCTCAGTGACTAAATCGTATAATCCAGTGGTAGCGTGCATGTTTTGCTAGCAGAAAGTCCCAGATTAAGTCCCTGTTATCTCTAGGTAGGACAAGGTCCCTGCCCAAAGTCCCAAAGATCTGCTGGCAATTTATTATGACAATACCAAATAATGTTCCAGGTTTTCTAAACAAAGAATAGTAGAAATTTGTGACATACAGGTTGACAATGAGGAAGAAGATACTGTATTAAGAAGTTCATGTTCTACTGAAATAACAAATTAAATTGATTTCAATTAACATACTGTAGCCATGAATATCATATTGTCCACATCAATAAATTATATGACATATATATGAAGGGCCCACACCCCAAATTACAAGATTTTTTTTTAACTTCTTGTTCAGTTTATTTAAAAAGAAATGCCAGCATTGTGTAGTGTCTTGAGTGTTGGAGTATAACTCTGGTGATCAGGGTTCAAATCCCCACTTGGCCATGGAAACCCATTGGGAGATTTTGTTCAAGTCACACTCTCTCAGCCTCAGAGGTAAACTGCCTCTGAACAAATCTTGGCATGAAAACCTCATGATAGGGTTGTTTTAGGATTATTATAAACCAGAAGCAACTTGAAGGCACACAACAATAACTACTACTAGTGCTGCTATTTATAATAAGGGACATCTGGCAACTCTAATACTCAGCTAGATGAATTAATGGTTTACCTTGTTGTTACGCTGCTTTCTAAGTTCCTGTGTGAAAAATCTGTGTTTTGTACTATTAAAATTTATCAGATTCCCATTGGCAATCTTGTTCAGTCCCTGCATTTGTGCAAAGCAGTGTCTTGTCTCAGACAGAATGGTAAACCATAATTCAGAGGACACAGCAAATGTGGTGCATCAAGAATGGAAAGAAAAGTTCCTGAACCTTGTGGCTCTGCTAGAAAAGGAAGGTGGACCATCAAGTCCAGGGCAAACATAGGCTCATCCTGATAATACCAAACTATGGTTTAGGAGATGTTTTGGTCTTTAAGTCTCAGGAATCTTTACTAGCATGATGAATGATAAAAAGTTATGGAAGTTGTAATCCAAAACCTATGCATGGGAGAAGGTTTCCCCACTCATTCAGGATGACTTTTGTGCAAGCCCAACATGAAACTCAAATTATCCCACCATGGAAGTGGAGTAGAAGAGCCCTATATATGCACCAGAACCAACAGTTAAAGAAGAAACACCAAAGTAGGTAGGACTGGACAGGTCACAGCTATTCACAGTATAAAATATCGATAAGAATCTACTGAGTTCTCTCAGGAATAACCTAATTTAAATTTAGATGACATAGACTCAATGGGGAGTGTAAAAATAATTTGAAAATATTGAGAGCTTAAATATAGTTAGAATTCCTTCACATAATGGTTAAATATGATTATCCTTAGGAAAAAAATGGGGGGGAATCACGTAAGAGTGGAGGCACAGAGCCAAAGAACCCATTATCACACTGTAGAACTCCCATTCACGCACTAAATTTCATGATGGACTCAGTTTGTACAGTCGGAAAACCATGTGTATTTGTCATAAAGGGAAGTAAAATGCAAGTAATTGGTATGAGAAGTAAAATTTCTACCACCAGAGAGCTGAAATTTTGTAAAATATATTGAGTGATACAATATATTCTATCTAACTGCTCAATCCTGACATGGGAAAGGAAAACTAGACAGGCAAATTCTGTAGACAGTTGTGAAATCACTAAGAAAACTGAAAAGAAAGGAAAGTGGAATGGTAGCTACAATTTGCCTGTCCGTGGTTAGGTCTGCAGTGCAACTTAATGGTTCAAGATGCATTGTTGGTTTAAGATGCCTTTTCTGTGATGTTTAAGATTAGTATCATGATACTGAAAAAGTATGAGTGAATTGATTTGGGTCTTCTGATCAATATAGAGAAATGTCATATACGTGAGTAGATACATTACTTTTCCTCAGTTCATTTAAAAGGCTTCTCAGCTCCAGGTTTCTAATCTCCAAAGTTTTATATTACAAAGCACATTCCAATGAAAACAAGTTATTGGAGCAATGACTTGTTAAGCAGAGGAGCAATGCTATGGTGGCATACCTGGGAACGATATCTATTGAAATAATAAGGTTTTCTTTTCAGTAGATACAAGAATAGCATTGAAAACTTTGTTACAGAAGTCAGAAAGAGGCATCTCATTTATGATAATAATGTTTCATCATACAGAAAAATGTTTGTGGTTTTAAATTAATTGTTATGATGTTATACAGATGCCAAGAATAAAAACAGACCCTTCCTTTTCCTTCCAACCAGTTTAGTTGGATGGAAATTTCTACTGTTGTGGGTGATCATATTCTTTTTAATCTTTCTTTCCACTTCTACAACATGACTACAGTTAAGAAAATCAACATGTTTAGCTAATGAAAGTAAATTTGCCAGATTTCTGAAACCACTTGAAACTATAGATTTCTAAACGCAAGATAACTATTTCCCCTGGAATGATAAACCTGTATCTGGATAGAATCATTCCAGCTGTAGATACATCTGTAAGAGGTAGGACTTCATGTAATTCAGTGTTCTTTGTAGACTATCTTCCATATGACTCATCTAGGCTGCCGGCACACTGCAGAATTAATGCAGTTTGACACTGCTTGAACTGTCATGGCTCCATCCTATGGAATCCTGGGATTTGTAATTTGTTGTAGCCCCAGAGCTCTTTGACAGAGAAGACTAAACATCTCACAAATGCTAGAATTCCATAGCACCGAGCCATGGCAGTTAAAGCAGTATCAGGTTACATTAATTCTGCCAGGTAGATGTCTTTGTGGGGGATTTGTTTTAAGTATATCTGAGCATTCAGATATACAAGCTTCCACCAGCAATTTGAAATGGTACAGCCCAGATGTAGTATTATTATATCAATGGGAACCAGGCCATAGTTAAAGGTTATTCTCCAACACTGAAAGGCCAAGTAAAGTTCATAAGGATGACTGAACATTTATGGATTTCTCTAGATTTTTGAGGCTCCTTTTTCATTAGCATAGCTAAGGATCTAGGATTTATGAGACAAACCTTTTGAAATCCTGTGTGTTATCTATCTCTCCTGAACCATCAGAAACATAGGACTCAGACAGATGTCCATATAGGGGTGACTTGATGCCACCCCTTTGAGCACCAGATTGGGTGCATTTCCACCGCCTCTGTGGCTTTTTGGTGCTTCTGCAATGTGTAGCATCTAAATGCCACACCGCCAGAGTGCTAAAAAACTGCTGCCATGTAAACAGCTTGCTGTCAACTTGGGGGTGTGCATCATGTGTATGCCATGTCCCCAAGCTGCTGGGAAGCTGGCATATTTTGCCGGACTGTTCCAGCCCATAGTTTTGTCTTTTGAGTTTACTTCTCTCATTCATTTGGATTATCAGAATGTTTATCAGGGATCACTTTAATCAATTTATAATGTTTATTGTTGTGCTAGATGATCCAATAGTTAGGAGAAATGCATTGGTAAACACACACTGTCTGCTTTCTTTTCTTTCTTTTTTTGCTGTGGTTTATGGTATGGACTCTTAAAATACTTTCAGTCTACATCAGCTACTATGCTATGAATCCATAAATGTTGGGTTTGTTTTTTTTAAAAAAGGAAATGCACAGAAAAAGATGTGCTTTAAAACTTATTTACATGTATATAGTTACAGACTGTCATCGTTTTTGTTAAATACATTTTTCTTTCACTAACGACACAGCCTCTGTCATGTTATTGAAATAATATTGCATGCTGAAGAAGAAAAGGATTTCTTCAGTCAATTGGCTGGTGACTAACAAGTCAGTGCACACATTTTTTTTCAAAAGCATTTTACACTTTTGTTGTATTTGTGTGTTAAATTAAGCATTCACATTTGCAGAATAGACCAACACCTTATAAATATTACTGTGTTTAATTAGCAGTTCAATATTTGAATTTTTGCTGTTATGGTTATGTTGAAGAATTTATCTATGTAATACAGACAAAAGAAACATTGATGTGAACAAAGATACTATGAGATAAAGGCACATTTTAGGTTCTGCATCTTAGCATTCTTTTTAAACTATTTTAATTACTTTCATACTGTGCCTAGTCAGGTAACATATTTCCCTTTTCTCTTCACTTTTTCTGTTTTAGTCTTTCAGCACAACATCTTATAGCAACCTTTTTATCTGTAGAATCTTTTAGTTCTACTCCCAGCAGAATACATAAAACACAACTATTCTCCACCAGGGTGGGCACAAAGGGAAAACCAGGTAAAACAATGTTTGAAGACAAAATCTATTTGGACATTTTGAATTTTGTATCTGCAGACTTCTCAGTGTTTTATGTAATGATAGAAATGACAAGTAGGCTTTGTGGTGGAAGATTTTTGAATCCTGTTAATCCATGGGAATTCAAGACTCCACAATTACAGCTTTTTTTGGTATCAAGAAGGTAATGAGCAGTATACAGTACTCCCATCACTGAATCGCATGCATTTGGCCTCCCATCAACCTGAAATCCTATGACACACTGATCCATTTTTTAGCTTGGACATCAGACATATGCTGGAAGATCCTAGCTTCCAAATTTACTCACAGCTTCCACTCACTTACCCTGGATTGCATAGTGGTGGGAGAACAAGACAAACAGCTATTCAGTTAGCATAAGCTTTTCTGACCCAAAGCCCACTTCATGTGTTGTGTTAAATATATCCAATGGAATCCCTGAAGGGTTAGGTATAATCAAAATTATCAGTCTTTAAAGTGCCACACTACTACAACTAGAATTACTAAGTCAGAAATTCTTGGAAGTGTTTATGCACCATATTGTTGAGACCCAGAACCAATGTAAGCTTTACTTTCTACCTCACAAATCCTCCATTTTTTGGGGTGCTTTATTTCATTTTACAATCCAAAAGAGCATAAATTACTTGAAAAGATGTATACCCATTTATTTATTGTTTTTCAGAGTTTGGAAAGTTTGTCTTTGAGACTATAGTTCCCAGAATCCCCGGTCAACCTGACCTACCAGGCCCAGAAATTCTTTTCAGCAAGGATGGCCAAGAATGTTCTGGTCTCTTCACCCATCCATCTGTTCATTCTTCCTTCCCTCCATTACAATGTTATCCTCAGACCTTTTATTTCTCGTTATCTGCCAGTCTGTTTGTATCCATGATAGGAAAGACAAATGTTTAACTATAGAAAATGCACTCTTTGCAACTGTAGGTAACCACAGGCTACAGTTGTTTATTATTTCTTTCCTGGAAACCCACCAGGAACTGGCAGCAAGTGGCTCAAGGACTGGCATCCATCCAGGGACCACGACTTTGAGTAGCACTGCACTTACACCACATGTGCAAAGGAAATAACATAGCCTAAAGCCAGCAAAATAATCAAGAGAAAGCACAAGATGTGTACATTTTATCTATACATAAACCCTGTATATACTAGTAAAATGAATGAGTTAATAATTACAAATAGATATTTGCAACAGAATTATTCAAAATACCTCGTCGTTGTGTTTCTGTACTCTTGTTACAAAATGTAAACTTAAGCATGATCGACACATTTTAAAAATGATAAAATAAGTGTTTTTAAAATGAGGCACTGCTCTCCTCTAGACTAGGAATTTTTTAAATTGAATGGGTGCTATTTAAATGCCCAAAATTTAAGGCCATAATAGGCCTTAATTTTGACCTTGCGACAAGGTTTTCAACATGGTGTACCTGCAATGTATTCAGTGAATTTCTTCTTGATTTACTTTGGCACAAATACCTGGGAATATAGAACAATTCTTAATTAAAATAAATCTAAATCCCGGTAGAAAAATGTTGATTTTTGTTTTTTGCCTGCAGTGAGCACTGTTGCTGTAGAGAGTTTGTTTTTAATTCTTGAAAAGCATATTAAAATTAACTTTTCCCCATTTGCCTAATGTGTATATAACTAAACTTCCTTCCTACTGTGAGACAGTTTCATTTATTGCTATTTGCAAACAGCTTAAAAAAGATGCATCGTGGATTGGACTAGAAACTCCTTGAACAGTTTCTTTTGAAATAACACTACATACGTTAAGCTCAATTACACATCCAAACAGCCACAGCACACTTTTGGTAATTTATTCATTGATTTAACATAGTACCCAGAAGAGTCATGCCTGCTGTCAATTTTGTAATATATTATGTTTTAAATATACTCATGCTCAGCCATGCACACCATTAAGGTGTGCATAAACCTGTGTTTTTCTCTCTTGACAGCTATAAATGTTTGTTATTATTACACAAAACATATGTTCATGTTGTTTTTGTCTAAATTATTCTATCTGGGGCTATAAAGTTTTAATGTTATTAGTTGCCCTTAGAATTTTAATGTTTCACTGCTGTAACCTTCTTAGGGTTTCTCTGCAATTAAATAGAAACTATTTCAGTACAGCCTGAAAGAATAATATATTTTATACAAATAATAAAAAAGCCTCTCTTACTTTTTTGTGAAGTACAGAGTTTACTCAATGACAGTTAGCATAAAGGAACCTTTCAGATTCTATTTTCTGGTGGGCATTGTGTAACTTTGGTCATTCTTTCCCTAATTTTTCCATTTTTTTTCCTGGGGTTGGGGAAGGATGCAGCCATTTTGAATAGGTTTTTTTCTGAAGGCTGAAGAACAAATTGGAATTTTCTGTCTGCGGAAGAAGCATACATGTCCTCCAGCTGATTTGGCAGGGACAATCCCGATTAATCATTGTTGCTGTAGAGAGTTTGTTTTTAATTCTTGAAAAGCATGAAGTAAACTGAGAATAAAGTGTCCCACTTTTTCAACTGCTTTAAAAATGTCCCTATCTCTCTCACTATCTCTCTCCTTTTCCTTTTCCTTCTCGCATTTTATTTTCCTCCTTTCCACTTTATACTCAGTTTATTTCAATTTCTGCAAACTGAGTTCAAAGTGCAAAAGTCAACAATAGGAAGAAGAGAAGAGGCTAAAGCAAACTGCAGAAGCTTCTTCTAGCTTTGTGTTCTCTTTGTCATTAATAATTGTTGCCATCTTGATCTCATCCTGATGTTGCTTGATTACACATGTCAAGGCTATCAACTGTAAAATGTTGGACAGCATGAGCATAGAAGGTTGTGTGCGAAACTGTCCCCTCCATCTGACTGCTTGGTCCAATGGAGGCTTATCTAAATAGAAATGGAAAGAGAAATATTCTGCTACTTCTTCCTTCCCTCTGAAGACCACCATCTACTCTTGAAACCTGAAGGACTTTCTGTAACAGTGCAGGAAGTATCGGCAGGAGCAAAGGAGAAAATGTCTCAGAATCATAGAGATGGAAGAGACTACAAGGGCAATCTAGCAGAGCCCCCTGCTATGCACAATTAAAACACTTTTGAAAGTTGGCCATCCATCTTTTGTTAAAAGACCCTCAAAGGAGAATCCACCATCCTCCAAGGCAGTCTATTTCCATTTAGAAATCACTGCCTTCCACTGAGATAATCGTGTGTTTATAGTCATATATTTAATATCTGTGCTAACTATATAGTGAATGTATACAATGGGAGGAAAAAGGAATTCTTTGAAATGCTCCTTAGAAATGCTTATACTTCACAACTTCTGTTAGAAGATAGATGCCATGCAAAAGCAATGTACCATAGTACCTTAGGAAATAGTATTCTGTTATAGATTTGTTAAACAATTTCCTGCTGGCTATACTAAGAGGAAAGTTTCCATGTAAAGAGAGTTGCAGGAAGGTCAATTATCTCATGGTAATGACCGTAGCGGTCATTAATGCTATTGAGGACACAACTTTAACCCTTTATTGGAGTTTTTATTAAAATTATATTAGCTTTGATTCAGCTTCAAATTGCAGTGCAGCCATCCGGGTTCACGCGTCAGAAACTAAGAAGCAGTGAACATAAAATTACATGTTCTTTTGAAAAGCTGATGGGGGTTTAATATATTGTAATCTTAAAGCATATCCTTGGAGCTGTTATTAGTACATATTAGATGTTATTAGAAGCTGTTCAGCAACTTTTCTATTAAAATTGGGTTCTGTGGCTGACTCAGTGAATAAGAACTAGTCAAAAAGCAGAGTGTATGTTTTCTAATCCAGAGAAAAGAGCATTTTAGGTATACATTAAAAAACAAAACCTTAGACCAGATTTCCATGGCAGTCAAGATGGAAGGCCTTACTCATATGCTTTAGTTAATAACATATATACAGTTGTTTTTGTTATGTGTTTATCAGCATGTTTGTTTTGAAATATTTAACTTTCTTGTGCCTTTAAACAATTTGATACAAGAGAGAGAGAACAAAGGGATAGCTGTGTTAGTTCTTTGTCACAAAACCAACTTGTGATACTTTAAAAACTAATAAATTTATTATAGCATTATATTATTATTATTATTATTATTATTATTATTAACCTTTATTTATGAAGCGCTGTAAATTTACACAGCGCTGTACATGCAATCTTTTTAGTTAGACGGTTCCCTGCCCTCAGGCTTACAATCTAAAAAGACATGACACAGAAGGAGAAGGGAGTGGTGACGGGAAAGGGTAAGAGGTCCAGCAGTTCCTCTCTACCTTCGAGGCCTGGACCAAGGCAGATGGACTGAAGGGAGGGCTTGGCTTCAAAATGGAAGGTTAATCATTATCCAGGGAAAATACATACTCACAAGTAGGATAATACATATACAGTACATAGCAATACAGGAAATGGATCGATAAACAGTCAACAACAGAACATCAGATAGTAAGCGACAATTATGCGATGCCTGGGAAGGCTTCTCAGAACAGGATGGTTTTCAACTCCATTTTGAAGCTGGTTAAAGAAGTGATGGCTCTTGCTTGTGGAGGAAGAAGGTTCCAGGAGTGAGGGGCAGCAAGTGAAAAGGGGCGAATCCGAGATGGGGCAGAGGAAATCCTGGGCTGGGACAGGAACCCTTGACTACCAGAACGGAGGGCCCTGGTGGGAAGGTGAGGAGAAAGAAGGTCTGATAAGTAAGGAGGGGCCAGTCCATGGAGGGCTTTGAATGTCGACAGCAGGAGCTTATACTGAATGCGGAAAGGGAGAGGGAGTCAGTGAAGGGATGCCAACACAGGAGAGATGTGGTCAGAGTGGTGGGTGGAAGTGATCATGCGTGCAGCTGAATGCTGGACAGAGATTAAAGGACGGAGGTGAGAAAGAGGAAGCCCAGCCAGGAGGACATTACAGTAATCAAGTCGTGAGTTCACTAGGGCATGGACCAGGATCTTGGCAGTAGAGGCGGAGAGATATGGTCGGATTTTGGCAATATTGTACAAAAAGAATCTACAAGCCTTGGTTGTGGTCTGGATCTGAGGGATACATGACAGAGAAGAGTCAAAGATAAAACCAAGACTGCGGGCTTGCTGGACTGGTTGAATGGAAATGTTGTCCACAGAGACAGAAAAGGAGTGTTGAAGGTTGGGCTTAGGAGGAAAGACAAGAAGCTCCGTCTTGGACATGTTGAGCTTCAAACGCCGATGGCGCATCCACTGTGAGACAGCTGTAAGGCAAGATGAGACTTGCTGTTCAAGCCTTGGAGGAAGGTCAGGGGCAGAAAGATACAGCTGGGTGTCATCGGCATACAGATGGTAGGAAAAACCAAAAGAGCTGATGAGTTTTCCTAAGGACAGTGTGTAGAGAGAAAATAGAAGGGGACCCAGAACAGAGCCCTGGGGAACTCCAACAGATAAGGGAACAGGAGATGAAGTCTGACCGTCTGCAACCACTGCAAAAGATCTGCCAGACAAATAAGATCTAAACCAATGGAGAACAGAGTCTGAGAACCCAAGGTCAGAGAGTATGTCAATTAGGAGACAGTGATCAACAGTGTCAAAGGCTGCAGACAAATCGAGAAGAATGAGAACAAAGGCCATTAGCCTTGGCCTGTAAAAGGTCATTCGAGATCTTAGTGAGGGCTGTCTCTGTGGAATGCCTTGGGCGGAAACCAGACTGAAAGGGATCAAGGATGGAGTTGGTTTCAAGAAACTTAAGACAGCGCGAATAAACAACCCGTTCCAAAACCTAAGAAAGAAAGGGGAGAAGAGAAATCGGACGATAGCTAGACAAAGAGGAGGGGTCAAGAGAAGGTTTTTTCAGAATTGGGGAAATGAGAGCATGTTTGAAGTCCGACGGGAAGGAGCCTGTAGAGAGAGAGAGATTGAAGATATGGAGAAGCGAGGGCAGAAAGGAGGGAGCTATAGAGATTAGAAGACGAGTAGGAATAGGATCAAGAGGACAGGTAGCAGGTTTGGAAGAGTTCAGAAGTGTAGAGAGTTCATCCAAAGAGGCAGGAGGAAAGAAAGAAAATTTGTTAGGCGAAGGCGATAGAAGATTAAGAGCAGAAGAAGAATCAGGAGGGACTATCTCAGAGCGAATGGTGGTAATCTTAGAGATGAAATAGTTAGCAAAGTCATTAGGAGAGAAAGATGAAGAGACAGGAGGAGAGGGAGGTTTAAGCAAAGTGTTGAAGGTGGAGAACAAACGCTGCGGGCACCTCTCATTGGAAGAGATCAATGATTTGTAATAATTCTGTTTTGCCATAGAGAGGGCGCGTGAGAAGGATGAAAGAACAAATTTGAAATGGATAAAATCAGCCCACTCTTTGGACTTTCTCCAAAGACGTTCGGCCGCTCTAGAGCAGGACCGGAGAAACTTAATGTTGGGGGTAAGCCAGGGCTGAGGTCTAGTCTTGGAGGAAGAAGTGCGTACAGAGACAGGGGCAAGATGGTCAAGAGTCGAGGAAAGAGTGGAGTTAAATAAAGACATTGCTGAATCAGCAGAATCCCCGAGATTTAGGGAAGAGAGAGATGAATCCAGGGTCAGACCAAGATGTTTAGAGTCGACAGATTGAAGATCACGAAAAAGGCGTTGAATAGTATGGTGAGGAGGAGGAGTATAAGTGAGAGCAAAGGAGATTAAATGATGGTCAGATAGTGGAAAGTCAAGTGCCAGGTAGTCAGAAATGGCGCAGTTTGCAGCAAGAACCAGGTCAAGACAGTGACCAAGAGAATGAGTTGAAGAGTTGGAGTGTGGTTGGAGGCCAAAAGAAGCTAGCAGAGAGTTAAAGAGAGATGTTGTAGGGTTATTGGAATCGTCAATGTGGATATTAAAGTCACCTAGGATCAAAGTGGGGACTGAATCTGAAAGGAAGAATGTCAGCCATGATTCAAAGTCAGATAGGAACTGGATGGCAGAACCAGGAGGGCGATAGATGACTGCAACCCGGAGCTGTAGAGGAGAAAAGAGTCTAATAGGATGAAACTCAAAGGAAGAGAAATGATAGCTGGGGGGAAAAGATAGAACTTGAAACTGGCAGGAGTTAGATAGCAAGATACCAACCCCTCCTCCTCGACCCTCAGGACGGCTTGTGTGCGTGAAGGAGAGACCGCCAAAAGAAAGGGCAGCGGAGGTTGCAGTATCATGGGCTGGGAGCCAGGTTTCTGTGAGAGCAAGGAGATTAAGGGATTTGGAGAGAAAAAGGTCATGAATTGCTGCTGCTTTAGGGGCAGCAGAGCGACAGTTCCAGAGGGAACAGAGGAAGGGAAGCAGGGAGACTGGGAGAGGTCGAATGGGGATCAGGTTAGGAGAAATGTGGCAAGCCATGGGAAGGATGGGGTTCACACAGAAAAGAAAGAGGTGAAGCTGGCTTTACAATTAAAGGTCAGCAGCAACAACAATAACAATAATGACAAAAACAATAATAATATAGCCAGCTCAGGCCTTCTGGGTAGGAGTCCGATGCAAGCATTATTATAGCATTATTATATTGTTGTAGCATGGATTTCAGCCCACTTCATCAGAAACATTGTGTAGACATTGAGATAAGAGAGAAATTAAATGCAGAGAGTAATACTGAAAGTGACAATTTTATTGTGTGCATTGTACATTCGCAAAACTGTGGTTGATAACATAAACATCCTGACATTAAGTAAGACAAATAGCACTGATATTTTTCTTTGTGCGCACACATGTGTGTAAACAAAACCAAAAACATATACAGTTTATAAATGATAAGTCATCTGTTCAGTGTACTTAAAGCACAAATTCAGCTTTTTAAAACATTTTAAATAGGAAGATATTGATTAATTTTATATTATTCATTTCTGCCATTATTTTCTTTAACGGGGAAATCCCATCCCCAATATATCCCAGCTTTAACTTTGTAGCCTAGACTGAAGTGTTCAGAGAGAGGTTTCCAGAAAATTAATTAACTGCCCATGTTTGTTCCTGTTTTCAACAAATCAGCAAAGGCAGCATACAAGAGCTTGGAGGACATGTGGGGCTTGGACAGAAAGAGGCAAAACTGTGGTTTTTTTTTTTAAAACGTTCCCACATGTGCCTTGCTACTTTTAGAAAAGAACACTGCTATCAACAGATATTCTCAACAGAGGCCCAGGGGTTAGAGGAGGGGGCCACAAGAAGTAGTAGTACAACCGGCTGTGATTCTGTTAGGCAGTTATGATGTCATAAGCTAGGCTTATGACCTCCTTATTCTTTGGTATTTACCTTCAAGATTATGGCACCATTGCTAGGACTGAAAATGTTCCCCAATGCACCGTAACATCTAGGTACATATATGAATGTATGGAGTTCTGTCATGCTGGTGAGCATCCAGTCCCCTTCTGCCAGCCAGTCATGGGGCAATAAGGAATGTGACAGGTCCCTGCTTTTCCTTGCCACATCAACACTCATGAGTGAAGATGCGTTGATGCAACACCCTTCAGTGTCCCACACACCTGTGCTACAGACCTCAATCCCTCAGTACAGCTATCTGTATTTTAAGATGGGTTTTGCAGGTCTAAATGAGTAACAAAACACAGCCACGACATCATAGCTGCAGGTCTAATGACTCAACCACCATGTTTTAGAGCTCAGGAAAGGAGTTCCAATACTGAGTTCCCACTCCTGGCCTATTTTAGCCACTCTAGCGTTTTCTTTGATGGCTTTCTTTTCCCCAACCAAGTTGGAACTCAGAACATAGAGAAATAAGATTTGTTGAGGTGCTGGCTGGGGATCTGGCTCTTAGCATTAAACAATGCCCCAGGAGTAAGAAAAATCCAGATATGTCTCAGAGGTTGTCTAACTCCTTTCCATTTTTCACTTAAAGTATGTACTAAACCTATGGCTGCTTTGGAAGTACTTACATTTTGCTGATAAGAGCATGGAAGACATCTAAATGAAATTCAGCTTCTGATTTTGGATTACTTCATCTTTCAGGCTCCTCACTCTTAAGATTGCTTCCTAAATTCCATTCATAATGAACTGGATGGTAGGGATATACTACATAGAAAATGACACAATTTTTTGCCAAACGTGCCTGGTGCTTTCCTTGCAGGATGGTGCACTGTTTCATAAAAATCTTCTTCTGCTTGCTAGACCTTATGAGACTTCTTATGAGACTTATTGTGGTAATCCAAAATATCTGTGCATATGTTATGTCTGCTTCTGTTTCTTAGGAGAGACATTTTGCCTATGAATTGATAATGATTCTTTTTCCTAGAAAGAAAAAAGGAGAGAGAGAGAGAGAGAGCACACTGTTTTTTGGGAGAGAGCCAGCTTTTTGTAATTTACACATGACACATTATTATAAAAACATCATGCATCATAACACAACATAACAATGTGATTTTCTGAGATGCCAGCTTTCTTAGGGGAAAATGTAAAAGAGAATGTTTGTTTTTCCAAAAGGCACTGTGGGGGTTGCCGAAGCAATTATGTGAGTTTAGTCTTTTTATTCCTGAAAGACAGATTCATTTGGGGGAATATACCCAACCTGGACTTTAAATAGATTCTGAAAGAGCCTTTAACTATAGTCTTATACATCTTATCTTAGAGCAATTGCCTTTTAATTTGATAGGATTTTTTTCTATCTAATGTGTAGGAATGCACTGTTAGTTCCTTGTAGTAAATATAACAGAAACCCTTGTGATATATAGAACATGATTATATTACAAAACTAGAGCTGTTTTTTTTAAAAAAAATCTGTTTTGAAAGGATACTGAGAATTATTTGTTAGACATCTCTGTTAATTTATAACATTTATTAGGCATGTTTCCATCTGGTCTGAGCAGTTTACAAACAGTTCTTGTTCTACAAGCCACACAATTTATAGGTTTTTTTTTTAAAAGCCAGTATCGATTAAAAAATAATCCATCACTTGAAGCGACTCCCTCACCCTTCACTATTGGTGATCACACTTAAGGGTGATGGAAATGACAGTCCTGCAACATCTGGAGGGCCACATGTTCCCCAGCCCGCCACTAAATTATGTGCCCTCCTTAAAGAATTGTAGAAGTAAGCAACAATTAGGGGGAGAGGCTATTCCTTGTGAGTTTCCTGTTGATGTAACTTTAGGCAAAAAGTCTTCTTATGCTTAGTAATTCAGAGAGAGATACTAGATGCCAGTGATACTAGATGCCAGTGAGCAGAATTTTAGCCAGATTAGCCTATAAATTGACATCATGGAAGGCCAGCATAATTCACTGGAAAAAAAGTCTAGCTTTTAGTGCTGGGTCTGAGAGCAAAACTCATGTCTAGTGCCTTATCTATTGGAAGAAGGCTCAGGGATATATTTGTTAAGCCCAGTGCAGAGTCTGAGCAAATGTCAAAGGTATCTAATTCCTGTGCTAAGCTATTTTATGTGAGCAGGTAACTTGAAGATTGCTCTTGGATCATTTATATGTAATTCTGTTCCCCCTTGCTGCATCATTGAAGGGGGTCCTAAATTATACAGGCTTAGGGTAGGAAGTACAAATAGAAGACAGTCCTGTAACTAGCCCAGAATCTGCATAAGATATTTTTCAGACTGAGAAATCAAAAACTAAAGACATCAAATTACCTCCCCCCCAAAAAACCCACAAAAGGTAACTCAAGATGTAGAAGATGCATGCTCAATAATTAAAAAAACGTTATGGCCTGTGGATATTTTAAGGCCTTTTTGAGAAATCTACAGAAATTTCTGATTTGAAAAACTGCAGTATTGTACGGTGGCAACTCAGCTGGCAATTGATAGCAAAGTTTTATTGAAATTTTTCATCAGAAATTTTTGTGCATTTTTAATTACAGAAGTTCTTAAAATATCCAAAGCTTTCTTCAGCATCTTGAAACATGTCTCATTTTTCATATATTTTTGGACTACAACTCCCAGAAACCTTGATTGGTGTATACAGGAATAGTACACCAAAAATAGTGTTTTGAGCAGCCAGGGGGTGGGGAAAGGGGTGGGGAAGCACCACAATTGTGGGACCCTTTTATACTACACAGTTACAGTGCTATCATCCCATTTTAACTGTTACAGTTACATCCTATTGAATTTTGGGAGTTGCAGTTTAGTGAGGGGTATTTAGAATGGTCAGCTGGAGAGCTGTAGGCATTGTCTCATGGACCCCCCCCCCTTGTTGGCATCCTGTTCAGAAATCATACAGCCCAAATCCCGGATCTGGTGGGAACAGTCAGGATGATGTTTGGCACATTCGGCACCAGAACTGGGGTATAACACCCTTAACATGAATTTTAAAAACATACCTCTTACTCTGGATCTTCTGGAAAGATCCAAAACCCTCAGTTTCTGCAGTGTGATGGCTGTCTGCATGAACATCCCACTGAACCATCCTGCACTTTTGCTGATGTTGCCAATAACTCATTCTCAATAACCATGCGTCCTTCTGACCTCATTCTGACATCAGAGGTGAGTGACCAGCAGTGGTGGCTCAGTGGGATATCCATGCAGACAACTGTCCTGGTGCATTAATGGAGGGACAGGTAACGGGGAAAGGTTGGAGCAGTTCTGGGTCCAGGGTACTCTGGACTGCTCCTGGAGTATCCTGGCCTGTGCAGACAAGGCCCTGGTGCCTTGCTAAATTACACACCCCAAGATTCCATATTATGCCTTCCAAGTATCCCTGTTTGGCAAGCAACATCCCACTTTTTCAGATATTTCAAAAATGTCCTAGTATGTCTCTTCTCTTCCTCCTTGATGCAATTTTAGCCTGCATCAATAAAAGTATAGTGTCTAGATCAAGAGAAGTAATAGTGCCACTGTATTCTGCTTTGGTCAGGCCCCACCTGGAATATTGTGTCCAGTTCTGGGCACCACAATTTAAAAAGGATGTTGAGAAACTGGAGTGTGTCCAAAGGAGGGCGACTAAAATGGTGAAAGGTCTGGAAACCATGCCCTATGAGGAACGACTCAGGGAGCTGGGGATATTTAGCCTGGAGAAGAGAAGGTTAAGAGGTGATATGAAAGCCCTGTTTAAATATTTGAAAGGATGTCATATTGAGGAGGGAGCAAGCTTGTTTTCTGCTGCTCCAGAGAACAGGACCCGGAACAATGGATGCAAGCTAAAGGAAAAGAGATTCCACCTCAACATTAGGAAGAACTTCCTGACAGTAAGGGCTTTTCGACAGTGGAACACACTCCCTCGGAGTGTAGTGGAGTCTCCTTCCTTGGAGGTCTTTAAGCAGAGGCTGGATGGCCATCTATCGGGGATGCTTTGATTTGGATTTCCTGCATGGCAGGGGGTTGGACTGGATGGCCCATGTGGTCGCTTCCAACTCTATGATTCTATGATTCTATGATTCCTTTCCTCCTCCATGGTCGTGGTCTCCTGGGATCCTATTCCAACACTCAAACCATTACACACTATTGCTGCCCAAATGAAAATACAAATATTAAATATGTGTCCTTGTCTCAGTTTCCTACCAAGTACTTCAAAATGGCCTTTAATATCTTGAAAGTTTTCCTATTTGCTATGCTTTTTTACATTAAAAAAAAAGCACTAAATGAGTGGAAATAAAATTTCTATCACCCAGTTTGTTTATCCTAATCAGGATTAGCTTTATCCTAATCAACAATCTTAGATTCAGTTTTAATGATATTTCATTAGCTTCTCAGAACTACCTTTCCTGTCTGGATCTAATTATATCTAATGGAATGTATCTCAACCCAATATATTAAATAATGTTAAAGAACATTTTAAAAAATTATTATTGGGCCTTCGGTTGGAGTTTAGGAATGAGAATGGCCTGTTCTTTTCCCCCTCAAGGACTGAAGGACTTAATAGATGTTACTGCATTAAGACATTAGAAATTATGATAAATTTATTTCCCCCTCTGCCACATGTAATTTAGCCTAAGGAACACTCACTCAATATTTCTTTCAAGTTAGAACTGAAATTATTATTGACCCAAAAGGGTGAAGGAAATGTTCTTGACCTTTAAAATAATGTATGCTTATCCAAATTGACTGTAGAAAGATTTTTCTAAAGGAACAATGTATTTGTGCCTACTGTTCCAAAACCATTCACCCATTGACTTGAGTCCAGCATCTTGTCTTGTTATTGTTGTTGTTATCTGCTGTCAAATTGAATTTGTCTTATGGTGACCCTATAAATGAGAGACCTCCAAGTTACCTTGTCATCAACAGCTCTGCTCAGGTTTTGCAGACTCAGGGCTGTGGTTTTCTTGAGTGAGTCTAGCCATCTGTAATATTGACCCGGTACACACCACCAGGACACGATGTCCTGGCGGTGATAGTAGGGCTTGGGAGTGCACACCAATCGCATGGGCCTAAGCCCTACTACATGTGGCCGGTGCCAATACAGCACCATCCCGCCTACATGGAGGCATGTGCATGACATGTGGGCAGCTCCTTTTTTGGTCCGCAGCGTTGCCAGGCAGTTTGGTTGCTACAGCAACGCTGAGAACCAAAAACGGGCGTTTACAGCCTGTACTGCCCCACTGTCTTCCTCTTTTCCTACTGTTTTGTACCTTCTCAAGTATTAATGTATTTTCTAATGAGTCATGTCTTCTCATGATAGATCCAAATTGTGACAGCCTCAGTTTAGTAATCATGGCTCCTAGAGAGAGATCAGGTTTGATTTGCTCTAGGACCCATTTATTCTACAATATCCATTGAATTTTTCTGCTGAATCACATTCTAAATGAGTTGATTTTCTTTCCGTCAGCTTTCTTCACTTTCCAGCTTTCACAACCACACATAGAAACTGGAAATATGATGGCATGAACAATTCTAACTTTAGTAGTCAATTATATATTTTTACACTTCCGGATCTTATCTAGTTCCTTCATAGGTGCCTTTCCAAATACTGGCTGTCTTCTGATTTCTTGACTGCAGTCTCCATTCTAATTAATGACTAAGCCCAGGTATAGAATATCTTGAACTATTCCAGCATTTTCATTGTCCACTTTAGAGTTATGCAAATCATCTATGTTTTCTTTATGTTCAACTGCACACCTGCCATTGCAATTTCTTCTTTGATTTACTTCAGTAATGGCTCCAAGTCTTTGCCATGTTCTGTTAGTATTATGGTGTCATCTGCATACACTAAATTGTTGATGTTCCTTTCTACAATTTTTGCACTTCCTTCCTCTGAGCCTAATCCTGCTTTATGTTCAATACATTCAGTGTACATGTTAAATAGATAAGTGATAAAATGCATCCTTGCCTGACTCTCTTGTCAATTGGAAACCACTCTGTTTCTCCATATTTTGTCCTGATGGCACATGCCCCTGTAGCGGCCGGAAGCTGCTCTGAGGCTGCCTAAGGTGGCCCAAAGATGACAGCAAAATGAGCAGTGAAAATCCACTCCTTGCTGGCAGCTTGTTTGGGACTGCAGTGGCATCCCACTTCCAGAGCATGCTGTCTAGTTGCCATGGTCCTGGGCCAATAGGGGCACCATCAAGGCTAGAGCAGCCAGAAGCCACTCCAAGCTGCACATCTGTTTCCTTCCTTCCTTCCTTCCTTTGATATTTTATGAAGGGTCCTTTAAATCTTTGCAGGAGATGAGCCCTATCAGGTAGGAATGAGCTTCATAACCTGTTTGTGTGAACAGAGACAATGCTATTTAGGTACTTAAACTAGGAAATGTATTCTGACACATTGAACAAGTCAAATCTGGTAACAGATGAAGATACCTGAAAGAGAAAGGAAAAAATGTCAGCAATAGTTTTCCAGATATAAAATATAATTTTCCAGGAAGAGAGATTATTAATACAGTCATTGTACTCAAGAAAGCTATTTCACAAGATAAAACACTCGTAATCTAATTACTACCATATCTGTATTATTTTGCTTTGTTTATTTCCATTTTGCAAAATAACTTCAGCTCTATCTTGTCCTTTTGTTATTCTCAGCTAGTTTTACATCTATGGTAAGAGTGCATAATTAATGTGAAAAATTAGACTGCAACTGCTACCATTTTTTTAAGCATTACCTTTCTTAAGTTCTTTGCATATTTTCACTAATACTCAATCACAGGACAGTGATTGTGTTTATTTAGAGTTGGTGGGTATCTTTGTCAAATCAGTTTTATGCCTAATAGATTTTTATTGGCATCAGCAAAAAAACTTTGTTTCTGTTTAAAACTTTAATGTAATTTCCTCCTTCTCTGTTTCAAGTTAGAGAAAAACATGTACTGAAGTTGTTTGGCATATGTGTGTTTGCAGTATCGATTAAATTTAATAAAAATGCAGAGGGGCTACAATGAGCTATATTGTTAGTGAGCATAGAGAATAACGATAAACTGAAATAAAGCTTATTAATGTAACATGGAGATTACTGTCAAAAATATTACTGTGATATTTACAAATATTACAATGATGTTTACAAATGAATTCACTAAAACCGTGTAATAAATCCACTGAATAACAGAGTTCCCTATTCTTATTTTGATTTTGTCAAAATTTGTTTTTATTTACTAGAGGAAATTGCCTGTCAATGGATTGTAAAACAGGCTAGTGTTGGCTTAAATTAGCAATATAGAATGATATATCAGCAATATGGACTTACAGCAGAGATTTGATCATTCTGAAAATTTAATAGGTGAAGTATTTGAATTTTTAACGATTATCATAAAGCCTGCACACCCTCATGTACATTGTAATATATTTTTAAAGACTGAAATGGCCATATATGTAATGCCTAAAGTAGTGGTCATTAAAGCTGATCACAACCTAAAAATGAAAATGGATTTAGTAAGAATCAAAGCTGGTTTAAAAGGAAGAACAGCTAAAGTACTTTACATCATAAGGAACTTTACCCATGTTCCCATATACTTAAAATGTGACACTTGAACAAAATGTTTATTAAATTATCAAAATATTTTTCTTAATTAAAAAATAAGTTTTTTTAAATTTTCATTTTTAATGTCATTTCAAGCACTATGGAAAACACTGGTGGAATGAATTTCCCCTCATTCATTGGAAGATGATACTTCCTCATTTTTGTAAAAATCAGGACATGAGCCAGAAAAATAAATTCTAAAGGGAATGGTCTGTGAAATTAAAAGTAGCATGTAGTGTTGCACTACTTTTTCCTGCTTTTATAAACCTTTTCTGAAAAGTTGATGCTAAAGATGACATCACATATCTGACTACTGAAAGCAATAGCCTGAAATTTCATGTTAGATCTGGTCATTTTTCTTCATCATCAGGTGTGACCAACCCAGTGCTTATAACTGAAATCATTTTATCCTCTTTTTTCAAACGAAGGATGCAGTGCAGTGATTCCCAACTTTTGATCCTCCAGGCATTTTGAACTTCAACACCTAGGATTCCTGGCATTGGCTATGGTAGCTGGGGCTTAGTAGCATAACTAAGGGGGTGCAGGGAATACAGATTGCACCAGGTGATACCCCAGAGAGGGGTGACACCACAGGGTGGGGGGGAGACATCATGTTGAGCTCCTTCAGTACTGGAGGAGGGTCTCGATGCTCTGTTGCTGGTGCTTTCCAGTGGCTCTGTTGCAGTGGCTCTGTCCCCCTAACCCAACCACCTGCCCAGTGGCCAGGCCTGCTTCTCCATTGTGGGGATTCTGGGAAGGAGGACTCATGATGGAGCAGCTGGGAAGGGTGCATGCTCACTCCCATGCTGCTCTGTCTCAGGGCTTCCCCCATGCTCCATTGTAGGGCTCCAGGGAGGAAGTCCTGTAACGGAGTACATGGGAGCAAGCAAGGCAAGGGAACAATGCAGCAGCAGGGGAGGAAAGGGGAGGGGAGAAGGACTATCAGCAGGGAGGGGGGAAGCCAGGGGAGGGGGGCAGTAACCAGAAAGGGGGTGCAATTAGTGGGATGGGGCAGGGCAGTCCTCCAACCTTCCACCATCAGCCCTCTACACCAGATGGCACCAAAGGATGTGATGCCACTGCTGGGGCTTCTGGGAGTTGAAGTCCAAAATATCTGCAGCAACAAAGTTAGGGCATCTCTGCAGTAGATGGTCAAAAACAAGAAATGAGTTGAAATTAGGACCACATTTATTTAGCTGCCAAGATGCTCTGCAAAAATCAACTCTTTGGGATCTAAGATCTCATTCCAGGCTATTAATAAATTGGTCAAGGTCATTTAGGTCCAGTGAGAGAGGCTAGTGGTCACTACCGCCTGGCCCCACTGATTCTAAAATAAGAGGGACTTTCCCTACTGGGGCTCCACAGCTCTGATCAGATGAGTCAAAATGGTCCTTAAAATGCTCCATTTCCTGCCCATGTGTCCCAGGTCTTGAGAAGAAAACTTCAGGAATTGCTGATCACCATGAGGGTCCTCAGGCTACTTACCAACTCCATATCCCACTTGAATTCCCACACATACCTGCCAAGCCATATGAGACTCATTTAACCTAAACCTGCTGCACCATAAACATAATAAAATCAATGCAAAATAGGCAAAAAGCAGTAGGTCTCACTGCCAAATAGGAAGCAAGTTTTTTTAAAAAACAAACAACCCTACTTAGTTCTGATCAAGCCAGTCCCATCTGCACTGAAGACACACAGAGAGGGCAGCTTCCAGAACTGCATAGTTCAAGGCTTTGTGGCCTTATTTGGCCTACCTGCCAACATTTCTCAGGTGAAAACTGGGACCCGTGTGGCCAAGCAGCATCAGCATGTGGCCAAAATGGCAAATGTTATTAATGAGGAAGAACGCAAAAGCTAGGAGGGGGTGAAGCAGTTTATTTTTGCCTGAGTCTACTAGGAAAGGTGATATTCCATAGCCATATCTTTTCTCCTCTCCTTTCCTGAGTAAACTGAGTTGAAACTCCTTTTGCACTTTGAAATCAGTTTGCAGCAATGAATTAAGCTGAGGACAAAGGGAAGAAAGTGGGAAGAGGAGAGAGCGAGTGGGACATTTTAAAAGTACGTAGCTGAAAAAAGTAGAATGACAGAGGATTAATTGGAACTATATCTGCCAAGTCAAGGCAGTTGGACAGTATTCTTATATGTTTCACATTATAGCCCCTTCCCTTAAGAATAGTAATTTCTGCCAGCATAGAAATGTCCTTGGTGCTTGTTCTGCTCTGACTTTGCTTTCTGAATTAGTCTCTAAATCTCACAGGACCTGGTCAATAGGTACAGAGGAACAATATTTCTTTGGATATCCTCAAGCATGATCTATAATTTAGCTTCAGAGGTTTTATCCCTCATGACAGGAGGAAAAATGGTAAAACACACCTTTTATTTCTTAGCCTCATCCCAAGCTTGTGCCCTGCATATGGAGAGATGAACAGAAATCCTTAATTTTACAAATCTTCCCTGTCTCTCTTGAAATATAAATTCTGTAGTGAAAAGATACATGCTGCCTGAATAACCAGAGCTTATAAATTGGGCTTCTAGGTAGTAATAAAGCACTATTTAGTTGCAAACCAATATACTTTCATTGTTATAGCAACCAATTAGTATACCATACACACCTTTTTGGGAAATAAACTTTCATCACTCAGAAAGCCTTAATATGAACCCTAATCAGGTGTTCAGATCCTGTGTTGAATAAAAACA
This sequence comes from Sceloporus undulatus, assembly GCF_019175285.1. Classification (NCBI taxonomy): domain Eukaryota; kingdom Metazoa; phylum Chordata; class Lepidosauria; order Squamata; family Phrynosomatidae; genus Sceloporus; species Sceloporus undulatus. The sequence goes on from NC_056522.1 coordinate 332,804,342, forward strand.
CAAGGGGAAAGAGTGTGCTAGTCTCCCCCTCTCCTTCCTAGGCTGCATCTGCACTGCAGAAATAATCTGATTTGACACCACTTTAACTGCTTTAACAAACTACAAGTCCCAGAATTCTGTAACATTTTGTGCCATGACAGCTAAAATGGTATCAAACTGGATTATTTTTGCAGTGTGAATGCACTTTCTCATCATCCCTGTGCAGGATGATATTCTGAAGAAGAGAGCTTCATCTATCTGTGATGATACTCTGTATATTTTGCAACCACATCCTCTTATTATCTGCCTAGGCAAAGGGGTACCATATGATAGACAGCTTCCTACACTTAGGTCATTCTCAGCCACTTTCTAGCCCCTCAGTAAAGGAAGGCTTTTCTGATTTGGGAAATTGTCAGGACATGGTAGGGCAGAAACTGTTTTCCTCTGTTCACACTATTTTATTATTATTATTATTTTGTAAAGCTGATGGAGGTTTTTCAAGAGATTGAGTGGGACACTCAAAAATCCCAATTTATTTTGGGGGATGAGAAATGAGACTGAGCAGCATCTCCAGTATCAATCATAAATACAGTCCCATCAGAAACCAGGACTTGGGGAAATGCACAGTAATTTCCACCCAGAAATACAGGACATTCATGCACTCCCTGATCCCAATACGGTCATGTTTCAGTTCTTCCTCTCTGACAATAAAACCTATAATCACACAAGCCTAATGTTGCTTTTCTGCTAGATACGAATCCCACAAGCCTGGTGTGTGATATTTTGTGTAATGCTTTGTTTATGCAAGTAAAGGAATTACAGACCAAGTAAAAAGATTTGTTTTCTCAGCTGAGAGTTGAACCTAAATCCTTTGGTATTATTATCTTTGCTATAAAATGTTTGTTGGCATATCTGCATAGTGCTCCTGTAAAAGAGAAATGTTTCCTTTAACTAGAAGACCTTTTCTGTTAAAAGGTCAGGTGGAGTCAATACCATCATGTCTCAATGTGCCTACGGAAAATAATTAGATCATAAAAAGCTGTTAATAATTTTTAGACATAAAAGCTGAGCACATTATTGAAAAGTACCAACTGGAGGAGGTTTAAAAGCAATGGCAACATCTGTCGAGCTGTGCAGAAACACCATACTTTATTTAGAGCCTGCCCAATGATTGTGAGTATTGTATGTGTCTTCACAACCAGCCACACACATCCACTTCCCACACCAGATTATATGGTGAAACCTAGCATTTAAAAATTCCTCATTCCTTTAAAAGCTACTTAAATCCAATTGCTTCATATAATTCTTTGGCTGTTTTCTCAAGATATGCTTGATATTTGTTTCTGTTTGCTTTCCCCATCTTTATGCACATGGACTTCACACTGAGCCATGTTAATATACTTCCATGAAGAAGCTGGGCTTTACTGTGGCAAGGGGGAAGTACAAGGAGCTCATGTACCCTTTTGATACAATTTCACTGAAACAATAGCAATAGATACCTTACAAACTCAAACAACAGTTCTTTTAAAATGGGCAGAAAAAATCATGTGGAGCAGGGAAGAGGTTCAGAGACTGAGGCCCTGGACAGACCAGCAAAAAGCACTGGCCTGTGGGCAGAGTCATGGCGTAGTGTCCACATGGTTGATGCCATGCCCCTGCCCCCAAGGCACCATTTTGGTGTGCGTCCATTTACATGGCACGTGCCATGATGATGCCACTGAGGCACAGTGCCCAAACAGCACAGCACAGAAGGGGCATCATCATGGTGTGCCACTGTGCCTATGACGACCCTTCCAGGGAGCAGAAAGAACCCGCTTTTCGTGGTTTCTTTTTGCTCTCTGCGGAGACCGCAGCTTATGGTTGCTGCAGCCCCAATCTGGGGCGAAAAGGGGCAGTGATGTGCTGCCCATCTGTACAACCCCTGAGGTATTGCCACTTTCCAAGCCTATAGTGTATGTGTGGCTTTTTTTTTAAAAAAAAATCTCCCATTGATTTCAGTTGGAGAAAAAAAAAACTATGCCAGATCAGAGTTGGCATCTAAAGGTTCTACTGTTTTGTCCTTGTATATGAGGACAAATGCTTTCCGCAGTCTTTCTCCTGATGCAGAAAACAAATGCTTTGTTAAGATTTTCAGACATCCTGAGGATTTTTTTTTTCTATGCAGAAATACAAGTGCCTTTGTTTCTATGCAGGAATTTTTCTATGCAGAAATACAGGTGCCCTTCCCACCCCTGTTGAAAACATGTTTTCCTCTGAGAAAAACCGCTGTTTCTAGAAATGCAGTTACTTTGGTGTCATCTGGGGAAGAAGATAGTCTTCTCAGTCCTCCCCCTCTTCCTTCCTTTTCTGCTCCCTCCATCCTATTCTTATTGCAATATACCATGGTTTTTTTTTTGGGGGGGGGAGTGCAGCTATCATCCACCACAGAGTAAAAAATCCCTAGTAAGAGCAACAGCAGAGGCATATCAAACAAAATTGCTATCCCCTCTCCCTTGTTCCCAGGAAATTATCATTCATTCTATAAATGATGTTGGGAGAAAAACTATATTTGGATTTTTAAGTTTTCTTTCTCTGTCTCTCATTTTTAAAATTGCAACCAACATAATCAAAGTCAAGGCCTCAAGCCTGGCAACATTTTGTGCTGAGAGATGTTTTAAGTGAATGAGGATAGGTATGATCTTGAAGATCTTCAGGATCCTCAAGATCATTAGCCATCCTTGCCATGCCAATTAACATGAGTAATGTTAATACTACTATTGAAATAATTTGTATGGTAGTATGTATCATTTATTGTGTTTTTAGCAGCCTTTTAAAAATTGTGTTGGAAGCAGCTTTGCATCTCAGCTCTGGGAAAAAGGTGGAATATAAATCAATCAAATAAACAATGCTGCCAAAAGCACTACCAATTGGTACAGCCCTACCAATAGTTGTGCACAGACATTGTAGAAATAATGCTGTTTGATACCACTTTTAGTGCTGTTGCTCCATCCTATGGAATCCTGGGGTTTGCAGTTTCATGAGGTCTTTAGCCTTCTATAACAAAGAGTGCTGGTGCCTCACAAAACTTCAAATCCCAGGATTATGTAGGATGGAGCCATGGCATTAAAAGTGGTGTCAAACTGTTATTACACTATCGATGCACCCTAGAACATGACCTGTTTAACACTGACTCTTGTAGTCCCAGAGACAGGCAGACTGGGGAGGTTGTTGTTGTTGTCGTTTTTCGTTTATTTACTTACATCCTGCCTTTCTCCCAATATAGGGACTCAAGGCAGCTTTTCTGGTTCTGTGCAATCTTGGTAGTGTGCCTTCCCATTAACAAAATAGCACTTGAACTGCTGACTGTCAAACTGTAAAGCAAGATGGTTTTGTGGCATCCCTCATAAAGACATTCTTGGAAGTTTCAGATGTTTCACATCACTGCTCTTCTATGTATTCCATAATTAGACCACAGCTGGTTAGAGATTCTGACCAGGTGATTCAAAGTTACTCCTTTATTCCTTTCTATTTTGTGGAACCAGGATTTCATATATTGCTCATTTGTTTTTAATCATAAGCTGCTTTTTGGCACAGCCCTTGAAACTGGGGGAAGGGGGGGATCACTGGCTTTGGTACCAGTTTTGAATAATGAGAACTTTGAGTGAACTTGGGACTGACGGGACCAACATTAAATTAATAAGCTAACGGTATGAAGTACAAAAAATTATTAGAATGCTATTATGCAGGCAGACTATTCTGAAGCATGGGATAGAACAACCTGTTACATTTTGTCACTAATCCCCACCTCTCTGTTTTCCACCCCTACCCAGCCCAAAAAATGTACACTCGATCCTCTGTATCTATGGATTCTGCACACATGGATTTCACCATCCATAATTAAAAAAAAATTTTTTTTTTGATCTAAAAAGAAAATTTTATATAAGGGATACCAATTTACTATGCAATGGGACTTCAGCACCCGTGTATTTGGGTATCACAGGAGGTCCTAGAACCACACTCCTGGGGAATACCAAGGACACGCTGTATATGTTGTTGATGTGGTGTAGTTGCTTGAGTGTTGAGTATGGAGACCAGGGTTCAAATCCAAGCTTGGCTGTCTGGGTTGACCCAGTAGTCACAATCTCTCAGCCTCAGGTGATGTCAATGGCAAAACCCCTCTGATAGGTTTGCCTTAGAGTCGCCATAAGTTGGAAACAACTTGAAGGCAAACAACAACAACCACAACCCTTCAAAAACTGTGAATTACAGTATTTATACTGGGAAAGGTGAATAAGGATTGACACATTCTTTCTAGTTTAGAGAACACTGCTCTTCCACAGTACTGAAGTGCAACTGTAAATGGCCATAAAGATCAGTTGGTGAGTCAATGGTGAAGAAATCTTAGACCCAGCACACACGGGCCGAAAGTACAGTGTCAGCGCTAAAATTAGGGTTGCAGAGCATGCGGCAACCGTACGCTCTGCAACCCTAATACGTATGGATGGCGCCATCTTTACTTGGCACTGTCCATATATGGCGCGCATCAATGACATCACACATGCTGTGTCCAAACAGCGTGGCGCATGCATGACATCTCTGCGCCGCTCCAGGTAGCTTATGGCGGCCTGGTAGCATCGCTGCAAGTAGCTCCAAAATGGAGCTTCTTTTGGGGAACGGATTGTTCCTGCGGCAACCGCACGGTCACAGGAACAATCTTGAGCAGAAAGGGGTCACCCCTTTCTCCTCTTTAGCGCTGAGGTGTCCGGGGGCATGAAGCCCCAAAGACACCCCTTTTTCGGGCCATAGAGAAGCAGCATTTTGCCGGATTGGGGCCGCATAGCTGCCAGTGAGGCTGCCCTGGCCCCAATCCAGCGTGAAAAGAAGCGGCTTCAGGCCACCTCTTTGGGGCAGTCTGTACTGCTCCTAAATTATGAATACTCTTGTTCCTCTGAGCATATGCAGAGATTTTTCTACACTGTTGAAGAACTACATTTTCTGTGTCTTCACTCACTTAGAATTTATGAGCATAGTCTTCAAAGATCAATGCTACTGCAAATGTTTTGCATGTAAAGTTGAGTAACTGCAAGTTTAATCTCCGTTATCTTCAGTTTATAATCATCCCTATGCTCTCCAGTTACTCTCCTTGAATATTGCTTTTGAATAAGCACAATATTTAATGAATATTTCAAGCTAGCTTGCATAGACAGAGGTGTGCTTATATTTATGGAAGGCTCTTTGATTCAGTGGACCCTTCCATGAATGGAAGAGGAAGAGACTGTTTTCATTGACTGCCTCCTCAGCATTCCTGCATCTGTTCTAGAAAGATGACTATCTCCATAATACTGGGAGGTGGCATGGGAGGTGCAGATAACAAAGAAATTAGTACAGTTTGCCTTCCTCTAACTTATGTGAACAGAAGGATAGGTTCTAAAACTAACCATTCTGTTTTAGTTCATTATTTGACACAGCAAGTATTTCATTGTCCAATAATTTGTTTTACACACATTTGCATACATGCACACACCACTTTTTTTCTTAAAATATCTGAAGCCTTTAAAATGATTTCATCAATACAAAATAATGGTAAAACTCAAGAAAATAATTTCTAAAACCACTGTAGGAAATTGCTGTCTCACATCAGTCATATTAAATATGAACTTATTAAACACTTTGGAGGGGGGGGGGGGGGAATTCTAACCTATTACCAAAAGCATAAAAGATTTGACCTGAGCTGAACCTTCCTAAGCATCATGATTGAAATGCCACCACTGAACAAGCTTCTGGTCACCACCATCCTGAACCTTGAAGAAGGGCCTTCAAAACAGATCTTAAATATCAGGTTGTATTTAGATTGTCCATTTTATTTATTTATTTATTTGTTTGTTTGTTTGTTTGTTGCAATGTATACATACAGTTTTAAGTCCCAGTAAATTCCATGGAGCAGATGTCTGAGTAGACATGTAGCACTACACTATTGGTTAAGTTAAGGCACACACATGAGCAGAAAACAGAGTCAGCAATAGTTTGTTAACCTACAGTGAAGGAACCAAATCCATTAAAAAAGCAGTGGCTCTTTATGTACAGATACATATTTTCTATTGGACTAAGCTGCATCATAATGTAATTAATTTTTTAAGTGCTCCTATCATACTTAATTACTTCTGGAACACCCCCAACTTTCCAGGGTCATCATGAAATAAATATCAGTTTCAGTTTTTATTCTGAGGTATCTAGATAACTATTTCTAATGTTATACAGCTTTTCAAGTCTCCCATGCCTTCTGATTTCCCTAAAGATTGTAAAAAATAAGATTCTAAATTCATTCTGTGAGGAAAAACAACGTGGCTAAGCAATTCCTTGATTAAAATAAACAGTTAAGCCATTAATTCTGTGCAATATTAAGGAAAAAAACGTAGAGTGACTTCATTTTATATATGTCTCCTGGATCCTGGGTGCAATCCATTTCGCCTCCCTTCCACAAATTCCACAGGAAACAGTGGTCCACAGGCCCTACGCTGGTGGTAATCTGGACTCCTCTATGCATTCACATGTATTAAAACTGTTACACAGAGAGATACCTTTTCTTCACTCAGTCACAGATTCAGTATATTGATGGTGATGTGACTGACTTTATTGTGGCTGTATAGATGTCACATCTCTGACATTGCCATTTTTTAAATGATTTCTTGCATTTACGTAAGTTAGCCCAGCATGGAATAACTTCATACCACCAGTGCATTGCATGTGATGATGCTGGCTTTAAGTGATTCCGCAATGCAGAGCGTTATTGATGCACCAGTATAAGAATTAGGATAGGTTGGGTCATGCTGGCTAGAGAATTCTGGTAGTTGTAGTCCACACAAGTAACTTTTACAAAATACGGGTATAACTTCCAACCAGGTAACCTAGAATGAGGAAGTGAGAGGAAAGTCATAGCTTTGTGCCAGAGGCGCATTTTCTAAGAGATAAACATCTTTGCATTTCAGCACATATAAATAACAAGTACTATTGGTCTTGGTGCCTTGTACTGCTAGATATGGTAACAAATAGCATCAGTATGACAGGCATCATGTTGAAATGGATATATATTTCAAAATGTGACTAATTCTAAGTGCTTTCAAAACATATTTTTGTAGGAGCATCAAAAAAAGATATATAGTAATCATTACCTGAGAAAAAATCCAAGTATTTTAATATTGTTTTAACTTCAGCATCCATTATTTCCCCACATGTAATAGCTGAACTAGCAACAATAAAGATGTCCAGGTTTCAATGAAATATATTTCATAAATTAGCTTATCATTGCACTGATTTAGCATGCCTAGCAGGTGAAAGACAAAAACATGTGTTATCTTCCCTAGGGAGCCTTCAATGAATGTCATTCCAGCTTCATATGTCTTTCTTCTTTCCCCTTCTTGAACTGATATAAAATTCTAATGTGTGCCCTCTGGTTCCATCTTCATTGAAATCTAGCAAAACCGCTGAAGGTAAGATAGTGGCAATGGTGCATGCAAAAAGGAAAAAGGAATACAGTGATTCATAGCTTACTTGAAGAAAGTTGCCATTGTTAACAGCACTACTTTTATATGTAGACAGGTTAAAATATGTCACATCAGTGTTAAAAAATAAACTTATTCATCTTGGTAGTTTCTCAGAGTTCAGGACACTTGGCAATAAAACTCCAAAATGTGTACATTTATAAATTGTTAGACATCTTCTTTCAAAACCAAACATTTGCAACATCTCAGACAGAACAAAAAAAGAGAATGTGGCAGATATAATAATAATAATTATTATTATTATTATTATTATTATTATTATTATTATTATTATTATTATTATTATTTATATACCGCCCTATGGCAAACCAATCCGGGCGGTTGACAACTGTAAAATATAAAATATAACAATTAAAAACACTTTATCCCTCCCCCCCTTAAGACAATATTAAACAGTATAACATATTAAAAACACAACATCAAGCATAAAAACAGCAATTAAAACCCTGATATCCCTCTGTTGATCCTCGACCATCACTGAGATGGGGCCACGGGAGGAATGAGGGAATCAGGGAACCTGGGCTGGGATGGTTAGTCTGGAAAGGCCTGCCGGAAGAGATCCGTCTTGACCGCTTTTTTAAAGCTGTCTAATGATGTTATCTGACGGATCTCATCTGGCAGGTCGTTCCAGAGTTTGGTGCCAAATTTCCCCCATAACTTCCATGCCCTCTGATTTTCGTTCACCCCTTTTTACGTTATGGGTATTAACCATATGCTCTATAGTTAAGCCAAGGGGAGGAGGGGAGGAGAAAAGTCAAGTGTCATAACTTATTTACTGATGAAACCTGGACACCTAACGGTCCCCTCCATTTTTCTTTCCCTTCATCAAGGAGAAGAGCAACTATTCAGATTTGAGGCTCTTGCTTATCTATTCACTCATCCAGCCCAAACTTCTTTTGCATTTTTCACCAGGCCCCCTGCTACTTACTCTCCCTTGAGTTGTTTGAAACCAAAACCTAGCAAAGAGGAATATTTTTACAACCTATTTCCAAAGAGTTAGATGTGTTAGTCTAGTGAACTAAAAACAGCAGCCTAACAATATTTATTTATTTGATATTTATTTAGCATAAGCCCTATTGGGCTGCAGCCCAGTTGATCAGATGTATGGAGCACACAGGCTTCTGTGGGTGGTTGAGTTCAGATGATGTCTCTGACATTCTTTTCTTCAACTTTGGCCATCTTGTGGTCAGGGATAGCATTTCCTGGGAGTCTGAAATGTTCCCCTATTGGTTTTTCAAAATTACTATTCCTGATCTCTAACTTGCTTTAATTTTCCCCCAAAGACAAATATTATGAGATTTCCTAGCACAACTATTCACCCAGTAGAATGTGGCACATAGGCTGCAGAACTTCCACCTTTGCTGTAGACATATACAGTATGGTACTCTGCATGTAGTGTGTGCTATCGTCTTCATGAGATGACCACATGGGAAACATCATTGTTTGCAATAACACATTGTTGAAGAGCTTAGTATTTTCAGTGTTGTGCCACACTTTATATCCTAACATGTGGTAGAGTCTCCTTCCGTGGAGGTTTTTAAACAGAGGCTGGATGGCCATCTGTTGGGAGTGCTTTGATTGTGAGTTCCTGCATAGCAGCGGGTTGGACTGGATGGCCCTTGAGTTCTCTTCCAGCTCTATGATTCCATGCTGCTAGACTAATCCTTAACATTGTGACCATGTGACCGTTCAAATAATGCACTCTTTCTTATTTATTATAAAATTAATGGCACATGTTTTCATCCCCCCCCCCAATGCTAGATTGCAAAACTTAAAATAGACATGCTTAAGTAGCATACAGTACAGTGTTCTGAAGCTGTCGGTTTCACACAGGGTATATTAAGGCTTTTATACTTTTAAATTTCATAAATATGCCATAGAGAACAATTGTATATGCTATTAATGAAGGATTTCATTTTGTCAAAGCAGCGAGATGAGTTTGGTGTGGAAATAAGTACTGCATAGCTTTCATTCCACCACCTACCACCCAGAATTTCAATTCCTCCACCCTACCAAAAGCAGTTTTAAAAAAAGAGTCCCATTCCAACCCTACCCTTCTGGTTTCAAAACTTCCAGAAATTACAATTCTATGTCTCCACAAAAGGAGGAGCAAACATGTGGATACTTGATTTTGTGGCTAGCACTATTAGGTCCTGTAATAGTTTTGCCAGATTAGACACAGGAACAGAGTTGTACCTACATCTTTACAGGGTCTGGCTTCTCTGTCTGCATCCCTTATGCTGTCTGTTGTTGCTCATTAATACTATTTTTATATGTCTGTTATTTCATTGTACATCTAGAAAGTAAGCTTGTTGCATGAACTGGAATAGACTCAGTTTGATGGTGGAGTAAATGTTATTGAAGTCCTATCCTAGGGAAAAAGTGGGGTATACATTCAATAAATAAATAAATAAATAAAGAGAGAAAGAAAGAAAGAAAGAAAGAAAGAAGTCATGATGGAGCGCCATCTATTAGTCCATATTATGAATATGTAATCAGTCAATCTGAGACAGAAAAAAAAAAAAACTTCAGAAGGCTGGGCCTCAGAAAACACTGAAGATGCTAGCATACCGTGTTATGACACTGATCTGGATAAATATCCTCTCAACAGATCTAATGAATAAAGTAGAAGTATTTGGGATATGCTATGACAATGACAGCAGTGATATTTCAGGTTGTTTATAGTCCATTTTTTGAGTAGGATCTTGGTGTAAGGGGGCTCAAAAACTATGTAGTTAAAGGTGGTGTTTCTTGAAAAACTAGCAATGCCACAGCCATCATTCTCTGGCCTGTATATTGAGTAGAACATAGAAGATGCCTGGTCAGCATTCCTAACGTGAACTCAGATAACTTGGGTATGTATATCTAGCAGGAATTCCTTCCCTATTTGTATGACTCCTTTCTGTATACTTCAAAAGAATCTGGTAGTGAGGGCCTGTGAAATGTGTGTAAAGACTTATCTATCCTCCTCATATATGTCCCAAGTGCTCTTTGAGGCACAACTTGTTACAGTTTTGTGGAAAAATTAGCTTGAGGAGCTAAGGGCCCTGAAAGGTATACTGGGAATACACTGAGTGCTGGGGGAGGCAGCAATTTTCCCTGCAGTACATGATTATTCCCAGAATATTAATTTACTGATTATTATTTTAACAAAGGTTGATTAACAATGACATCAGTCTACAATGAAGCAGTAAGATTTATTTAAATACCCAACCACATACAAAATGTTCTTGTCAGTGCTGTCAATATGCAATTTCCTTCTTTTATTCTTTTAAACTTTTTATTAGGTCTTTTTAGCCTTAATTCATCAATACAGTACAAATGGCAAAATAATAATAATAAGCAATTATCTTTTATGAGAATGAAATGAAACAAATCACATTTAAACAGGAACACATGATTACATTTGTTCATTTTGAGTAATCGGGATTTTTGGCTGTATCTTTATTTCCTTTCTATTTTTGAAGCTGGTACTTTAAAGCCTTGCAGAGATTGGAATGTGTTGTTACATGAAAAAAATTGTTGTATTTTATATGAATAAACTTTAGTTGTGTATGAATTATTTGTTTGTGCAGGGATCATTCTCTGATTAGTTGACAAAATGGGTTTCTAAATAATCAGTGACAAGCCCACGTATTACCTTTACATTTCTGTGTGAGTACTCAGTAATGTGCATGTTTGAATGAGGGATGAAATATCTCAGTTGTCTTTCCTCTTAGTTCACCATAGCATTCAATTTAACATCATCTGCTGTGATGCCTGTTGAGATTCTAAAACAGTTTTTTTAAAGACAGATTGGATGGACTTTGACAGTAATATAAGTTGCATATTGGAGCTGTAATGTGAAATGTACATTGCCCAAGTAAAAATATATTTGGGCATGCCAAAGCTAGTGATATGTGTGTTATTAATTTATACAGCATATTTGGAAAAGCTTACTCCGTGTTTGTTAGGTTAATGTTTCTGAAAGCATATGTGATGAATTCCAAATGTACAGCCAAATAAACCTGCATTAGTCATAAGCATATGTATTCACATATTCAAATGTACAAAATCCAATTAAGCACCAGCCCTTCGTACTTCTTCATTCATGAGACGACATCTTTACGACAAAAGCAAATAAGTAAAAAGTTTCTTTTACCCCAAATATAAAAAATAAAATATAAGTTCGAAGTTAGTCTTCCACAGATAGCCAATTTAATTATGCTAAAAATGACATTTTTAATTAAACACCAAGGTAAGCATAAATGGATTTCAAAATAATTAATCAAACATCAAAAAATTGAAACCTTTTTCTGCTTGAGCAGCAGAAATGAAAGAACCAGTCTTCGGGTCTCATAGAGATTCAATCTAATTTAATTCTCTGTCTTCTCTAAATAAACATTCCTAAAACCTTTTTTTCATCTGGGGGAATAAGGATGAGAGGGGTAATCAATATTTCTAGCATTTTAATTAAAACCGTTAGTGGAATAAATCCATTTAATTATCAGTTAATGAAATACAAGGTCATTTACCTGACAGGAACTTTGAAGGTGGATTACTAGCTGGAATAAAGTAGACGCACCCAATGTCACAGCCATTTAGCTTCTGTCAAATTTAAGGTTAAAATCCTTTTAGACTGTTTAACCTATTCTCTACCATTTTTCTATTATGTATGCAAATTGGGAAGAGGAAATACATGATCAAAACTTATCTTACATTTAATTTGTCTCCAAAGTTTCTATTAAGTTTCTACAATTTTATTGCTGTGTATCTGGGGGCGGGGACTTTGCAGCTACCAGTGTTGCAGAGGCCAAAGATAGAAGAATACTATTTATTTTTTAAAAAAACATGACATCAAAAATTATATCATTATGTTCCTAGATGGACAGGGAAGACAGCAGGGGCATACCCCAGTGATCAGAAGTGTACTTTAGCCTTTCACACTGCCAAATCATAACACTATGGAGATTATCACATGGGGTAAGGAAGGATCGCTCTTATCCTTATCGCGTCCATGCTTATCCCGTTCTTCTCCTTTTAGTGGTACCTGAAAACAATCTCTGTCCAGTGATTCACTTACTGTATACATAAATAGTTTTCAAAGGAGGGTCATCATTGTATTAACGTCACAAAGTGAAGGGGCCATGCCATTTCAGTGACAGGAGAAAGATGGGATAAGCACGACATTGTTTGATAATCTTATTGTGATCATGTGATAAGAATGATAATCTTTGCGAGATCATGCCAAAAGGATGGGGTAATGTGATAATCTCCTGTGATTCTGCTTTAACTGCCATAGTCGCTTCCTATAGAATATTCAAGTTTGTAGTTTGGTGGAGGACCTAGAACTCCTTGGCTAATGATTAATGCCATTTCTGAAACTTCAAATACCAAAATTCCATAGGATGTTACTATGGCAGTTAGAGGGGAATCATAGCATAATAGCAGAGTGTTAAAGGATCCCATGTTCCCATTGATTTGGTGGATTCTGTTAGTCATGAGTCCAGGTGGGATTAACAGCTGGAATTGGATTCTAGTTCCCAAAAAATTACCAAGTCCTCTCGTATTGCCAAGCCAGGCTGGCATGGGGGCAGAGTTGGGGCATAGCATAATAATAATAAAATCAAACTTTTATTTGTACCCCACTTTTTGTTAAAACAATCAACGTGATTTACAGTGTTAAAAATGATACAGCAATATATACAAAGTATCCCCCTCTTAAAAAGAATTAAACAATTTAGGATTAAAATTACATACATAATACATAAAAGAATTAAAACAATAACCGTGAGCAGAGTCATTGTGTGGGGGAGTCATTACATGGCTGCGTAGTTTATTCTGGGAACGCCTGCCGGAAGAGATCTGTCTTGACAGCTTTCTTGAAGCTGTCTAGGTTGGTAATTTGATGGATCTTGTCCAGCTGGCCATTCCACAGGCTGGGAGCGGTTGCAGAGAATGGGAGGTTGCAGTCAATCTGGTCTTTATAGGCTGGAGTAAATTTCTCCCAGAGTACCTGAGAGCACAAGGTGGATTATATGGAAGTAGGCGATCCCTTAAATAAGTTGGGCCCAGGGCTTTAAAGGTAATAATCAACACCTTGTACTGTGCCCAAAAAATAATGTCAGTGGAGTGACTTTAGTACTGATGTTATGTGGTCACTCTTTGACACATCCTCACAACGCACACTTGACTTCACCCCCCCCTGGCTGCCTTGATGCTGCGCACCACTTTACATTACATTACATTATTTATTGCTCAAAATGGTTTCCAAAGTGGCTAGTAGAAGTTTGAGAGATGCCATAATGTTTGAAGATCTAGGTGGTCAAATCACTGGCAGTCTATGATGTAGATTGGTAGTCTATGATGGTAATCTATGATGTGGCACAAACCCTTGGGTTATTAGGTTTTGAAATAACTGAAGACACTAGAAAGCCTTTGACAACTGACTTGGTTTACAGCAGAAGTGTGAATGGGCACTGTATTTTCCATCTATTGGTCTGGTTTATCAAAGTGTTTTATGAATGTAATCATTTTATGTTTTAATAGTTTTTCTTTCACTTAATTGGAGCTGCATTTTCCCAATGTTTGGGTGAAAGGTAGCATTCAATTTTTTAAAAATCTAGCTTAGAGTGTATTCTAGAGTGTTTGCATTTAATGGTGTATTCTATAATCTGGTTTGTTTAATCTTTTTTAGTTTGTGTGTGTGAGTCTGTGTGTGAATTTTTAACTATGTATTTTTCAGTCCCAAACAGGAAAAAAAGCAGGATAAAAATAAATATCATCATCATCATCATCTTCATCTTCATCATCGTCATCAATAAGTGGGATAGGCATAGAAGATAAGATGTGAAAGCTAGAAAGAGGCATTTTCTTGAGAATGAAGGCTGGGGGTTTCAAAATACAGAATACTAAATTCCACAATTGTGTAACAGTTTCATAGCCACACAGTATATTCAACATGTATCTATAAACCTCATATTTGCCAATATATTGCACACCTTTAAAATATTGTGTTTAGTTGATTTTTAGAATAATTTTATTAGATTTAAAACATAAATTACTAAAAAAAACCCCAATATTACACACATAATAGATTACACAAATAGCACAACATAACATCCTAAACTATGCTTATCCTAAAACTAAACTATATAAACAACTAAACTACATTACCCCAATTTCCTCTCCCTTGATATCCTCTTATACAAAAAAACAAAAACAAAAACAAAAAAAACCCCTAAACTCCTGAAAACACAACCCTATATGCTTCCATTCACAACTATATTGACTTCCAACTCCCAACTTCCCAAGCTTGAAAATACTATCGTTTAATTTATTCATTTCTCAACCATTCTAATTTTTGTGTTACTTCTGACTGAAAAACATTGCTTCAGACCCCAATATCTGCAACCATGATCTTCTTATCTAAATTCTATTTTTAAAAAATCTGTCCAAGCATTTTTCTTCAATTAAAGTCAACATTTAATCCATCTCAACTTTAACAGTCCCCTCTTCTTCCATGGGAAAGGCAATCTGTTTTCCAATTCTGGGCAAACAACAGTCTGGCTGCTATTATCATATAATGAATCGCTTTATAGTTTACATCCTTAAATTTTTCCTTTGTTACTCCCATTAAAACAATTCTGGACATATATCAATTTTGCACTTAAAAAATATTGCATTATCTTTTGCATTATCCTGTTTAGCCAGTCCTGGATCTATATACCACAAATTTGTTTATTTTTCACATTCAGCTAAAAGGATGTAGTTAAGACATACAGAAAGTCTTGCAGCCAGATACTTTATTATCTTCCCATTGAAGAGAGGGCGAAAGATGCTTAGCTCTGATTCCAATAAATAATTGAATACTTAAGAGAGATTTCTCCTGGGAGCCAAATATTTCTTTTGAGAATTTACTTTAATAATCTTCTTTAGTATTCTTTAGTATATTCCCAATGCTTTGAGCTGTGTAGGCCTCAAAATGTTTCATAGAACAGCCTCCAATATCACACACAAATGTTAGTAAAATGCACAAAGGGACTGATATATATATATATATATATATATATATATATATATATATATATTGAAGCTGCCAATTTTCTAGATTCAGATTTTACATTTGTATCTATGTATACATGTATGTGTGTGCACGCTGTAAATATGAAACACACAGCATAAAGTTGAATCCTCCAAAAACATAGAATTTAGCCTTACATACTAATTTCACCATGTGCATTGAAGACTTTTTGCCCTGAAGACAATCGTTTTGTTAGTAAACCTGGCCTTTCTTCTTTCCATCTCTTTTGTGGGCCTTTTTTTCTGAAATGTGTGTTTCAGGGAAAAAATTGACTTGGTACCTCTGGAGACTTCAATCAAAGACTAGTTCTCCTCTCAGTGTATGCATATTGTTGTCTATTGCTTTAGCAGGTGCAGTTCCTTCAATTCCTATATGAAATCTAGCCTCCGATGTTCAACTTTACTAGGAATACTGAACAGAGAATAATCTGGGGTCCTTTTCAGTGGACTGACTTGCACATAGTGCTTCTCATGCACTTGTTTTTCAAGCAAAAAAATGCAATCGGCAGTTGTAATTTGCGATTAACAATTAATTAAATGACTCAGATGCAAATGTGGATTTTCATTCATGTCCTCCATCTGGATAATCAAATTGTATGATTACAGGTCCACTAAATATATTTTTCAAACCTGCAAAGCATCAACACCTTTATTTAAAAATAACACAAAACAGTATTTGGAGTTCACAACTGCATAAGGATTATATTTTAATCTATTATTCAGTCTCTGCTTACTTGGACAAGTATTTACCCATTAGAATAACAGCAGTTGTCAAATAGTCTGTAAAAATGAGGCTATGAATTCTAGTGTTAAAGTGCTATTCCATTGGTGTAAAGAAAAAAAATCCTGCACATGTTGCTTTACATTTCTTCAGTTATTTGGGGTGAGCTTCGAGTCTTTGTATTGTTTTTAGTCAATGGTTGTCATATCAATTTACCAGACAAGAAACAGAAAGATTACATTTTATTGAGAAAGTATGCATTATTTTTAATTACACAGGACTTTTCACACAGCAATTAGAAAAATGATGAGGATTTCTATGTAGTTCAAAAGATGGCAGTTAACATAAAAGCATCTCTTACAAAAAACATAGTACCTGGGCATTTTGTACATTTTTATTGATTATATTTCTAGAATAATTTTAAAGAATCTATTTCCTTTTTAAAAAAGAATCTGCATTATACATAGCCACACTGTAGTAGTTTAACAGTATTTAAATATTTACATTTAATGGATTTCAAGTAACTTATGTATTGAATAAAATATTACTTTAAACTGTCAATGCACTATGTGATTTACAGCCTTGGGGAAAAAAATAACATAGAAGTCATAACTTTGCAGGTTTTGTGATGCATGAAGATCAGATTTTTTAATGTTGGTTAATGCTTTACTAATTAAAGTGTGCATGTTAATTAAAGCAGAGGCTAATGTTAATTACCTATATTAATGGAATCTCATGTAGCACCTGCCTGAAGCAATGGGTTCAATTTTCAAAATATCTCAATTAAGGCTGAAACTTTTGATTTGCATCTAGTAGGGTTTCAATTAACTGCATTGCAAACTTAAATAACACACTTAAAGGCATAATATCACAAATCACATGCAGCACTGCAGAATTGGTCGGTTCAATTAGTGAGCAGGGCTGTGAAAGCTTTCACAGTCAGTAAGGCCATAATACTGGCATGTGAATATAATCTAGGTCCATAGCCATCTCAATGACTGTTTCAAGAGGGATGTTAAATATTTCATTGGCGTTGATGGTGATGAGAGTGCCATCACATATATAGCAATGTGCAGCATTAATGGGGAAGAATAAAATCAATGGACCTTACTTTCACATAAAAGTATATAGGATTGGGGTACAAAGTCATTCATCAATTCAGAAAGCTGATCTTCTGACAGTTGTGTCCCAGTTTTCCTCACAGTGAAGTTTAAGCAGTGATTATATTCTAGACCAGCTTTTTATAGCAGAAAGCCTATGTGCTGATTTCAGCCTGCTATCTGACTTTCTGATTATTTGTGGCTTTCATACACCTTTTGTGAGAATAACTAAGACTATAAAAGTGGATGGTGGAGACAGAAAACATATCTGCATATTTGTTTTGCATTGTTCTCTTCCCCTAGATTCAGATTAGAGTTGTGAAATAATTTTTCTTTCCTTTTTTTTTGGATTACATTGGGCCCTTGGTATCTGCTGAGATTTGGTTCTAGGCTTACCTGTGTATACCAAAATCTGTGGATGTTCAAGTCCCATTAAATACAATGGTATAGTAAAATGGTGTCCCTTATATAAAATAGCAAAGTCAAGATTTGCTTTTTGGAATTTGTATATTTTTGGAATAATTTTTAACTGTGAATCATTGAATCCATGATTTAAAAAAATCCATGTATGTGGAGGGCTGACTGTACAACTCTGAGACTGGCCCAGCTAGAATAGCCAGTGGTTGTATTGGCTGGGGCATTCATGAACTTGAAATCCAAAAAAGTAAATTTTCCACAGAGACTGGAACAAATGTTAATATTAAATCTGTTAATTTTTTATGGGAAGATTTAAACCACATTGTGAACCACCCATTCTCTGAACAAAAATTTGTGTATTTTTGATGGTATGTTTTGGAAAGAATATATGGGTAGTATGTTATTCACCCTCACTACCTGTCCTACTATTCTTGATAGAGTTTTTCAACATGTGGGAGGTGACAGTTGTGGCAAAGAGCAAAATATATGATATATGACTTGGAACAATTATTAAGGAAGATTAAGGAGGAAAGTGCAAAGGCAGGCTTATTGTTGAACATTAAAAAAACAAAACAAAAATAATGACCACAGAAAATTTACACAGATTCAACCTAGACAATGAGAAAATAGAAATAGTAAAAGAATTTTCATTCCTGGGATCAGCTATTGATCAGAGTGGGGAGTGCAGTCAAGAAATCATAAAAAGACTAAGAATGGGGAGGGCAGCTATGAGAGAACTAGAAAATATCCTAAAATGTAAAGACATACAACTAAGCATGAAGGTTAGAATCTTACAAGCCATTGTATTCTCTATTACCATGTATAGATGTGAGAGCTGGACAGTTAAGAAAGCAGATAGAAAGAGAATTAATTTATTTGAGATTTGGTGCTGGAGAAGAGTGCTGATGTTACCATGGACAGCCAAGAAGTCAAACAAATGGGTTGTAGAGTAGATCAAACTAGAAATCTCTCTGGAAGCCAAGATGACAAGACTGAGGCTGTCATACTTTGGTCACATCATGAGGAAGCATGACTCACTGGAAAAAAACAATAGTGCCAGGTAAGATGGAGGGAAGCAAAAAGAGAGGAAGGCCATATGCTAGATGGATGGACTCTATTAAGGTCATGGGTATGAATTTGCAGGACCTGAGAAGAGCAGTGGAGCATAGCAAGTCTTGAAGATGTCTCATCTACAAGGTCATCATGGGTTGAGATTGACTTGAGAGTGGATAACAACAACAACAACAACAAATAAAAAAGTGGGAGGGAAGAAGAGAAAGAACCCCCTCCATGTTGTAGAGCTATTTAAATGAAAGGAAAGTAGGCCTTTGCAGCACATGATCAGGAGGGGAGCAATCATGCAGTATATGAGACATGACACTGCCTTTAAGAAGGCATTGAAAACTTATCTTTTTCAGATAGCATACCCCCCTGATTCTCTCTAGAGATAGAACACCCTAATTAAGATCTGGATGCCCAACCACAACTGATAGTTTTTATTGTTTTGCATATGGTATTAGACTTTTATTGAACTGTGTAATATTGTTGATGTAACTGTTGATATATTGTACTGCTTGATGTATTGTATTGCTTTGTATTGTGACATATGTCACATAATTGGCATAGTGTGAACTGCTTTGATCAGATGGAAAAGCGGTATACAAATAAAAGTTTTATTTATTTATTTATTTATGACAAGAAAAGGAGAAGTGGAAGAAGAGAGGCATGCAGAGACAAAGACGGACCAAAGGAAATCACACAATATTAGAGACAGGTGGAGGAGTGGAGAGGACAAACAGAAGAGGAAAAGACAGACATGTGGGAAAACAAAAATGTGAGGACCTAATAAGGAGGAAGAGTAAAGACAAGAGGAAAGTGGCATAGATAAGGAGAGAAAAGTAGTGGAAAGGAGACACATGGACATCAGAAAAATCAGTGAAGAGGAAAAAAGTGAATACTCTTTTGGTTTGTTGCTACTTGTTTTAAGAGATTTCTGAGATCTGTTTTTGTGGAGTATTATTGAAGGAGTGGTCTGGCATTGTTAATAGGTATTAGGAGTGACATAAAATGGGTATGGTTTACAACTTATCTTTATAAGTTTTTGTTTCCTGCATCTTGCCTGTGTATATGTATTTCTTTTTAACCTCATGCATTTTCTTTCAGTGGATAGTTGGGTTAGAAATGGGATATCTCCAAACATCATGCAGTTGTTTCCTTCTCTCCCACCTCCAAAACAGTGCATAGGAATGAAATCAAGAATAGGATCCTTCATCAGAATTCTTCTAAAGTTTCCATTCCCTTACCTTCCATCATCTAGAACAGTGAATTTTTTTTTGAGGGGGGGGGGGTATTTGCCCTGCTGGGAGGAGGGATAACAATAATGCAATCAATGCTTTGTGTTGATGCATGTGGTGGGAACAGAAAGGAGTGTGGGGTTATAATCCCTGCCTCACTTCTCTTTTACTGTCTTTCAACATTTGTTGGCAGAATCAATGCAATTAAATTACATTATGCAAATTAAAGCAACCCTTCTGTTCATGATCTAGCACAGTGCTATAAGCTATCTGTTCTGGGGGACAAGCAGAGCTTTTCTTTCTAGTGTGGCAGGGATCAACATGATATTTGTGTTCATTAGCTGCAACTGTTTCTTTCCCAAAACCTTCCCATGGACCAACACTTTCAGTAGCACTGAGCTAGCAGAGACTTCCTACTAGAAGACCTGAGTAGCATGGCAATTTTAGATAATTCTTCAGCTCTCAAGCAACCTCACAAAATCTCATAGTTCATAGTTTGGGTGTATTCTTTGACTCAACTTTGTGCCTTGAAGCCCAAGTTTCAGCAGTACCCAGGAGTGCATTTGCATAATTATAACTAATGTAATAATAATAATAATAAATAAAATATTTATTTATAGCCCGCCTTTCCGTAGATCAAGGCGGGTTACAACAATTTCAGTTACAGGATAAAAACACGATAAACAGTAAATATACATTAAAATCACAGTACTGTTCACAATATCACAATATAACAATATCCAGCTAGCATAAGATGTTCAACAACAAAAATAATAACCGTGGGGGGGAGGAAGGAGGCTACAAAGGAAAGGAATTAGGGGAAAGCTTTTTGAAACAGGAAGGTTTTTAATTCCTTCCTGAACCGGTCAAGGGAGGTGGCCGAGCGGAGCTCACTGGGAAGCGCGTTCCAGAGCAGAGGAGCCAAGATGGAATAGGCTCTACGCGATGTTGTGGCGTATTTTGAATCTGGGACTCTCAGCAAATGCTTCCCAGCCGATCTGAGAGTGTGGGGTGGATTATATGGGGAGAGGCGGTTCTCCAAGTACCCTGGGCCCAAGCCATTTAGGGCTTTATAGGTAATAACCAACACCTTGTATTGCGCTTGGAAGCGAATGTCCCAGCTTTCCTCATTCCTTAAAATGTCACATCTGGCCACATGCCATGATTATATCCTGCCTGGATTACTACAACATACTAATTGACAGTCAGTGGAGTAATTTTAAAATCGGTGTGATGTGATCACTTGTGGATGTACCAGTAACTAATCTGGCTACCATATTCTGAACCAGTTGAAGTTTCTGGACTTGGTACAAAGGTAGCCCAAGGTAGAGTGCATTCCAGAATTCTAGTCTTGAGGTTACCAGTGCATACACTACCATCTTTAGCTCCTCCAGTTCTAGGAAGGGGTGCACTTGGAATATCAGCTGAAGCTGATGACAGGCACTCCTGACTGTCACAAATATCTGAGCTGACATTTGAATGGATGGATACAGGAGTACTCCCAAACTGCAAACACTGTCTTTCAGGGGGAGTGTGACCCCATCCAGAACTGATTGACACACTTCCAGCTACAGATTAGGACCTTTGATAGTAAGCATCTCTGTCTTGTCTGGATTCAGTTTCAGTTTGTTTTTCTTCATCCAGCACATTCCAAGCATTCATTTAGAGGAGACATACTATCCTTAGTTGAAGCTGTATCTGAAGGCATAGATATATTTTTCCTTATTCCTCATCCTTATTCCCCCAGAGGAAAAAAAGTTTTAGGAATATTTATTTAGCTAAGACAAAGAAATTAGACTGAATAAGGACACACACAAAGAAAGAGAGAGATCACAGAAATGTATAAATATAAATAAAAACAACTTTTCCTTTTAAAGAACCTTTTTTTCCTGGACGGAGAGGCTGATCAAATTTCTAGTCCTTTCAAACTCAGATGAAGCAAATCCGTTCTGTCCCTCCTTTCCTTTGATTTTATATAAAAATTATCTCCCCTTGATATGGTATTCAATAATCCCATATCAATAATAGCCATTCTTGTCTTCTGCAGAGTGTAGTCTCAGTCTTGGAAGGCTGTTGTTGCTCATTTCACCCCTTGGTTTTCCCATAGTGGTGTCACATATTTCCAGTCTTTCTTGAGCTTCCCAAGTGATTTATTATTCAATATGATGGTTAGTTTGTCCATTTCAGCCATCTCATTCAATTTTGATTAATTCATTCATGTTTTGAAGGCATTTCTAAGCTTTTCCATCGTTTTGCATAGACT
This sequence comes from Sceloporus undulatus, assembly GCF_019175285.1. Taxonomy (NCBI): domain Eukaryota; kingdom Metazoa; phylum Chordata; class Lepidosauria; order Squamata; family Phrynosomatidae; genus Sceloporus; species Sceloporus undulatus. The sequence goes on from NC_056522.1 coordinate 332,826,715, forward strand.
ATTCTTGCAGCTGAGATCATATATAGTAAATTTGTCCAAAGTTTTCTCTCTAACTGAACATCAAGGGATGGAACATATTCAATAATATTTCTGGTCCATAATGCATAATTATGTAAATTTACATTATTCTATGGTAAAAACCAGGAAGCCCTTTTCTGCAGAATTTAAGGAATTTTTCGCACACACACAGCCCAAACTCCTGTAAATCACATGTGACTGGATCAGTTTCTTTTGACTGGAGTGAGAAGTATTTTAATTGTGTAGACAACCCCTTGCCCAAGGTCACCCAATGGATTTCCATGGATGTGTAGGGATTTGTATCGTAGTCTCTCTAGTTTACAACAGTCAAAACACTATACCACACTAGATTGCTAAAGAATAAAAGTACAGTTCTCCCTCCATATTCATGGGGGTTAGGCAAATGAGACCCACACGAATATGGAAAAATCGCAAATAACTCCATCCCCAATTAGAAGCCAGTTAAAGGGAAGGATGAGTGGGGAGAAGATGAGCAGGAGTGTGTTCTCCTTTTTTCCTCACCCTACCATCCCTTTAATTGGCTTCTTGCCCCTTTCCCTCCCCATCCTCTCCTTGGGTAGCCTGGGGAGATGATGGCGAGGAGAAGGCCCCTCCAAGACCCTTTGCCTCCCCATCCTCTTCCTGGGCATCTCAAGGAGAGGATAGGGGAGGAGAAGGCAAGAAATGCCTTGGCCCCTCTGAGACTCTTCTCTTCCCCGATCCTCTCCGTGGGCTTCCCAAGGAGAGATCAGCCAGGGAAAAGGAGGATGAATGCCTGCATTAGCAGCTTTGACCTCATGAATAATCGAAACTGTGAGTCTCAAGACTGTGAATGTGGGGGGGCCAACTGTACTGCTGAAGTCCTAAATGGACCATAGAAAAGAGCAGTAAAGATCCATTCCTTTTGGGGCCTCAGGGCGGCTTCTGGGTGCTCTGGGGGTATGCGTCATCTAATTGCAACCTCCCCAGAGTGGCCGGATGCTGCCACCATTTGCTTGTCTGTTTGGGGCCTTAGACACCCCCCCCCCCAAAAAAAAGTGTGCATCAAAATTAACTTGAAGTGGATAAATAAAAGGTTTCCATTAGATCTGGTATATTTTGGTAATGCAATTAAAGTGGGATCACAATACCATCACTATCAGACTGAAGTGAGTAGCCTTTATGAACAAAGTTTAAATTTGTCAGGGAAAATTTTAGGAAGTACATTTTCTCTTTTTTTCAAATTTCTTAGATGTTTAAATTAGCTTGTGGTTTTAACCTCTCTATCCTGTCTTTATACTATACTGTACTGTGGTGGTAGATCACTTCTTAATACAGTATGTAGACATAAAGTTAGGATTTAACAATACATTTATATTCTCATCTTTTATTTTACTGCATGTTACAACCTGTCTCTAGAGACATAAAGCATTTTTATTTTCAAGTAAATTTATATTAGCTACAGTCTCCAGCTGTTTTAGATATAGCATCATTTCCTGTTGGTTCTGTTTCCAGGATCATTCTCTCTCCATGCCGCCTCTCTTTCTCCCTATCCTCTCACCCACCCCACAAAATGAAAATGAAAAATATAATTTAACAAAGACATTCTATAAGTGCCTTTGTATTCAGCAGTCTAAATATTTTATTTTATTTAAAACATCTGCTTGCATAATAACTCATAACTGTACTAGCAGATATCACTCTTCTGTAAGTCATCTGCTGCCACTTTTATTTAATTTATAAGAAGAAGCTAACAAAATTGCTCTTTAATTTAAGGCCGTTCTACTTGAGTCAGTATGGAATTATTTTTGCAAGGCCAAAATTGCTACCATTTACAAACCTTCATAAACCAATCAGCCTCCTTTTCAAACATGGAGGAACTTTTAAAATTCACAGTGGAAACACTGGCTTTGGGTAGATTTTAGTTATAAGTTTTTAAAATCCCTTACATTAAAAATGAGCATATATTTCTTACAGAAACAGCAACTCAATGAAGCTACATCTTAACTGCTCAGCTTTTTTGAAGGAACATGATTTTTGATACTCAGTAAATTTTCAACCTTATTATAACACTCAGCTAAAATTTGGCTTCATTTCTCAGAATCCTCCACAGAGAAAGTGCATTTTTAAAAAGCTCTTCACTTTCTAAGTGTTTCTGGGATTTCCCTGAATTCAATCCCAACTGTAAATTGCATTTCTTGGGAGAGCCCCAAAAATAAAACCAGCATTTAGCTTTCAATATCGGCCAAGGCACAACAGAAACAGCAGGGCTATGCCCTTTCGTAAAGAATTAACACACAAGCTTTCTATGGGATGTCTGAGTAAGACAAGTTTACTTTTTCTGGGGATGTAAATCAAACGACTCCCTTTCTGGAGCAGTAACAGTATGAAAGGGAAATGATTATGGCTCCCTGCTGGCACCCTGTTATGACTGACAGGAAAAACCAACAAGTATGCCATTTGGGATGTCTTGTTCAGGAACTTTCTAGAGGGTAGTAAATTGGTGTTGGCACAAACACAGAAAAATAAAACGACTTGATTCAGCAGTTTTCATTTTGAAATCCCCAAGTGCTAGAGAAAGAAGTAAATATTCATCAAATGATCAAAATATATATTGATTTTTATTCTGCATTAGCAGCTCAAAGTCAAGACTCTTGACAGGGTGGATGTTGGCTTGAATGATTCTCTTTGAAATAAGGATATAGGCACCAGGCTGAGTGTTACTGTGCATTCCTGAACCATAGGAAAAAGACTATTAAGACCATAGGAGGCTAAATTTTTAAAAAGAACTCTATAAAGTCGGACTTGTTCATTACAGTTTTGATAACAAAACAGTTGCTTTTCATATGTAAAATAACTCTTGTTGTTCTGGCTTTGTTCCTTCCTTTCTGCCATTATCCAAGGATGTCTGTTTCACTGAATTTCTAAGTAATTTTGGTAGTTTATATAATATTTAAGGTTACTGGAGAATTTTATGTAGTCCTCATTTTTAAGTGACGAACCAGACAAATTCACAGCCTAATTCAGTTAAATATACAAATCAGAACATAACAATCCCATGGGTTCTGTATCCTTCCAAATGTGATGATGCAGTTCGTGTCCTGAAAATGCATACACTAGGGCAATGTGCTCAAACCACTACACCTTGCATAAAGAGGTATATTTTAAGGAAAGATGCACACAAAAATGTACTTATTAGGGGGAAAGCCTACAAAATACATTTTAATACTTTTTAGAATGATACAGAAATTGGACTTGTGTGGTTACTGACTGAATATTGACAAAACAGACATAGACTGATTTATACATCCCTAGCAATATTGCAAGGAGGTGGCATGGTGTAGTGGTTTGAGTCTTGGACTTGGATTTTAGGAGACCAGATTCAAATACCTGCTGAGACATGAAAGCCCACTGCATGATATTGGGCAACTCAGACTCTCTCAGCCTCAGAGAAAGGCAAAAGTAACCCCCCTCTGAACAAACATTGCCAAGAAAATCCCTGGATAGAGTCACCTTATGGTTGCTATAAGGCAGAAACAACGTGAAGGCTCACAACAACAGTAATAGTGTAAGAGAATAATTATCATTTCAATATTATGAATGTATCATCGTAGTAGAATGACCTTAACAGAAGCAACCTTTTTTCTTACCTCTTTGTTTGTTAGGTGCTTGTTTTTAACCTTACTACAGTATATACTAAAATATTGGAAAATGCCAAAAAGGAAAAAAGGGGAAAAAAAGAGTGGGTGTAGATTTTTACAAGGACAACACATGATAGGCCCAGGAATAGTGAGAAAATCAATTAAAGAAGCAAAGTTGTTTTAGAAGGGCCTCTTATCTCATGTGCTAACACATAAAAATGTACCTGGGGCTAAATTATAAGTAAATATTTTTTATTGAATTCAACATTATATTTTATTGAATTCAAAATATTGAAAATAAAAACACAGGCTGTCTTCATTACTGCATTTCTGTGATAAAATTTGTTTTTAAAAACACCTTGTCTTGCATTAAATTCTCATTCATGCGGCAAAATAGTATGGGGTTTTGTTTACTACCTTCCAGACTCAGGCACAAATAGTGTTACTATCAGAGTGTTAACAAATTTCCCAGCTGTCAAAGATGCTTACCATTCAGCAAACATCTTTAACAGCACAGCTTTAAAATTAAATTTTCTAAACATTATGGCTAATGCTTTAATGGTATGCAAATTGCCAAGAAATTCAGCAGCAGCAGGGAGGCTGACCTCTCAACAATATAAATAGTTTCTGTATAGAAATATGAGATTTTTTAATGTGGCTCTGGACATCACAAGAGGCTCTGGCAGCAAGTGACATATCTTAGTAACAATCAAAGAAAAAAGTGGTGTGTGGAGATGCACAAGCTTCAATTGTGGAAACAACCGGAACGTAATCTTTAGAAAAGCTTAGCTGGATGACCTGCCAGGTTGATGCACTTAAGCAATTTGAAGCGCTTCCTCCACATATTTGGAACTACATCTTCCATCACTCTGAGTCACTTTCTGTGGATGATGGTTATTGTTGGGGGATGCCAGGTTGGAACATGATAGCAATTCTTGCTGTGATCATCTACTGTTGATCAGTGCTTCAGAAAGGTGTCCAGATTGTTCCAAGTCCTTGGGCTGTGATCCTATTGATTGGTGTAACTATGCCAGTGTAGATGGTGGTGAAAGTGCAAGCAGTGCTAGAGAGGTAAAATACCTGAAGGCTCTGTAACAATGCGGGGGGGGGGGGGGGGGAGACAAAAAAATGCTGCCCTGTCAGCTCTTACCATCTACCACTTCCTGCCAAACAAGGGTCTCAAAGGTATATATACTCCACACGCTTCCATGCCACCACCCTCTGAAGATGCGAGTCACAGTTGCAGGTGAAACATCAGGAATTTCAGAATGTGGCCACACAGTCCAAAAAACCCACAGAAAACTATAACTCCTGAACTGCTTGAGAGCTATCAGGGCAACTTTCTTTGGTAATTGAGATTATTTTCTCTGCTGTCTCCCTGCTGTCTTCATGCACTACTCCAAAGAAGGTGCCTATTCTGGTGCAATGACCATTTAAGTTATCAATAGGATTGCAATCTTAAAGCCTGAAAGGCAAAGATAACATTTTTAGATAACTGATGTATAGCATGAGTTTATTGTGCTGTGTACATGGAGCTCAACAATACTGCAACTGTCTCATTCATTTCAATGTTGGTGAATGTTCAATGCTGGCAAATTCATTTCATTGCTGGTGAATATTCTGGACTGTAGCTCCCATAATCTGTTACCATTTGGTCTCACTGTCTGAGACCCTTGGGAAATCAAGTCCAAAATAGGTTTAGGGACAAAGTTAATCTACCCTTGCTTTAAACCATTGCACTCCAATGTCTGCAGAGCCAGCATGGTGTAGTGATTTAAACAATGAACAAGACTCTGAAAGCCAAGGTTCAAATCCCCGATAAATCCCTGCTTGCAAGGATTCTGAAACCCATCTGCTCAGCAGCAGAAGTCCAACTCACTACAATTATTTTCATTAATTATTTGATTAAGCAAATATTCAGAATGCCATGCTGTTGTAGGTAGGTGCAGCAGAAAATGGAGACCAGTAAAATTCAGATACCCTCATTCTGTGAGTAGAAGTGGCCTATAATAAGAAGCCAAAATTGTACTAGCTGTTCAGGAAAAGTCACTATGATGACACACAGACTCTGAAGCTAACATATTGAATCTACAGTTATGTGGTCTGTTTTTGGCACTTGAATTTAGAGTACTGTATTTTCTGGTGTATAAGACTACTATTTAACCCAGGAAAATTTTCTCAAAAGTCGGGGGTCGTCTTATATGCCGAGTGTAGTCTTATAGGGCTGAAACTTCTGAGCTGGACTGGAAAATCTGTAGTCGCCGCATATGGTAGTGTAGCCAAGGGTCCGTTAGGGGAATTTTATTATGTTGTTATTAGTCCAAATATTGCAAGAGGGGGCTGGCTACAAGAGCCCTCCGAGATCGTCTCCCTATGTGTATACGGAGCAGACCAGGGGATCCCAATAAATAGAGCTGAGACGGATATTAATAACTAGATGTCTAATTTATTGAAATAGGGGAAAAACACATGCGTTGCACACACACTCACACAAACACTCAGGACTCCGGAAAATTAGGGTTGGAAAATTGGAACAGATTTCAGGCGTTACTAAGGGTGATGCTTACCAGAATGTAGATTCCCTCCGGGGAGCGAATGGAGTGGTGGACAGTGAGACAGCCTGCTCCGCAACCTGGGTTTGAGCAGAGATGCCGGCTACCAGAACAGAGGTCTGACTGACGTGGAGTATGTAGACCTTGCAAATGGCGCCCTGAGCAGCAAAAGTGGGGACCTTTTATGGGCCAAATCTGGCCTGAGGGCAGAGAGTTTTGGTGATTGAAACAAAAGGTGTTTAATGGTTTTCTTTCACCTGGATGTCTGGGTCTGATAGTATCTATGACTTAAGCTGTTTGGACAACAGATTTGAGGAGGGGGGTGATTGCTCCAGGAAAGGCAAACATTTGCTCTCTCTGGCTGAAGATAATCCCTTCTTGCGACTTCCCAGACCTTCTGAGATGTTAATGTGAGAACTCCCTTAGGAGAGGTGTACATGACTTGTAGCTTTGCCAGTAATGGCGGGCAAGCTAGGAGTCTGGCCAGGGGTCATCCAAGGGTTATCATTGATTCCAAAATTTATATAAACCAGCATGGGTAACAGTAGGGGGAGCTCAATAACGGTTGCGGGCGCATACCCTCCGTATGTGGTGACCGTATGAAAGCAGCAAGTAGAAGAAAATCTTGGAGACAGGGATGGCTGGGCAGGCAGGGAGAATTGACCAGTCAAAGCAGGCTTTGTAGACAACAGGTTTTCCTGCTAAGCACCTACATGTCATAAGCATTTGAATTAAAATTACCATATTGAAACAAAATCTGATTTTTTAAAATTTTTATTTGGTGTGCATTGGAAGAGAGGTAGTCTTATATGGTGAGTATATCCCAAACTCTATATTTTAATTGGAAAATTTGGGGGTCGTCTTAGACACCCAGTTGTCTTAGACGCCGGAAAATACGGTATTTTCTTAAGGATGATACCTGTGTCTGGGCTGATATATATCTTTATGCCCATTCTTCCATTTGGATCATACCATCTCTCAGATTCTATCAGTTCTTAGCGGAAAGAAGAGTAGAGCAAATTCATTTCCATTATTTTGTTACATTTATATTTTAATTTTTATATTTGACCTGTTTTATTCCAGTTGAAAATGAACTCTATTTTTAAAAAATGCACACACATTCAATTAGAGTTTGGAATGTTACTACTTTTTTAAAAAATAGCCCATTTGAAAAGGTAACATATAATTTACTCGTTGTTGAACAAGTACTGCAGCATTATTATTAGGGCATTACTTTTTGATGCTTTTTAAATAGCTGTTTCATAAAAGAAAATATAAATAACCTTTTGCAGTATTCCCTAAAGCAGTTTTTTAGGATTAATAAATATTGCACCCTACACTAAAATATAAGAACACTACTAATCATTATTTGTAATGAGTTGCTTCCAAACTCTGGTACAAAATAAACACAGCTCTGCTATTGTCTCGATGGCAGATTTTCTGATATACTGGAGTTTTGTAATTCATGTCTCGTTCATCCTTACAACAAATCCTTACAACAAATCTTTGGGAGACAGTGAATTTGACCACAGACATCCAGTGAACCTGAGAGCAGAGCTAGGGATTTGAACTCTCTTGTCTTGAATATTCTATTTATAGAAAGGTGGTAGAGAAAAGTTGAAAATGAATAAATATTAAATAATAAATCTGGTCTCCAAAGTTCAGGCCTAAAGCTATACGATGCTGGCTACTAGTCATGCCCAAAGGCTACTTCTCCAAGGAGAGTATGATCCTGAGGATCTGGAGTGTGGCATCTGAATATTGTTATCATCAATGGGATGGAGTGTGACTTTATCCTCACAGAGTTACGTGAGAATGTGCACTAGTGAATTACAAAACTTTACAACTGAATGTGCAAGGAATTGTTAAATACATGACCGCACCTCTGCATGTGAAATGCACATCTTCACATTCAAAGTGAAATAACACCATATGTGTAAACACAACCTATGCACAATTCTGATTCTGCAACCTTTAACTGAAAAGAGTCTTACCAGACAAAAAACATCCAACTTAGTGTAGGGGAACTTACACACACATAAGTCACTACTGGGATGCTAGCCCTATATTGCAGGTAAAAATATTAAAAATGTAGTTCAAATGCAATTAAAGTAACTAATTTTAATTTTAATTTTTAATAATTGGAATTTTTAAACAGTCATATGCCAACAGAAGGACATAAAGAAGGGAAATCACCTCTCTGGAAATGCAGTTCCAGAATTTGGGAACAGCCATCAAAAAGGCTCTTTTTTCTGTTCCCACCAGATGTGAGGATAGTGGGACCAAGAGGAGGATGTCTCCTGAAGATCTCAAGGCCTCAAAGCATAAACAAGCTTGTATGAAAGGGTACAGTCATTCAGATAGCTTGGCCCTAACCTATATTTTTTTGGGATGATTAATACCTATTGAAAATTTAAACAATGGGATCTGCCTCTGCTTTAAATTTATTTAACCATATTAGTTGCTGGAAGCAAATCCAACAAAGAGGCTTTATAGAAATGTAAAACATCATTTATTTCATTCCCACATTAAATAATTTCAGTTATTTTCTTTTGAAATAATACAATGATTTCTCAGAAATTTCAAAGACCATTTATACTCTGGAACTTTGTACATGAAAATTCATTTGTGCAAAGGAAGACATAGTTTTTCTGTATGGAAACCTTTTTTGTGCAGGGAGCAGAAAATATGTTTTTGCACAGAAAGCATTTTTGCACAGGGGAAGTGGCTGGCATCTTCTTTGTAACCTATGCATAAGTTGCATATAACTCAAGGGACAGCAGACAGCATAGGAAGTGGAATTGTTCATACAGTAAACCTGTGTGTTGTGGTTGTGCATGATGCATTGTAGTTTCAGTTGCACATTGTGCTTTCCCATTGTTCATTGCATATTGAAGGTATACACTGTGTTTTTCAGTTGCACATTGCACCCATGATTGATACTGTGTTGTTCTATGCTGCTATTCTGTATGGGAAGTTGCATAGTGCTGGCATAGCTTATCTCTGCATGTGAATATTGAGCCCTGGTGGCACAGTGGTTAAATGCCTGTACTGCAGCCACTCACTCAGAAACAATAAGGTTACAAGTTCAATCCCAGAAAAAGGGTCTCAAGCTCAACTCAGGCTTGCAGCCTTCCTAGGTCACTAAAATGAGTAACCAGCTTGTTGGGGGCAATTAGCTTACACTTTGTAAGCCGCTTAGGGAGTGCTTAAGTGCACTGATAAGTGGTATAGAAATGTACTTGCTATTGCTAATATTCCTGCTATGATGAGGGGGAGTTGGATTTCAGCCAGTGGATGGCATCCTGCCAGTAGCATTCACAGGTGCAAGTCAGCCTTTTGTTTGCATTTGTTTTGGTTTGATTGATGCAAAGGTTGTTAGCTGACAAGCTGGAGTGTGTCCAGAAGAGGGTGACCAAAATGGTGAAGGGTCTGGAAACCATGCCTTATGATGAGCAAATTCAGGAGCTGGGTATGTTTAGCCTGGGGAAGAGAAGGTGAAAGGATGATATAGCCTTTTTAAGTATTTGAAGGGGTATCATATTGAGGATGGAGCAAGCTTGTTTTCTGCTGCTCCAGAGAATAGGACCCAGAGCAATGGATTCAAACTACAAGAAAAGAAATTCCACCTCAATATTAGTAGCAACTTCCTGACTGTAAGAGCTGTTTAACAGGGGAACACACTTTCTTGGAGTGTGGTGGAGTCTCCTTCTTTGGAGGTTTTTAAACAGAGGCTGGATGGCCATCTCTTCAGGGGTGGGGGGCTTTGATAATAGAATCATAGAGTTGGAGGAGACCACAAGGGCCATCCAGTCCTACCCCCCTGCTATGCAGGAACTCTCAACCAAAGCATACCTGACAGATGGCCATTCAGCCTCTGTTTAAAGACTTCCAAGGAGGGAGATTCAACTACACCCTGACATTGTGTTCCTGCGTGGCAGGAGGTTGGAATCCAACTCTATAATTCTGTGATTCTATAGTCATCCTCATCCTGTACTGAGGAAAGCCCCTACATCTTACTAAAGGACTGCTGCACACTCACGCCATGGCCCTTCTTTGCCAGATGCAGAGTGCAGGGAGGATTGGGGAAGCATCCATCTGTGCCCCCATCGTCCTATAGTCTGATTGTGTTCCCCTTGAAATATGCTTGGGGTTATTTGTGACAAATGACTGTGGATATAGTACAGTAAAAATATTGTCAGGACCATGGGGTATTTAGCTTATGTTTAAGTTTCCACAAATGGAACCAAACATTTAATCCAATCAAATTTATGTGTATATTTCATCTTAATAACTAGAAAAGTATATCAAAATATAATAAAACACAAGATCTTGTCTAAATGATATTCACCTAAGTTTTCCCAGCATATTGGCTCCCCTCATCAGCAGTATTTCTGAAAATCCTGAACATCATGCTTTTATCTACCTAGAATCATAGAATCATAGAGTTGGAAGAGACTGCAAGGGCCATCCAATCCAACCCCCTGTCATGCAGGAAGTCCAGATCAAAGCATCCCCAACAGATGGCCATCCAGCCTCCGTTTGAAGACCTCTAAGGAGGGAGACTCCACTACACTCCGAGAAAGTGTGTTCCACTGTCGAACAGCCCTTACTGTCGGGAAGTTCCTCCTAATGTTGAGGTGGAATCTCTTTTCCTTCAGCTTGTATCCATTGCTCCGGGTCCCAGTCCCTGGAGCAGCAGAAAACAAGCTTGCTCCCTCCTCAATATGACATCCCTTCAAATATTTAAACAGGGCTATCATATCATCTCTTAACCTTCTTTTCTCCAGGCTAAACATACCCAGCTCCTTAGGGCGTTCCTCATAGGGCTTGGTTTCCAGACCCTTGACCATTTCAGTCACCCTCCTTTGGACACACTCCAGTTTCTCAATGTCCTTTTTGAATTGTGGTGCCCAGAACTGGGGCCTGACCAGAGCAGAATATAGTGGCACTATTACTTCCCTTGATCTAGACACTATACTTCTATTGATGCAGCCTAAAATCGCATTGGCCTTGTTAGCTGCCGCATCGCACTGTTGACTCATGTTCAACTTGTGGTCTACTTGGACTCCTAGATCTCTTTCACATGTAGTCTCATTCAGCCAGGTGTCCCCCATCCTATATCTGTGCATTTCATTTTTCTGCCCTAAGTGCAGTACCTTACATTTCTTCCTGTTGAAGTTCATTTTGTTAGCTGTGGCCCAGCTTTCTAGTCTATTCAGGTCATTTTGAATTTTGGTCCTGTCCTCTGGAGTATTAGCTATTCCTCCTAATTTGGTGTCATCTGCAAATTTGATAAGTACTCCCCCAATTTTTTCCTCCAAGTCATTGATAAAGATGTTGAACAGTACTGGGCCCAGGACAGTGCCCTGTGGGACTCCACTGGTCACTTCTCTACAGGATGAAAAGGTGCCATTGTTGAGCACCCTTTGGGTTCGGCCGGTCAACCAATTACAAATCCACGTAACAGTTGCCTTGTCTAGCCCACATTTTACAAGCTTGTTTGCAAGAATGTCATGGGGAAACCTGTCAAAGGCCTTCTGGAACTGTGGGAGTATTCATTTCCAAAACAGTTATCTGTTGCATCAGCTGGTCACCAAATTAATAAGTGTCTAGTAAGTGTTTCCACACAGTTCTTTAGAAGCAAGATCATCCAAGTTCCAAAGATGCCAGCTTTGGCTTGTAGTTCTTCAAGGTAAAATTTGTAGCAGAAATTTCTTATCAGCAGTCCTTGACTCAGACTGGATATTTAGTTGTGGTGTGCCTCTTCATTGGTGAAGAACAGGAGCAGACATAATGGTACAATGCTTATCGCCAAAACAATTTTTATAAATCAACTGACCTAAAATATTGTAACTATTAACATGCTTACTACTACAAGATCTTCAGTAGATTTACTCAACTTTTTCTCCCTCTTTGTGCAATACAAATTTCCTTGACTTCTAAGACTTACTTTGGCCTCTGAAGAATACAGGATTTTATTTTATTTTATTTTATTTTTTAAAAAAAAATTTAAACTAATCAATACCTACTTGAGGTTTTCAAAGCCTCTCTGGAATTGCAATGATATCAGGAGTACATGAGAGGATGGAAGTGGGGCGGGGGGGGGGGAGCCTATCAGTACAGAAGCAGAGTGATAGATTACTTTATACAGAAATCAGAAAGATCTGTTTGAAGCTCACTACTGTCCAGATTTGTGCATGCTGAAAATGTTTGCAGTATCTGAAGAAAGCAAATTACATGTAGAAGTAGTTGATGTAGATGCAGTGGGACAGATGACTGTCAAATGATAAAATGGACTACTTTTTCAGAATGCAGTTTAGTATCCTGTAAATTCATCAGAGGCTCTTGGAGATGGGAAAGAGAGGCTCATCTTCTGTAGGGGAAAATAGGGATGCAACAAACCACCTAGGGCAGAAGAGTACCTTAGGAATTATATTCAGGCAGTTGTATATTGTTCATAGTTTGGAAATAATGTTACAAGTAATGCAGTTACCTGCAACTAGTTATTTCTGAGAGGTAGTGAGGATGAAATAAAGATACATTTCAGAATAATCTTAATTAAATAAATTGTAGATTACCTTTGATAATCCATACAGAAGGTTTTATCTTTAGATCTATGTACTTGTTCTCCAGATTGTATAATAGTGTCTGGAGCCAATCAAATTCAGTGTTAGAACAGGATCAGCTACTTTCTGAGTAGTGTGTTGCTAACACAGCCCCCTTTTTCCTAACAGAAGAGTGTGCTTGCATACTTAAGATAGGACATGGTACGCGAAACAGCCTGGGAATGGGTAAACATGATAACACCCATTTTTGACTTTTGAATTTTAAATCACGCATCTATCCTGGCAGGATTTCTCCTGTCTGTGGCAATTCATTATGAAGAAAAGATACTACCGGTAGGTGTTTCATGCACTTTCAGGATATTGCTGGATATGATAAACTAGCTAGGTTAAATATTGACATTAGCACTAGGGATGAGAGAGAAGTTTCTTCAGTGGTCAAGTTGGCAAACGTTATTTGTGAGGGGGAGGAACCACAAGCTGGGAGAGGCTGCTGCAATTTGCTTTTTCATAAGCCTACGGGAAAGGACAAGATTCCACATCACCCCCTGCCTCCTTGGTGAGTTAACTGAGTACAAACTACTTTTGTACTTTGTACTCAGTTTGCAGCAATTGACATAAACCAGGGGTAGGCAACCTGCGGCCCACGGGCCGGATGCGGCCTGGCAAGGCCTTGGGACCGGCCCCAGTCCGGTCCTGCCACCGATTGCCACCGGGGCCTTTGGGGGGCAATTGTCTATAGAAGCCTCAGAAACATGCATTTATATTAACATTTTTTAAAAAAATCAGCAATTTTTTCCCCGTGTCCTCCATTTTTTTTAAAAAAGTGTCTTTCATTTGAAAATTTTGTCCTACATTTGTCCTGTTTTATTTATATATTTAATATTTTTTAAAAATTATTTAATTATTTATTTTTTGGCTTTGGCCCCCCCAGTTGTCTGAGGGACAGCAACCCGGCCCCCGGCTCAAAAAGATTGCCTACCCCTGACATAAACTGATGACAAAGGGGGAAAGTGAAACTCCTTTCAAGAGAAAGTGGGACAGGTTAAAAAATGGGATGATGAAGGACTGTTTCTGTCAGATCAGGACAGCTGGAGAAATGTGATCATGTGTGCGCACCTTCATGTTGTCTGTCAAATTATGGTGACCCCATCAATTTCATATGATTTTCTTATGCAAGGAATACTCAGAGGTGGTTTTACCAGTTCCTTCCTCTACACTTGGAGGGTATGAGAGCAAATAAAATTGACAGGTTGAGCTGTCTATAATTAGTACCACTATATCAAGAAGGTTTACAAAACCTAGAATGCTTCACAGACTTATTGTTCAATAGTCCAGGCTGATGGCTTTAAAACACTTCAAATAATTCATGATTTTACAGTGCAAAAAATCAGAAAAATAAAGGTTTAATGTGAATTGGTGCATTTATAATATGTTTGCAGCTGCTGTAGTTTGTAAGAATAAAAAAAGAAAAGAAAAGAAAATCAAGTCATGGATAGGACAATACCTTTATTAGGTCTAACAAAAAAGTTGCAATGCAGTCAGCAAGCTTTGTTGGACAATTTTCAATTTGGAGGTCACATTAAATAAAAAAAGCAAGAAGGGTAGAAGCAAGGTAGAAAAGTCTGTGTGGGCCAAGGTATAATCTTATAAACACAGAATATGTAACTGCACAATTAAAACAAACTATTATTTCATGCCTTATGAGACTGAACGTATAGTATGGAATCATGTACAGCGCTGTGTAAATTTACAGCGCTTTATAAATAAAGGTTAATAATAATAATAATAATGGTGTGTGTTTAGAAGGAGGGAGCTGTGACACAAAACTTTATGGAGTCTGGAAACAATATGCTTTTCCCTACCAGAGCCTATAATTTATAGAAGAACATCAATAAAATATGTATCAGCATTAAAACAATCAATAAACACATAGGCAAAGAAGAAATATAAAAATACATATCCATGCTAGAATAGCCATGGTTAAAAAACCTCCATTTAGCTAGCAGAGAATGCATTTGAAAAAGCCAGGACTATAGCTGGCCTAGACAAAGTCATCAATATTAGAGCCAGGAGAGTCAAGGGAAGCTATACCACATACTGGATACCTGTATAGAGAAAGTCTGACCCTCATGCCAGAGCTCTGGTGCCACAACAAGCAATACTTCCCAGAATTCTATCACATTGAGCCCTGGTCGTTAAAATGGTGTCAAACTGGATTATTTCTGCAGTGTGGATGCAGCCTAGGTCTGACCTCCAAGGAGCTGAACTGATGGGTCAGGATAGGGGCCGATTTTGGCCTGGGTGCTCACCCGGGTTGGTCCCCACATCAGCACAGGGACAGCCTGGTGCTTATACACCCATCTCCATGCCAGCCAGGGACCTGCTAATGGCACACACTTCTAACATTACTTCACCATTGCCCCTGGCATCATGTCTGATGTGGAAACTGGGTGCCTTGCTGCACCCACGTTTCCAGGTGCCCTGTTTCCACATCAGATGCATTGACGGGGGGCTTCTGATGGTGTTGCAAGGTAAGAAATGTGGGGGCTATCTAAATAGCTGAGGTTTGATGCAGAGTTTCCAAGAAACTCTGCGATAAACCAAGGGTTAAATTACCCCCAGGTAAAGGCTGTTTACCCCAGGATTGGGCTGCACCCACAAATTCACATCTGGTCTGGCTGGATAGGGTTTGATTCTGGCCCTGGGGTTTTGGCCTGCATTGTCTAAACTGGATGGTGCCAGGTTGTAGGGAACATGGGCCTTTTGGCCCATGCAGACATCCTCTAAGAAGTAGTGAACACAAAAGCAGAGCTTCTCTATGAATTTGTTATGCAGGCTTCAGAGTGGCTGAGGGTGTACAGACGGCCTGCACCCAATCTAGGGCTGCGGTAGGGCTGAGCATTCACATGCTCAGAGCCCTACTTTCACTGCCCAGACTCTATCATGGTGCACAGTGATGATGTCCCTTGTGCACAGTGTCCAAATGGCACTGCACATGAGGGGTGTCATAAAGCTTATGGTGCCCCATAGTGTTTATGGTGCTGCTTCTACAGCACAAATAGGAATCATGTTTCATGGCTCCTTTTTACACTGGGTTGGGGGCATGGTGTGCGGTTGCCACATCCCCAACCTAACGCTTTCAAGCATAGATCCGCCCCTTACCGGGCTGTCTGTACAGGCTCTCTGTGACTTGAAAATTCAGCATGAGAATTTTGAATTGGGGTCAGAAGCAGACAGTCTATGAGTGGATTTGAACTATCAGGTAAAAATTATAAAATATTAGGCATTCTGCACTTCCTTGGCTAGATTCAGACCACATGACACTTAGTACCTAACTTTGGCACCGCTAAAGTCTAGAATACTACTTGAATTTGCTTTGTGTGAATTTTGGAAAATCAGCCTTGGGAAAAGAGTTCTTCTCCATCATCAACAAATGTGAAAATTCAAATATATGCAGCCTAAGAAAATTTGAATGCTGGGGAAAATGTAAAGGATTGAACTTCTTTCCCTCTAGAATTAGGAGAGATGAGTGTACTATATCAAGTACACTCATCTCTCCCAATTACTAATTCAAGAAGTCAATACAAGAAAGTTGAGATTTTGTATTATGTAACTCAAATCTAATTATTAAGAACATAGCATATAGAGTCACAGCAATGTTCCATCTAGATGGGTATTGTCAACTTTGACTGGCAGCAACTCTCCAGGGTTTTAGGGTGGGGGTGGGGATTCCAGGCCCTACAGAGATCCATAGTGTTCCTTAGTGTCTCCCATGTGGTTATTTACCAGGCCCAATATTCTTAATAATCAAAACCAGACGAGATTGCTTAATATTCAAACTGCTTAATATTCAGAAACAGATGAGATTAGGTGTGTTCAGAGTGGCATGTTGAACAGAAGATGGGATGATGGGACATATGTCTTGAAGCTTACCTTCTTACATAGACTAACAATCCAATCCAGAACAATTCAAGCCATATATTGAAGAATACACTATAGGAGCTGACTTATTATTTACATATTGCGTTCTAGCCAAAGCATCCAAATTGGCTTTACAGTCTTAAGAGAGAAAAAAGAATAAATGAATATATGAAAATTTCAAGTTGTTTTGGACTGTTGGTGGTCTTAGCAGTTAAGGACATGAGCTTCCGGGTTTGTGGTTTCACGGTTTCTGCTTTTACCTCAAATGTTTAAGCAGTCCAAAGGAAACTGGGCATCAGCTATCCCACCAGATCTCTTAGGCCAGCTGTTCTGTGCATACATAATTTTCTTAGGTGCTGATGGTATAAGCTGTCTCGATGAGATGCTTGGGAATATGTTGAAATTATGCTTGCAGAAGACAAAAACCACTTTATAGTTTGTATATGTTTATTTATGCAAGTGCATGTGCACTCTATAATTTGTATATACTACCATATTTACAGGAAAACACATATGACTATGTATGCACGAGATGGTGCTAAATTTCTTGGGTATGTTCCTATCAGGTCTGACCTTTTCAAGGCACTGGGGAAATCTGAAAACAAATTTCATAACTATGACAGAAATTTTATTTGAGGAGATACTTAATTTTGGAAAGTTTATAGTTACTGACAATATGTTTATAATAATGGCAATCATCAAAAATAAAAAAATGTCATAAACCCACTTACTGTGAATCATAATTCAAAAGTTGCAAAGCCTGCTATGAACACTGCCAGCTGCCCAAAGCTATCAAACTAAACCACACTGGAGATTTGTGAGAAGTCACTTTGAGAAATAAATTTAATTTGGATTCCACAAAGCGAAATTATTCAGACCACTAAACTAGCATCTGCTTTTTAATTTTTTGTCACTATTTGTGAATTTTTCTTAAATCTGTAGACATGCATCCAGTCTAGCCAAAGAATACATATAATGTGCAACAATTGTAATATTCCTTGATGAAAATGCAGCAGTATTGTAATAATTTAGAACTATAGTGAAAGTGTATTTTGTTTATTTCTGATTTTATTAAGAATCACTACGGTGCTTTTCAAGTATATTTACACTGATGTATTTTACAAGAGAGACAAGTTTTGTTTTGTGTTCTTACTTTGTATTCTCCATAGCTTCCTTACAGTCATTAATTTGTTAAAATATTTCTGTCCTGCTTTTTGGCTAGAAAACAGAACCCCTGGGTAGCTAACAACATCAATAAAAGCATTGAAAATCAAATGAACAATCATAAACAAAAAGACTAAAGTAAAAAAAGCAGAAAGTAATAGCAATAACAAATCATTAAAACCATCAAGGAGCAATCAAACTATTTAGCTAAAGTTGATAACTAAATTTGTCAAAGCAGGCTGTTCTCTAGTCTTGAATGCCAAGAAGACTCTGATCTCTGTATCTTCCAGTGCTCTATACATAAACAGGAGACACTGTAGGCCCCCACAATAGGAAGACCAAAGGGTGTGGACAAGTTCAAATAAACAGACATACTCTTTGAAGTATCTGTGTTCCACACCAAGTATGTCTTCAAAGGCTAGTACCAGTAGCTTGAATTGGGCCCAGAAAGAAAATTGAGAACCAGTGGTTATGACTGCAGCCTTCTAACAAAGCATGGATTCCATTCCTAAGCACTGTCTCTTCCAACTAAAATGAATGCAATGTACAATATCAATGAATAATTAGAATTAGGATTGGAACCTTAGCCCATGGTCAAGATCTAACAGAGGACTTTGTTAATGGAACTGGGACTTTCTTTCCCACTAAAGCCTCTGCAGGGCCAAATACCTACTATATAGGACTTGCCAGTCCTGCAGAGCAGGTTTGCAGAGTTTCAGAGAGTGCTGTGAAAAGAAGGGGGAATACGCATTATGGTGAAGGCAAAGTTCCACTGGAAATATACCATTTGGTCTGGGCCCAAGATTCCAATTCTTTCAGAAAAAAGAGGGTTACAGAACAAGGAAATGAATGTCAGATTCTTGTGTGCACCCTGAAGCTGACGGCGTTAAGAATGATGAAAACATAGATTGAGTTAGAATATTCTTCACAGCTCAGTATTGTGCACCCTGACTGGCAGCTGCTCTACAGAGTTCAGGAAGAAGTCTTTTCTAACTCTAAATGAAGTTGTCAGGGGTTGAACTTAGGACCTTCTGCATGCAAAACATATGATCTACCATTGAGTGATGACTCTTCACTTTATTCTCAAAATGTTTATAGGTCCCCTGTAAGTCAGGATATAAAGGAAAATTTTGTTAAAATTATGTATAGATGGCATTTATCACCGGAAAAACTGTGTAGAATCTATAGTAATGGTCAAATCTATTGTTGGAAATGTCAAAGGGAGAAAGGTACGTTTTATCATTTATGGTGGAATTGTGTATATGCAGAAAATTTTTGGAAAATGATAGTTAAAGGAATTAAAGAAATATTGGATATAGAGTTAAAGCACAAACCCGAAATTTTGTTATTAAATATGTTGGAGGATGAGATAGAAAGAAGATTCGGCAAAATAATTTTCTACATGTTAACAGCTGCCAGATTAACGTATGCAAAATACTGGGGAAAAAAGAAAGACATTATGTTGGAAGAATGGATTCTCAAATTGTTAGAAATGATGGAAATAGATATAATCTCGGAAGGATTAAGAGATAACTTAGCCATAAATGCAGAAGCTAAAGAAAAAAGGAAGCAGGATAGAAAGGTCTGGGAAAAACTGTATAGTTACATAAGGGGGAAATGGCCTAACATACAAGACAAAATCTAACAAGGTACTTACGTAGGTAAGTCAGCTCAAAAGTAAGAAAGTACAGTGGTGCCTCGGGTTACGAAATTAATTCGTAACGCGGCCGCTTTCGTAACCCGAAAAGCCTTCGTAAGCCGAATTGCCATAGGCGCTAATGGGGAAAAGCCGCGATTCCGTGCGAAAAAGCCGAAAAAAGCACCAAAAGTTTTTTCGTAACCCGAAAAAACATTCGTAACCCGAAACAATAATTCCCTATGGGATTTTTTCGTATCCCGAAAATTTCGTAACCTGGGTATTTCGTATCCCGAGGTACCACTGTAATACAAACAAGGAGAATGAATTAAGATCAGGAAAGTCAAAAGTGTTATAGGTGAAGTCAAAACAAAATCAGTTACTACTAACAAAAAGATAGACAACTAGAGTCAATAAAATAAACGGCAAGGGTTCAGACCAAGGAAGTCAGTTTTGTGTTGTCTAGTCTAGGGAATGTATGAAGAGAAGGAGTATGGAAGGTATTTTAAGTTTAGGGGAGGGGGAGGGGGAGGGAAGGGGATAATAGAGATGAATGTTATTGGTTTATGTTATATGTTATATGTTACATGTTATGTGTGTGTGCTTTATTTGTAATAGATAAATTTTAAAAAATGTTTATAGGTCCCCTGTCCTACAACTTCATCATTTTCTTTCTAATATTCCCATGAAGAATATTTCATGGCTCAAATAAAAGAATAGACTGTTACTGTAGTTTTATTGTGGAGTCTTACCTTTATGTCTTTTATTTCAAATGCTTTTAAGTCTATTGATGGTTTAATTATATTTCAACAGTAAGATTTGTATGTCTTTCTTAGGTCTTTGTAAGTAGTTTTAATTGCAGTTACCGATATCCTAGATTGGCTACTTAGTTACATCTGTGTAATAAAGTAACTTTTGCTTGGCCAAACCCCCAGCTCTATCCTGCCATGAGCAAGGCTGTGACTAGAAACTGAGTCCTGCTTCTGATTGTCATAGCATGGCTATGTAAAGAAAGATGTTTTCACCCCCTCTCTGGTAGGAGGGGGTGGAAACATTATTAACCTTTATTTATAAAGTGCTGTAAATTTACACAGCGCTGCACACACAATATTTTTAATTGGACGATTCCCTGCCCTAAGGCTTACAATCTAAAAAAGACACGACACAAAAGGAGAAGGGGAAGGGGATGAGGGCCAACAGTTCTTCTCTACCTCTGAGGCCTGGATCAGGGGAGATGGACTGGAGGAAGGACATAGCAATACAGGAAATGATTCAATAAAACAGGCAACAAAGGAACATCAATGTCGCTGGGCCTCGAGTCCCTTCAGGAGGAGGAGGAGGTGGTCCCATGGGCTCCATAATTCAAAGCCAGAGACAGAAGTATGCTGCAAGTAACTTTAATAACAATGAAACAAATAAACATCAAACCGTTGGCTGGTTCTCTCCACCGAGCCTTGCAAACTTGAAACTGAAAGTCCTCCAAATAAACTTAGAGTCCGGGGTAAGACCACGTGTCTTAGGTCTCCTCGGATTCCACGTCCTCGTAGATGGCCCGGGTGTCTTGACGTGGGCTGGGAGGTGCTCTCCTACCTACGGGCCAGCACCTACCCCGAATGTCCCACAGCAAACGGGGACCAGGGTGGAGCACCGGCCGGGCCTGATATGGCTCAGGGTCGTTTCCCGTAGGGTGTACAGGCCACCACTTCTCGGGCGGGAGACGTCCCTCAGACTGCCGTCCTGGGCCAAACCTCGGGCCCCTGAAGTGTAGCCGGTTAATCTCTGCGGCTAAGGCCTCACTCACCCTCGCTTCTATCTCTCCCTCGTATCCTGTATCCTCCGGCCGCCATACAAGTCCCGACGCTCCTTTCTCCTCCTCCCCCTTCTCCTCAGCTACCTCCCCTTTTCTATCCTGGGGCTCCACCCCTCCCTCCGCTCCTGCGCGGGGCCCAGTTGCTTCACTCCCGGCTGGTGCTTCTTCCTGGTCCAAGGCTCCCTCTGGGTCCTCCAGGGCATCTTCGTTCAGGGCGGGACCCCAACCCGACTGCTCCCCCTCCTCCACTCTCTGACAATCAAATAGCAAGCGACAATTATGCAATGGCTGGGAATGCTTCTCTGAACCGGATGGTCTTCAACTCTGTTTTGAAGCTGGTTAAAGAAGTGATGGCTCTTGCTCGTGGGGGAAGAAGGTTCCAGGAGTGAGGGGCAGCGAGTGAAAAGTGGCGAATTCGAGATGGGGCAGAGGAAATCCTGGGCTGAGACAGCAGACCTTGACTACCAGAACGGAGGGCCCGAGTGGAAAGGTGAGGAGAAAGAAGGCCTGATAAGTAAGGAGGGGCCAGCCCATGGAGGACTTTAAACGTCAACAGTAGGAGCTTATACTGAATGTGGAAAGGGAGGGGGAACCAGTGAAGGGATGCCAACACAGGAGAGATGTGGTCAGAGCGGTGAGAGGATGTGATAATGCATGCAGCTGAATGCTGGACAGAGATTAAAGGACGGAAGTGAGAAAGAGGAAGCCCAGCCAGGAGGATGTTACAGTAATCAAGTTGTGAGATCACTAGGGCATGGACCAGGATCTTGGCAGTAGAGGCGGAGAGATATGGTCGGATTTTGGTAATATTGTACAAAAAGAATCTACAAGCCTTGGCTGTGGTCTGGATCTGAGGGCTACACGACAGAGAAGAATCAAAGATAAAACCAAGACTACAGGCTTGCTGGACTGGTTGAATAGAAATGTTGTCCACAGAGACAGAAAAGGAGTGTTGAAGGGCGGACTTAGGAGGAAAGACAAGAAGCTCTGTCTTGGACATGTTGAGCTTCAAACGCCGATGGCGCATCCACTGCAAGACAGCTGTGAAACAAGACGAGACTTGCTGTTCAAGCCTTGGAGAAAAGTCAGGGGTGGAAAGATACAACTGGGTGTCGTCAGCATACAGATGGTAGGAAAAACCAAAAGAGCTAATGAGTTTACCTAAGGACAGTGTGTAGAGAGAAAACAGAAGGGGACCCAGAACAGAGCCCTGGGGAACTCCTACAGATAAGGGAACAGGAGAAGAAGTCTGACCTCCTGCAACTACTGCAAAAGATCTGCCAGACAAATAAGATCTAAACCAGTCAAGAACAGAGTCTGAGAACCCAAGGTCAGAGAGTATGTCAATTAGGAGACAGTGATCAATGGTGTCAAAGGCTGCAGACAAATCGAGAAGGATGAGAACAGAGTAAAGGCCATTAGCCTTGGCCTGTAAAAGGTCATTCGAGATCTTAGTGAGAGCTGTCTCTGTGGAATGCCTTGGGTGGAAACCAGACTGAAAGGGATCGAGAATGGAGTTGGCTTCAAGAAACTCGAGATAGCAAGAATAAACAACCCATTCCAAAACTTTAGACAGAAAGGGAAGAAGAGAAATTGGATGATAGCTTGACAAAGAGGAGGGGTCAAGAGAAGGTTTTTTCAGAATTGGGGAAATGACAGCATGTTTGAAGTCCGACGGGAAGGAGCCTGTAGAGAGAGAGAGATTGAAGATATGGAGAAGTGAGGGCAGAAAAGAGGGAGCTATAGAAATTAGAAGACAAGTAGGAATTGGATCAAGAGGACAGGTTGCAGGTTTGGAAGAGTTCAGAAATGTAGAAAGTTCATCCAAAGAGGCAAGAGGAAACACAGAAAATTTTTTAGGCGAGGGCGTTAGA
This sequence comes from Sceloporus undulatus, assembly GCF_019175285.1. Taxonomy (NCBI): domain Eukaryota; kingdom Metazoa; phylum Chordata; class Lepidosauria; order Squamata; family Phrynosomatidae; genus Sceloporus; species Sceloporus undulatus. The sequence goes on from NC_056522.1 coordinate 332,849,879, forward strand.
AGATTATGAGCAGAACAAGAATTGGGGGGGACTATCTCAGAGCGAATGGTGGTAATCTTAGAGATGAAATAATTAGCAAAGTCATTAGGAGAGAATGATGAAGAGACAGGAGGAGAGGGAGATTTAAGCAAAGTGTTGTCCTCCTTGCATCCTGATCAGAAGTTGAAAGGACTGCCTTTGCCCTATCTGACTCTTAACGTGGGCTGGGGAGGCATTTACATAGATTAACAGTAAGGCTGTGTAGTCTTACTGAATATTGACCAGTTAATGGGTCCATAAGAGTTACAATCTGTAACTGCAATACTGAATATGTTTTATCTTTTGTAAACTGACTTCAGACCCCATTTGAGGGGAAAGGCAGGATATAAATGAGCATCATCATCATCATCACTATGATTACTGAGTCAGACTAGATCATATACTTAGCATGAATTTAAACAGTGCTCTCTCTAGCAGTTAAAATAATCTGGGACTGCATGCATGGACCAAAGGTCCTGTGTCCCTCCTGCCCCCAGCCTTGCATTATCCTTTTTGGATGACACAGGCCATTAGCTCCACACTAGGATCAGGCCTGGATCCAGCAGACCATATGCACATCTAGTGGATCCAGCCCAATCCCTGGGCCAAAAGCTGTCAACATGGATAAAAAATGACCCACTATTTGCCATGGAGCTTTGTGGAATTTCCATGGCAAACTCCAGCAGAACAGATAGCCCTATGTGCCCCTTACCTTACTTAGCCATTCCCTCTAGTGAGAAACTCCCTGTTGCTGCATATTCTGTGGAAATGGGGCATCTGGATGCAACCATTTGGCCAAGTGTTCCATTTCCTTATCAGACACAATGATGGGGGGGATTTTCACTAGTGGGAATGACTGAGTAAGATAAGGTGTGTGTAAACACCTGCCTGTCTCTGTACCAGCCCAGGGACTGACCCAGGTTGAGATCATGGGCTCGGCCTGTTCTATCCTGGCCCATCTGCTCAGGGGAATCTGTTTGTTCTAGCATGTTTTTTTCTCATTCTTTGTATTGAACTTGCAAAACAAATGAATTTGCTTTGTTTTTTGATCACTCATTCACAGGTAAACAGAAATTTAATTTGAAAATCTATTTGCAGAGGCAGGTATCTCCCAGGAAAACCCACTGTCAGAATGAAAATGTACCAACTGTAGGTGTTGTGCATGTCATTGTAGTTTCTATTTTGACTCATAGACTAGCAACACTAATGCTGCCTTTTCTCCACTTGCATCTGGAATCCTTCTTAGCTTATAGACTACTGTGAATGGGGAAGTAGAATTAAGTTGCAAAGTGTTGCCAGTTTTTAAAATTCGTTGTAATTTTAATTAGAGTGATCATATTTTAGTGGAATATATTGTAAGAAAAGAATACCACATTTGCCCCCAAGTGCTCTTGACCTCGCCTTCACCTCTGTAGTCTGCCCAGCTATCCAGGGGCAAGCAGGGCAAAGAGCCAAACCCATCCCTCTGTCATCTGGTGCTCTTAGCTCTACAATCTAACTTATCAACACAGCTGCAATACATAAAGTATCTATTCAATGGGTTCTGAAACCAAATATTATTCAACATTCTTTTAACCAGGAAACAGGAAAGAAAAAAAAAGAGAGAAAAATATTAGGACTAATGCACTTCAGGTTGCTTAAAGCTGGGGTTACTGGATAATATTTTGAAACTTGTTTGGTGAAATGAGACTGAGAGCTCTGCGCTGTTGTTTTTATTGACATGGTTAGTAAAACAAACACTTGAGCAGGAAGAATGGCAACTGCTGAGTGAAACGTAATCCCTAGGGTGGATGAATAATTCTTAGGGAACCAAGCTCACATAATCCTGACATCCATATGTTTGCATGTTAATGACTGTAATAGTCACATCATAGCTGTGAACAAAAGTATATAAATATCATACACTGCATTTAGTACCTTCAAATGAATAGTAATATTCCTAGAATCTACTACCTCCAAAATGTCATTCAGAAGTAGCATCCAGATCTGAGTCTTGTTGTTTGTAATTAATATCCTCTTTTTTTAGCCTTTGATATATAGAAAACTGAGTATAGTGCAACCATTCAATTCATCCATTGAGAATATTTACATAGGGGGAAATGTTTGGATATGGGTAGCACTGTAGCTTTTATTATGGAAGGAGAGGACACTGTGTCTTCTGATTCAAAGGCCATGTGCAATTCTGGATGAATATATGGAACATTTGCTGATTATTCTTGTTTTTTTCAGTAGAACAAATGATTTCATACTCAAATCCCTTGTAAGATCTGAGCTTTCCTTTCCTTTGACATGATTCAGAAAATTATTGTGAACAAGTGGTACAGGCTTTCACCAGACTTCATGCAGTAATATGCAATTAAGGGTTGTGGCAAATTAATTTGAATAAACTAGAGGGTTGATATAAGTGAAATCTAGATGAAAAGAGGAAAGTGCATGAAAAGGTCCAAGATGAGACTCATACCCCTGGCTTCAATATACATGTGCACATCTGATTATATGTACACGATATACATAGTCAAATATACACAGATGAATTCAAATGGAGGCTACCTTCAAACTGGGCTCTTCTTCAAAAATTGTTCCATTTTTTAAATCAATATGGCAAGAGGAATGAAAAGGGGGGAAGTGTTTTTAGCATGGTTAGGATATTATAATGTCTTTCCCTTCATCATTGGCATCTGGTGACCTCCATGTCAGCAGGGTGGTAAATCCAGTCCAGCTTTAAGTCTGGACTTTAAAGGAAGTGTCCAGTGTGTTGAATCCTAAATTCAAAATAAGATCTGCAGCTTGCATAGTTTGTTTCACTGCTCCACTGACATAGAAACTAATAGTAACTGAATTGGGTGAATGTTTGTAGACACCCCTGTAAAGCATATAAAACTATTGTCTAAAATTGTGCCATCACCCCCAAAACCTTCTCTGGGATCACTGACAAAGAAGCTTTGTCTCCCATCCAATGTTATTAAAAACCAATGCAATAAGATTATGATAATATTTTATATCATTGTGAATGGTAACTTTGGGTTGAGTTGTTCACTGAGTCTGAAAACAGCAACTTTATTAATGCATTCCTTATGAATTAAAGCAAAGACTTTCATTCTTATTTTTTATTTTTCTAGGCTGATGTTCAGCTATGCTATCTGGAAGCACAAAGAGATGCTGTTGAACAGATGTCCTTAAAGCTGTACAGCGAACAGTACAACAGCAGTAGCAAGCGAAAGGAAGAATTTGCGGATATGTCAAAAGTTCACACAGTGGGAAGTAATGGGTAGGGAACTATTCTTTTTGTTGTTTTATTCTCAGTGATCTGTATCTTCTTCGTCTTTCTTAAAACATGATCTTCTCTTTCTCCCTCCTATGATAGTCGGAAGGATTTTTCTTACTAAACCAAAAAACCCTGCAAGGAATCAGTCTCCTACTTTCTCTCATTTTCTGACTTTATATGTGTATTTATTAACATAAAGATCAATTTTGTGACTCATTGCCCTACATCAGTTGATCACTGTAAGGGCAAACTAACCACAGCTGTTCATTATTTCAAGCAGAATGCACAGAATGTCCTCAGACTTTTAATATGTGGTATGTATTAAAGCCTTTGCCCTTTATTTCTTTGGATTCCCCAAGGTTCTCTAACATTGTCTTATCAAAGACAAAAAGAAAGAAAATAAAGATTACTTTCCCAAAATGTTGATCTTCTCTGGCAGTGTTTCCCCAGCAATGACCAACTCCATGCCCCTGAGAAACTGATGCTCAAGGCATGTTGAAGCCAGCTTGATACCCACTGGTCATTAATCAGTAACATCATTCTGCCTAGTGACAGGGTAACTTCCTATTTTTTGCTGGTTTAATGAATTGATAATTTGACATGTAATGCTTTTAAACAATGTGATTTTAAAATAGTATTGGTGCTACTACCAATCATTATCAGCATAATAGTGAAACTTGAATCACGATACCAGAAAATATTCAAAATATTAAACCTTGCAAGTGGAAAAAAAATCCAGGTTGTTTTGTATATTAATAGAACTCACAAGATGATTTTCTCTCAAGAAAAATTCTCATGCATTTTCATTTTATATGATGAATTAATGTTCATATCTTAAGAAATATATTTGTATTCAGAGAATTAGGTGTACAGCTCTGCATTTATGATTACCTGTCCACTAGGTCAAAATAGATTTGTTACAACTTAATTCTGCTATTTATCCAGTGGAACTAAATACATTTATATTCACATTCTTTAGCTTAACATGTTGCCAATGGTGTTTCAGTTATTTTAGAATAATGGAAATTGGACTCATACCATGTCAGAGCACTGTTCTACTGTTCCATTGCTCCATCCACTGATTGTCCCTGTCAAATCAGGACAGTTCGAGACGTGTGTGTGTGTGCTTATATGCCTCCAAATCACCTGTTGGTCTATGATGACCCAATTAATTTCATAGTGTTTTCTTGGGTAAGGAATACTGAAGGGTAGTTTTGCCAGCTCCTTCGTCTGAAATATAGCCGACAGCACCTGGCAGCCTCCCATCTAAGTACTAGCAAGGGCTGCCCCGCTTAGCTTCCAAGATCAGATGAGATTTAATGCCTTTAGGGTGACAGGATCTTTTTAAGGTCTCTTATTCATAGGATTGCCATAGGTCCATGATGGCAAACCTATGGCACACATGCCCTCTCTGGCACACAAAGCCATTTTGGAGGGCAAACAGAGAGACGGGAGGGCAGGGAAAGAGGTGGAACAGTGTGTGCCTGTTTCTCCTCTTCCCCCTCACCCTCCCAGGTCTTTAGCTGTCTCTCGGAAAGTCCTGCCTCTGGAAGGCAGAAGTCCCACCCCCCAGAAGTCCTGCCCCCACCCTGGCTAACACCCGGTGTCAGAACGCTTTTGAATTTAGGAACCCAGTCTCTAAACAGTTCTCGATCACTCCCATAAGTCAAAGCCAATTTGATAGGACATAACAGTAAAAGGAAAAACAGCAAGAGAAAAGATGCCCCCCATACATTCTCTATTTTCTAAGTAGATATCAGTCTTGGGACTTCCTGTCAAGATAGCTTTGCTCCATGGCCTGAACAGAAGAATGATTGCAAACTCTCCAAAAGACTCTCTGCCTCTTATATGTTTGTTTAATATGAGAGTATGATAAAACATAAATGTCACCACAAATGAGAAGAATCTTATGAAGATGAACCCCAAATTTTAGAAAGCCAATAGGAAGCAACCCTCAAAGCACCTGGGAAGAATAAAATCACCAGTAAAAGAAGACATACTGTAACAATAGAGCTGCTACAATCCACAGCGAAAGAATCAAGTCCAGTTGTAACTAAAACCTGCCAACCAAAATGGAAAACAAAGCAGGGGCCCACAGATTGGAAGTGATCAAAATACATTCCCATCCACAAAAAAAGAGACTAAAAAGCTTCAGGAACACACAATCAAAGCACCCCTGACAGATGGCCATCCAGCCTCTTTTTTAAAAACATCCAAAGAAGGCGACTCTTACTGTCAGCATGTTCTTCCTAACATTGAAGTGGAATCTCTTTTCCTGTAGGTGGAGGTGGATATCCATTACTCCAAGTCCTGTTCTCTGGAGCAGCAGAAAACAAACTTGCTCCATGTCACTTCTTAACCTTCTCTTCTCCAGGCTAAACATACCCAGATCTCTACATTGCTCACCATAGGGCATGGTTTCTAAGAATTTTACCATTTTAGTCAACTGCCTCACCGCTCCATGTGCTTACCTCCCAAAACTTCATGTTTGGTGGAGGAGATAGGAAGGTGAGTAGGAGTGTCTGAGCTTAGTATGCATTTAGGATTGGGAGACATGCTAAAGTGTTTCTTTAGCTATGTTTGGAGGAAAAGGAATAACAAAAAGTGATAGGTCCATGGAGATGGAGAAATAACAGCAAGTAGCTTTAAAAAGTCAGAACTGTTTTACCCCCTACTTCTCTTCAGTCTTCTTTCCTATGGGGAACTCTATTTAATCTGGAAAAAAAGTAGATCAAATAAAGCAAACAAACTGCAGTTCATGATTGGTGAAGTCAGTTTGGGAACACTTGCTTGTCTAAATGAGTTCAGTTCTTCAGGACTTTATGAATTACATTTTAGGGACTTCAATAGGCCACCTCTTGGAGACCCAATTGTCAAAAGATGGGAGAGTGTGTGCTTAGCCTGGAGAAGAGATGATCTAGAGGTAGATAGTAATCTGTCAGTATTTAAAACCCTAACACATACAATGTAGGTGGGTTTGTTTTTTGTTGTTGCATGAATGAGAGATTCAAATCTCAAAAGGAGATTTCAGCTAAAGAGTCTCATAGTTCTATAAGCTGCTCAAAACAGAATGTATGCTTTGGAAGGGGGTTGAACTCTCCATTTCAGGGTTTTGGGTTGGTTTTTTTTTTAGCAGAACCTTTGTATTCACCTATCCATAGAGTACTTTGGAATAGTTGTATTGGTCCAAAAAAATAAAATCTTTCTTTTCTTCAGGCAAATATAAAAACAAGTGGGGACCAAACGATTGGGACTTTGAAGTTTTCTACTTCCGATTATGATAAAACTCTTTCACTGGACTATAATTGGCAAGTTGTATACAGTACCTAAAGGTTTTTCCAGATGTAATAGTACAAAAACTCCTTGAGAAATTCAATTTCCTTTGCCAAGGAAAAGAGTAGTTATCTTCATACAGGTCAGGGGCAGCCTGGATCAGAAGACAAGTTATTTTTCTGTTAGTAATGGAGTTGTAATTTTATTACCTATACTTTTTCCCCTTTGCCCCTAATCCTCACATAGCCAAAAAGGGGAGTGACCTTTGCCTGCACTGAAATACCTTAAAACTGATATCCCTCAAAACCATCTTAACTGAGAACAGAGCAGTGGTGGTGCCGCACTGGGTGACACATGGTCCTGGTGGAAGGATGTCTGGCACCAGGTGTCCGGCGCCAGACTTCCTGGTTCCAGGGCTGAAGGAGCATCTGTGCAGCCCAGAAAAGCACCTGTATGGGCTGAAATAGTGCCTGTGTGACCCCTAGAGGCACCCGCGTGGGCCCAAGGAGCACTCATGCAGCCCCTAAAGCACCCACAATGGCTGGAGGAGCACCCATATGGGCTGAAAGAGCACCCACACAAGCCCGAGGAGTGCTTCAACAGCCCCTAGAGTTCTCACATAAGCCCAAGGAGTGTGTGCATGGGCCCAAGGAGTGCCCAGACAGTCTGAAGTAGGACCTGTTAGGGGCAGGGGGGGCTAACTGGGTGTCACTCACCTTTCTGGGTGTGTGGCCTGCACACACCTTCCGGTGACACTACAGGAACAGAGTAACATTTAAGATAGAACATAGCCGATGATCCCCTGATGTCTAGTAAGCCCATCAAGGTTTCACACATGTGCAATTCCTAAACGATTTAGCAGTGTTTTATCTTAATTGTCACCTTTTTTTCCTTCATGATTTTGAACATTTTTGCCTGATGAAGAAGCCAGTGAAAAATTCCAAGCTTGCATAATGTATTTTATGCTTTGGGGTAGCCCAGTTAAGGTATTGTTGCTTGTTGACTTTAGATTTTATTGTATTTTGCTATATGATCAACACAGCTACCCTTGAATATATTTCCTGAATTATAAAAGGAGATTCTCAGAAAGTAAGAAGCCAGCATGGTATAGAGGTTTTAGCACTGGACTAGGAGTCTTGGATAGGAGGGTTCAGTTCCCTGCTGGGCCATGGAAATCCATTGGAAAACGGTAGTATCAGAGGTATCTAGATTAATTTTGGAATAAAGATATTCTTAGAGAAGGGGAAATCAAATTTAACCTTTGCAGCCATAGATTGGCATTTAGAACATTTTTTGTTGATGCATATGAGTGGAAATGGTATGAGGGAATGTGTTACCCATATTCAAGGACAATCCTATGATCTGGATGTAACAGGAGTCTATTGCCTGGAGTCACCATTAAACCAGTTGTCTAGCATTTTCAAGAACAAATGGTAATGTCTTTGGGGGGGGGAATCCTAAATCATTACAATATTATTATAGAAATAACCCTATAAATATTATTTTAGAAATAAGTGTAATCAAGTAATAATATTACATGAGTGCTGATTTGGTTTTTAATCTAATTCAACATCAGTAGATGCACACCAAATATATATGTTCAGAGTACTAATACTGTACTTCTTGGGTGTTGCACTAATTCCATTGTGGTCTTCAAGTAACTTAGTGGATATTACTGATTTCGATTTAAAGTCTTGTGGTAATTAGTTTGGGAATGCAGGAACAGAATATACGGTATATCACATGCTACTGTATGGTGCTCAGTCAAGGGTAAGATCCAGAGACTAACAAGTTCGTTACTCAGAATGATTCTTTTTCTGAAAATTATCCTTCAGAGAATCCTGTAGTTTTTTCATGTGCACCCTCTTTTTGTTTTTTGTATCACAGTATTTTACTTATTCACTAGGCTTTCAAAAGAGAATAACATTAATCCTTTTAAGCTCCTTATTCTAATGATTTATTTTGTTGGAAACCGTTGTGATCCTTCTTTGAATTTTAATGATTGCTGGCTATTCAAGGATTCATTGTTTTGACTTCCTGTCCTTACCTTTGTTTCTAACATGTCTGTAGGGAACACCTGTCTAATACTGTATCTGGCCTTGGTTCTCACTGGCTTACCATATTCACTCAAGCCTATCTTAAAGTGTTATGTTGAAATGCTGGCTACTCATGCATGAAAATAAACGTAGGATATATATTTGCAGAGATAGGCAGATAGACAGGAGAATGCTGGCTAAATGGATTGAGTCATTTTTCTGTGAAAGTAGTATTTTGGGTGCAAATAACAGCACATAATGCTCATTGCAGAGAAGTTTGCTAAATATGTTAGCACTTTAAAAGCCATTAAGCAGTTCCAGATGTAATCCCTGTTTCCAAAGTTTTTGAAGGAAGTGAAATATGTCTGCTTTTGTTGACAGAACCTAACATAATTTGTTGTGATTTAGGTCATGGCTTATATGGAAGTTGAGTTTCCACCCATCCTCTTGAAATAAAGAGTCTCTTCCTCAACCAAGCTAGGAATATCATACTTTCTTCAGAATATATTATTCTAATACATGATTTTAACAGCTATACTCTATTATGCATAATACATTTTGTTCCTTTTCTGCAGCCTTTTGGACTATGATTCAGAATACCAGGAGCTCTGGGATTGGCTGATTGACATGGAATCCATAGTGATAGACAGCCATGACCTGATGATGTCAGAGGAGCAGCAGCTGCATCTTTACAAGGTTAGAGCTTCCGTTACTGCCTTTACCTAGCTATAGAAGATCTGATTAGTTTGACAAGTCTTTCTCTCACAGGATAGCCCTGCGTTCATTGTATATATCATGGTGTCTATTAGAATTCCCTTCCCTGTCCCCAACCTCATTTCCATCCTCTCTGGGCTGACAGCCTGCACCAACATCATAATTGTGAGAAAGTTCCTTTTATCCCATTCTATTTGGAGGAATTCTATAGGAAGACAAAGATTTGCCTTTGGAGTGAATAGAAACAGATGAAACTGCATTCATAAATAGACTGAAACAAAGCGAATAAAAAAATGACAGTAGCATTTAGCAAATGTGTTGTGATTGGAGCTATCTTCTGGATTTTGTCTACTGTTCACACTTCCTCACTAAAGAAAAGGATGTTAGCTGATTGCTTTCAGAATATAAGAATGTTCTACTTTAACTTGTTGGACTGTGTGTGTGTATGTGTGTATCTAAAATAATAATATCAAATAAGTTTAATAGCGATAGATAGACAGACAGATAGATAGATGTTATTCTTTCATTAAGACTATATGGTACTTGGAAATTAAACAAAGTAATTGTAAATTTTTGGATCAATTGCACGTCTTTTGTCTAATACAAAGAGGTACAGAAACGGTTTCTCTTTCCTTCCATTGCTACTAGACAGCAGGCCTGATCATTTCTGCTTAACAAAGCATTAAGCTAACTTCTTCAAAAGCTGCAATTTCACCTTTAGCTTCAGTTCTAGACTTTTGTATGTGTTGTAGAAATCTGGAGGAGGGGGGCTGGGGGTGTGAAGGAGGGGCTTTCTACAGAAATGTCAAGATGTAGTAAATCTTCCTCATTTAGGCCATTTTTATTGGACTAATTCTGACAGTTGTCATCCTTGAATTGCTTTGAGCATATGGCATATCTCAAAGAGCAGATTGTGAATCATAAAAAATAAAATTAATAACTAACCACAGAATCAGCAACACTATAATGACAAGAAACAAGTACCCTCTAGCTTTTTAAAATTTCTTATTGAAGAAATGAGACCCTCAAGGTCAAATAGAAGTTGTTTTCTTTCTACTCTGTTTATATTTTTGATCATTTAATCAAACATTTTTAAAGTACATTTCATACTCTGTAGCTTGTATGAAACTTTCTTCACAAAACATGTGAACAGAGAAAATACTTCTCATAGTATGTATTTTCAAACAGAAGGTTCAAAACCTAGGTTCAGTCCTTGGCATCCACAGACTGAGCTGGGGGGGGGGGGGAATCCTGTCACAAACCCTAGAGAATTTGAAAGAGAAACCCTAGAGAATTTCAAACAGCAAAGCTACATCAACCAATGGTCCGACTGAAGTTGTTGTTGTTGTGTGCCTTCAGATCATTTCCACATTACGGTGACCCTATCATATGGTTTTCTTGGAAAGAGTTGTTCAGAAAGGTTTTGCTGTTGTCTTCCTCTGCCGCTGAGAGAGTGTGACTTGCCAAGAATCATAGCCGGTAGCACTCTCGGTTCCTGTGTAAATAAGTTGTTAAAACAGTTCAACTGGGTCAGTTCCTTCCAGGACTGTTAATATCACAAATCCCATCTGCTATGCACAAGTGTTTTGTCATTTCCTGTAAAAAAAAATTCTGAAGAAAGCTTGTTTATTTAGGAGAAAGTAGCTTTGTTAGTCTGTTTCAGCAAAAGTGTTCATGGAGGTCAACCTACTTCATCAGATGTGACCGACAGAGATCAAAACTCAAATTGCACCCATCGCTACCTCTTTCTTCTCCCCCTTTCATGTTCACCACTTCTTTTCTGGTTTCACTCTTAGCTGGTTAGATGCTGCCACCCCCAAATGAAGATGTTCTGACTGAAATCAACCCCCACCAAGCATAAGATAATTATTATTAATGCATGGGTTCCAATCTCTTGTCAGACACATCTGATGAGCTAGGTTGTGGTCCACTAAAGATTAAATCAAATCAAAGTTCTTAATCTTTGCTGTCAATAAAATTTAGCTTTAGCTAAAAGTACCACTGAGTTAACAAATAAACATATGATAGAGTTACCTAAATCCTCCTTTCTTTGGACATATCCCCTTTTTCAGAGCTAAAAGTGCAGGGTTTTTTTTAATGTTCAGGTTTTTTGACAAGGCCCCACCATCACCTCTGGAACTCAGAAGTGAGCAGCCTTTATAAATCAAATTACTGAAGATCTATGGGACAAAACCAAGCACTTTACACAGAATATCTTAATGCTGGAAATGGCCAAGATGATAGTTTATGAGTTTAATATCATCACACTATGCTCACAAAGAAATGTGGGAGAATGGTGGAGATAGTAGCTATGGTTAGGAAGGAGCTCTGTGTAGGTATGGAGTGGTTGTGGGCTTCTTCCCTCTTCTCTAGAATACTTTAGTTTATCTCTACCCCTGCTTTTTCAGTTCTCAAGACTCTCCATCCTTTGTTCCTTTTTTTATCCATTGATCTTCTTTTTGGTCCCCTTGGGAGTTTCCCTGCTGCTGTTCTACATGACAAGGTTGTTGTGGGAACTTGCCATGCTGGAGTCATGGGCAAGAGGGTATGGCCGGCCATCTGGTAAATTCCAGATTAGGGCCCTAGGAGGGCTAGATTCTGCCCTGAGGTTAATCACTTTTGAGATAAAAATATACAGTGAGCCCTTGGTATCAGCTATGGTTTGGTTCCAGGACACACACACACACTCTGGACCAAGATACCAAAATCCATGGATGCTGAAGTCCCATTATAGACAAAGGCATAGTAAGATAGTGTCCCTTATATAAAATGGCAAAATCAAGGTTTGCTTTTGGGAAATTATAATTTTTTGAATATTTTCAAGCTATGAAAGATTGAATCTGTGGATTAAGAATTCATAAAGAAGTAGGGCTGACTTTATTAGGATTCTCTTGGAAAGATTGTGTATAAACAGATCCACAATTCTGTCATAAACATAGACACACACACACACACACACACACACACTGAAATATCAAAAGACCATCGCCTCCCCAAAATAGTATTCTGTGGTGAACTCGCCACGGGTCAGCATAAGAGGGGTGCCCCAAAGAAGAGATACAAGGACTCCCAGAAACAACACCTCAGGCTTGGCCAAATTGATCACCAACAATGGTCCACCCTGGCCTCGCATCGGGAGGCATGGAGACACACTATCCATGATGCTGCAGCCTTTTTCAAAAACTCACGCCGAATGAGTCTCGAAGAGAAATGACAATGCAGAAAGAACCGCAACCCGGAAGCATCACCCAAGGAGATTTTCCGCTGTGCTTTCTGCAACTGGACCTGTTTATCCTGGATTGGCCTTTTTAATCACCAACGCACTTGTACAAAGCGCGGGATGAGTCCTTCCTGAATCTTCGTTTGCGAAGCAAAGCCAGAGAGAGATATTACTATAGCACTCCAATGTACATATGAGCAAGTTGGTGCAAATCTAGTTGGTAAGTTTTTTCCACCTGTAGTGATGTTTGACCACATGGCTGGTGCAACAGAGTTCAACCCAGTACATGTGGAGTATGTTACTATGAATATTATTACTCTGGAGGTACGATTACTACTCTGGTTGAAGGAAAGGAATAGTACCTCTTTATTTTCATTTGGCTGCCTAGAGTACTTTGTTCAGGTCAGGGCATAAGAGTTTAAGCCAAATATTAAGAAACAGGAACATGTCCAGAGGAGGAAACTAAGCCCTAAGAGAAATGGTAAAGAGAGTTTGGTATATGTAGCCAAGAGAAAAGAGAAGTCTGAGATGTGATGTCACTTGTTTGTCATGCCAGACAAATCTGATCTCTTTCTTTGATAAAATTACCAGCTTGGTAGATGAAGGGAATGGTGTGGATATAGTATATCTTGATTTCAGTGAGGCCTTTGACAAGGTTCCCCATGACATTCTTGCAAACAAGCTTGTAAAATGTGGGCTAGACAAGGTAACTGTTACGTAGATTTGTAGTTGGTTGACCGGCCAAACCCAAAGGGTGCTCAACAATGGCTCCTTTTCATTCTGAAGAGAAGTGACCAGTGGGGTCCCACAGGGGTCAGTCCTGGGCCCAGTGCTATTTGACACCTTTATCAATGACTTGGATGACAGAATTGGGGGTATACTTATCAAATTTGCAGTTGACTCCAAATTAGGAGGAGTAGCTAATACCCCAGAAGACAGAATCAAAATTCACAATGACCTGAATAGACTAGAAAGCTGGGCCAAAGCTAATAAAATAAACTTCAGCAGGGAGAAATGTAAGGTACTGCACTTAGGATGGAAAAATGAAATGCACAGATATTGGATGGGGAACACCTGGCTGAACGAGACTACACGTGAAAGGGATTTAGGAGTCCAAGTAGAACACAAGTTGAACATGAGTCAATAGTGTGACGAGGCAGCTAAAAATGCCAATGCATCAATAAAAATATAGTGTCAAAATCAAGGGAAGTAATGGTGTTATTCTATTCTGCTTTGGTCTGGCCTCACCTGGAATATTGTGTCCAGTTCTGGGCACCACAATTTAAAAAGGATGTTGAGAATCTGGAGCGTTTCCAAAGGAGGGTGACTAAAATGGTGAAGGGTCTGGAAACCATGCCCTATGAGAAACAACTTAGGGAGCTGGGGATGTTCAGCTTGGAGAAGAGAAGGTTAAGAAGTGATATGATATCCCTGTTTAAATATTTGAAGGGATGTCATATTCAGGAGAGAGCAAGCTTGTTTTCTGCTGCTCCAGCGAACAGGACCCGGAACAATGGATGCAAGCTATAGGAAAAGAGATTCCACCTCAACATTAGGGGGGATTTCTTGACAGTCAGGGCTGTTTGACAGTGGAACACACTCCCTCGGAGTGTAGTGGAGTCTCCTTCTTTAGAGGTCTTTAAACAGAAGCTGGATGGCCATCTGTTGGGGATACTTTGATTGTGAGTTCCTGCATGGTAGGGAGATGGACTGGATGGCCCTTGTGGTCTCTTCCAACTCTATGATTCTATAATCTTTAAATATCTGAAGCATTGACATGTCAAAGATGGAGTGAGCTTGTTTTCTGATGCTCCAGAGACTGGGACATAAACCAATGAATTTAAAATACAAGAAAGGAAATGAAATAATTTAATCTCCCCCCCCCCCACTGATTAAAAATTTTTCATTTTCAAAACACTTACAATGGAAAGGCCACCATTTTCAAAGTCTGGAACATTTATCAGTAGCTTCACACCCATCTGAAGCCCACAGAGGCCTTTCCAATGGCAACCGGCCTGGGAGTAGAGGAAAAGATCTGGACCAAAAGAATTCCAGAGTGAATCTTGCCCTTGCCAAAATCCCAACAGGT